>NW_021703768.1:77716703-78198299 GCF_005190385.1 Monodon monoceros
TGCATCGGCAGGCGGACTCTCCACTACTGCGCCACCAGGGAAGCCCTCTTACCTAATTTTTGAATCTCATCTTGCTCTACTTTAACTCTCCCACTTAATTGTCAGCCTCTTAAGGAAGAAGTTTCTATTTTACTCATGCATTTTTATTCAACATGAAATTATATTAATAATCAAGTTTAGCTTCTTGAGAAAGAAGGCTTCATTTTGCACAGTTGGCCTAAATAAATATTTGTGAGCTTCATCACTAAGTTCGCTTGTTTTTCTCATTCCCTGTTATCCGGTTGCCTGGGTTTGGCTGCCACGTTTCCTCAGTTTAGATCCTTGCCCTGTCACTTACTAGTTGTGGTCCTCGGCAAGTTACTTATCCTCTCTCTGCCTTAGTTTTCTTTTCTCTAAAATTGCACTCAGTAAATGATAGCATTATCCTGATCGCCACCAGCCAGACTATGCTGTCCTAATTTTCATTGTTTCAAGGTGTCTTTTACAAAATTTATGTCATCGCCTCTAATTTACTGGTGCTTTTTGCTCTCCCTAAAGTCAGTCTGCATTTTATACATTTATTCATTTCTGACTGTTTCTTCTGAGCATATATATCCTGGGTAAGAATTATATGGCAGCGTTCTAGTCTTTGGGAAGATAGTTTGAAGGGTTGCGAAATTCATAGCATAACGCAGGTTGTGATGCAGCCTGGAATGATCCTACATCTGTCGCTTACTTCAGTTTACCTCCTTAAACCTCAATTCCTCACAAGTAAAGTGGAGATGATGATAAATTGTACCTATGTTATGAGGTGCAGTATTAAATGATTATGTAAAAGCATTCAGAATGGTGACTAGTATATAAAATAGATTGCCATGCCTAAGCCCCTCTCTTAAGAGTCTGATTTAATTGATCTGGGGTTGGGCTCAGGCATCTGTATATTTAAAAAACTTTAGGGGACTCTAAGGTGCAGTGAGGATTGAGGACCACCAGACTGGATTATTCTCAAAGTCTAGCCTCATTAGCAGTGTTACCATCTTAAATGCTTGTGCTTCCTGTCCTTTCATTTTACAGTTTAAGTTCTATCTAAATAATACTGTGGGAAGACAGAAGTTATTTGAAAGCTGTTGAAAGTACGACAAATTAATAGTTACAATTATTTAGTAACTATTATACTGAATATACTGAATATATATATTATGAATATACTGAATATACTTTATTATGGTAGTTTCCCCATAATTCTAAGACAGGCAGTTTTTCAATTGAAAATATAATAAAGAGTTTTTAGGCTGCTTTGACTCACTGCCCTACAACATAATATGGAAATCACTGGTTTAAAAAAAACCAAACTTCATGATTCAGTTAACAGAGTCAGGATATGTATGCTCATGTAGAGCAGAGGAGTTAATTAATTGGGTGTTTGGAGTCTGATATGTTGTAATAAATTGGGTTATCAGGTGGTGACTCAATTGGGCTGTTGAATGAATTAGCACCCCTTAAATGTGGGAAGTTCATATTTAGCTTTATCACTCCTGTTAGTGAACGGATGGCTGTATCCAAAAGATCAAAGTACATTTCTGAAAAAAATCCAAGTAGTTAGTATCAAAGAATAATGAGTATCAGAGGCATTATGGCCCTATCATGTAATGTTGCTAATGCCCTCTATAATACTGACTGCAGACAAACGGGGAAATAGTAAGAGGAAAACTAAAATCACCTGTAGTTCCATATCCTAAAAAACCATTACTAAGAACTTTCTACAAGACAATAAATAATAAATGATGTGTTTTATTTCTGAATATCACTTTTTTATTCATAAATAAATTATGGGGAAGAGTTGAAAAAGGCAAGGATTTAAATTTATTTACGGAAAAAGTGCAGGATTCCAAAAATGCTTCAGAGGAAATTAAATTCACTAGTGATCTTTTAGGGCGTGGCTCAATGAGTAATTATTTTTTGAATGAATTAAGGAAGAACTAAACATATAGGCATATAAATATAGTCTCTAAAACCTTAAGTCCGTCCTTTCTCTCTCTCTTCCCAGACTTATTCCAAAATCCCACTTTTTTTTTCTGTATTCTTCCACTTGGGAATTTTAATTTTTAAAAGTGGAAGAAAATTTACTGCTGATTATGTCTTCTTTTCTTACAATTAGAAAATATGGAAGCGTGCCTGGGTAGAAGTAGGCATACACAGAAAGAACAGGGAGAGCTGCGCTTACAATTCTTGGTGCTGGCTGATGTTTTCCGTTTTGTAAAGTCTTCTTTAAAGAGAGGGACAAGCGCACCTTATGTTGCCAAAGTATTCCTGGAGCCATCGTACAATGAAGGCTGCTTTTGGCGCCCATTAGAGCTCGCCATTGGGCCCAGGTACTTACCACGCAGGTGCTGAGAGTTCACTTTTTGATTCCCAGTCCCTCTGCGGCACTGATTACACGATTTGCCAGGCCTAGTACAAAATGAAAGTGGGGAGCCCCTGTTCAAAAAGCAAGAAAAGTAAAATCTAAAGCTTGTTTCTTTCTTCCACAGTCTTTCCAATTTGTAACGTTGTTTTTATTTGCTATTTCATGTTCCACATCTGCAGGCATAGGGATGCTTAACCTGGCAAACGCAGATTCTGAAAGAGTCCCATCCTGTGACTAAACGCATATACCACCCACCAGCTGCTGGCATCCCCCTTCCACCAGCCATGGAACAGACCCATGTCCTGGAAGGAGGCAGAGAATTCTTGCCAGATATCTCCCTTTTCCCTGGGCTTACTGCCCACAGGAATCCATGGCGGACGGGGGACCGCTGAGGGTAGTGCCACCTCCATGCTGGAACTTGCTAAATACCTTGATCAGAGGTGGGTAAGAGTCTCTCTTTCACCCACAGTTACATTGTGAACGCCCTGTGGCACTGCCAGTCTGGGACTGGGATGCCTGCCACATGCCTCACCCTGAGATGTCTCAGGGAGCTATGCAACCCTTCCGTCTATGCTCACACCCCTGCTGGGTCTGGAGTTCAGTAGTAATAGCTGGGTGAGGACCAGAAGGGTTGGGGTGAGGGTTCTAAAGTGCCAGGGCAGCTGAGAACCCATCTCAGTGAGGCAGGGAAGTGGGCTGGTGGTTAAGTTGAGGCTCCAAGCTCCTAGTGCATGGGCTGTGGTCTCATAGGACTTCACTTAAAAAACACAAAGGCAAAGATAAAATTATTAAGAATTTCAAGATAGAGTATTAAATCTCATGGCAGGGAGGAGGGTCTTCTGAGCTGGTATCCTGTGTGACCAAACTGGTTGAACACCAATGAAGCAGGCCTGGACCTCTGGAATAACCTTTCTGACACTGAAATGAAGAAACTTTTTTGAAAGAGTGAGAAATACGTGAATATGACTTTTATTTCTTGTATAGCAGTGCTTCTCAACTTTAATGTACATATGAATCATCTGAGGTTCTTGTTAAAATGCAGATTCTAATTTAGTAGGTCTGGGGTAGGGTCTGAGATTCTGTTTTTCTACCAAGTTCTCAGCTGATGGCCAGAGCTGGTCTTGGAACCACTTTTCCACCGTCTCCACCCCCACCATTAAAACATTTTATTTGAAAATAACTGTAGACTCACAAGAAGTTGCAAAAATAGTTCACAGACTCCTATGTACCCTTCACCCAACTCCCAGGGGTGACATCTTGTATGTAATACAATAGGTAATAAGATTGTAATATAATATCAAAACCAGGAAATTGACATTGTATAATAATGTTAACTATACTACAGACTTGATTCCATTTTCATCATTTTATACTTGCAGACATTTGTGTGTGTGCGTGTTTGTGTGTGTGTGTGTTTGTGTGTGTGTGTATGGGATGCAATTTCATTCCATGTATACATCTGTGTACCTACCACCATAATCAAGATATGGAACTGTTCTCTCACCACAGAGAAACTTCTTCATGCTACCCCTTTAATTCATGCCCCCCAAAGGTGTATACAGTACATTGGAAATTCTCAATAATTCATATAATCATAATGCCTATTCTTTTCTTATAGTGAGAATTGTCTCTAGAATGCAGCAAACCATGAGGTGGCAGTTCCAAGTTCACTGAAGCAGTGAGGTAAGATGAAGCTTAGGGAGCAAAAATAACACTGGTCATTGGAGGGAAATAGAACATTCCTTGTCCTAGTACCATCCACTCATCCTGGAGTGTGCCTTGCATGACCAAAGTTAAATGCAAATTTGGGAGGATCATTTTACTTAAAGGGGCCATGATGAAAATAAGAACCAGATACACCCAGTTGAGCTCCAGGACTTGGTATAGAAATTGATAAATATTAATTGATAATGATGAAGTTAGATGTTTGTCATAATGTTCAGAGGACTTGCTAATTGCCTTATCTGCATATCAGACAGCCTCCAACTTCCCACGTAAAACTTGTTACCTAAGAAATACCCTGTAAAAAGCAATATGTATCAGAACCTTGGTAAATATGACTCATAATTATCAGGAGTCCCAAGAGACTATGCCTGCTTCTCTTTTCATGTTGGTGGTATAGGCTAGTGGTTAAGCATATTACTCTTATCAGCCGTGTTACCTTGGCCAAGTGACTTAACATCTCTATGCCCCAGTTTCCTTATCTGTAAACTGAAGATGATTGATTAGAGGCCCTAACTCAGGGTCGTTGCAAGGGTGAAGCACTTAGAACAGTGCCTTACAGAGTATAAATGCTCAGTGTCAATTAATAGTATCATTAATATTAGGACTGGGCCAGCCTTGGGTATCATCTCCCAACAATTGCCCCAAATTTTGTCTTTCTGTCAAAACTATTAACATCAGTAAATTTTATATTGAACATATATAGATTTTAAAGGATAGATGTTCTTTTAAATGTAATGCTTCACTGTACAGACTAAGGTTAAGCACATAGGTTCTGGGTTCAAGTCCCAACCCTTACTAATTATAGACTAATTGTACAGCTTGGTCAAGGAAATTCCCTAAGTCATAGTTTCCTTATCTGTAATCAGGGGGGGTAGTAAACAGTACCTTAAACTTGTTGTAATGATTACATGAAGTAATTCATGTAAAGTTCTTGGTATATAATTAGCACTTTATTGATATTAGCTTTTTAAAATTTTTTAAAAACTGATTCCTGGTTTTCTTAGTAAGTGTAGATAGCTCACGAAGTTCCAGGGCTACTTGGGAGAAGTGACCTTAAACCAAATATAAAAGAGCATTTCTCCAGCCCAGTGACCGGTCACACCTTGAGGACAGAGGACTTGGAGCACCTAACGAAGTAGATTTCCAGGTGCTGCAGAGACTAATTGCACCCCTCCCCCCCAATATCCATCCTCTTCTTCCTCTTAGTAATTAAACCCTGCCACTTCCAGTGTTAGGAGGGCACGTGGCCAGTAGAGCCAGAAGCCAGCTATTCCCAGCTTGCCTGGTAACTAGCTGTGGCCATATTTTTCTGGGAATGGAATGTGCACAACTTCTGCACTTCCTGACAAATTGCTTGCCCTCTACTTCCTTGCTTTTCCCTTCCCTCTGATGAGAATGTGATAGCCCATGGACATGGTCAGGCACCAGCTTCTACCATACAAGCAAGGCCATGTCCCAAAGATTGGCAGAGTAACAAGACAGCATTAATTTGATTCCCTGGACAGCTTTGTGGAATAGAGCTGCCTTCTCCACATTGACCAGCCTGTGCTGTACTGAACTGTTAAATGAGAAGGACGTAAACTTCTGTCTTGTTGGTACCACTATATTTTGTAGTCTCTTGGTTATAGCAGTTTAGACTGTATCTTAACTAATTTATCAGGCCCATCTCCAAAGATATTGAATGCTGGGAAATGTGCATTTTAATAAGATCCTTCAGTAACTGTGGTGATAGCAATTTAGGACTATACTTTGAAAAACACAACACCAATGTGCTCTAAGCAAAATGTAAGTTTTGGAAAGCAGTCTAGAATTTAGAAGACAGGATCATCCCTTGTTAAAATTTTATTGTATTGGAACTGAAATTTGTTCAAGAATTCTGAAATAATTAACATGCCGCCTCATTTCATTTTATATTAGCAGTAAGATTACTTTTTGAGTTAAAGTAGTTGATTTGTGAAAATGAATGCCCAACGTGTTATTTATAATGTTATTCATAATGATCAAAAAGAGTGAAAATAATATGGTATTTATCAGGCCATTTGTTCAATTCTATATCATGGAATTAAAAGGATGCGGTAATTCTCTATATATTGACTAAGATTCCCAAGATGTATTAAGCTAAAAATAAATAAATATTGCAAATAAAAGAAACAAGACACAAAAGAATACATATGGTATGACTTCATTTATTTAAAAATCTGAAAATAGGAAAAGTTATAGTCCTTAATGATGTGTGCTTAGGTGGTAAAATTAAAAAGAAAAACAAGGAATTGATTACCCTAAAAGTCAGGATAGTGGAAGTCTTTGAAATGGAGGGTGGGAGAGGGTAGTGATTAAGAGTCATAAAGAGGGCCTCTAAGAGGCTGGCAATGTTTTGCTTTTCCATCTGGGTGGTGATTGCAAGGGGGTTCACTTTGTTGTTTTGTATACTTATCTATGTATATACTGATTTCACAATAAGAACCTATTTCATATCTACATTAAGCATATATATATTTTATATATATTCAAGTGTATATTGGGCATATATATGCATATGTGTGTGTATATGTATGTGTATTGTTGTGTATTCATAGAAAATTTCACAAAGGGAACACACACGGAAAGAACTATGGACATTTTTTATTCCCATATTTGGGTAGTGGGACTGTGTGATAGGGAAATTTTTACTTTGTATTTTACAACTTGCTTTTTACCATAATTTGCATTTTCTCCATAATCATGTGTTACTTTGTTTTAAAATCCTCCCTCAAATATTCTATGTGCATATGATCACTCCATTTTTATATGCTTCTGTATTATTGGTATTTTCCTCATAATCATGTGTTACTTTAAAAATACTTTCTCAAAATTTGCATATGTACATGTCTGTGTATACATATGTGTATACATATTTATATATGCTTGGAGAGTTCTGGGATGATATTCGTAAAATTCTCTATGTGGTCACCTCTGAGGGGTGCACCTGGGAATAATGCATTAAGAGAGGGGAGAATTTTCACTTTTTACTTTATATACTTCTGAGTTGTTTGAATATTTTCTTTTACAATGAATATGTAGTACTTTTAAATTTATAGCACACACCCAAGGTGGTATATAGTATATTTCAGCATATTTTGTTTTATAGGCAGAATAGACTTGGAGAGATAGAAAGGGTTCTATTTAAAAATGTGTCTGACTTGGCTGGGGGTGGGGTGGGAGTGGGGGAAGGCTTGTCTGTAGGAAAAGATACCATAGAATACAAACTTACACTCTTACCCCAATACATAAATTCCAAAGCCTCTGATAATGGACTACTCTGATGGAATCTTTGAAATTAAGCCACCAAGGTAGGAATCCTCAAAACCAAGCACAGGTCTTGGCCTATGGAAGGTAATCAAGTGTTATTTGTTGAATTTATTAATAAACAGTACAATGTTTAAGTGATATTTCACTTGCTAGACTTTCATTGCTTGGTAATGCTATATGCTTTATAATATGTTAGGTATTTTTTTTTTTAGTAAGAGGATTGAGAGGTGGAGAACATTATTGATAGGATACAAGTGAGTGATTTAATCTGCTTTTAAAAGCATAGGGTACTTTTCAAATTGTTAATTAACAATGATACTGTATCCTAATTGTTCTGTGAAGCTCAGGGTAAGTGATCTAAAATTCAATAGGAATGACCTAGCCAGACAAGAAAAATTCCCTTGAAGACGAAATGTATTATAGGGAAACAGCACTAGAATTGGTCAAAGCTCTGATACTGAAACTCTATCTGTAGTCTAGGTAGGTTGAATACTTTTTCATTGATAATTAGATATTGCCAACAAATGATAATCAATAATAATGTTTTGTTGGCAACAGCGGCAATCAAGTATAGAGATGCAGAAGTGAGCTACTCACTGAAATAGAGCTTTTTTCAAATAACGTCCAGCACTGATATAAAACTGTGCTGCTCAAACAGTAGCAATTATCCACATGTGGCTTCTGAGCACTTGAAATGTAGCTAGTCTGAATGGAGATGTCTTTTGTCAAATACACACTAGATTTTGAAGACTAAGTTTGAAAAATAGAATGTAAACTGTTAATATTATTGTTAAAATTTTAATGTTTTAATATTGATTACATGTTGAGATGATAATATTTTGACTGTATTGGGATGAAATTATTAAAATTACCTTCACCTGGTTCTTTTTATTTTTTAAATGTGGTTATTAAAAAAATTAAAATTACTAATTTGGCTCACATTTGTAGCTCATTTGTGTTTCTGTTAGACAGTGCTGGTACAGAAGGTTTGAGTTCAGAGTGAACCACGAACCAGTGTTTTCACCTTCCTTATTTTCCAGAAAAGGAAAAGGATCCCAGGGAGGGAAGTGCTTTGCTCAAATGTGTAAAAATGGTAGCGAAGAAGTGAGGAGTAGAGCCTCCATCTTTCGATTCTCTGTCTCCTGTTTTCTAGCTTATGCAACTGAGGCTGGAGAAACAGACTCACTACACACTGGACACAGTGTTCCTTTAACCTTTTATGAGCTAGACAATGATTTTTTAAAAGTTCTAGGTATTTGGAATAGGATTGAGGGTAGATAGCGGTTATAAGATTTTAACACTTTATCTTACATACTTTTGTGTTATTTTTAAGCCCTGGGCATATATTACTATTAAGAAAGTGGGGGGAAAGGCCTGGAGTGGGGACAGGGAGTGAGGTAGGTGTAAGATTCAAAAGAAACCTTGGCTTATAATTCAAGTCTGGAGATGTTTGAAGTGGCTTTTTTCTACCATTATCTTCTTTCACATCTCTAACATCCTTAGCTAATTCTTTCTGCTCTCTTTGGGGTGTTTTACTTTTTATATTACTAAAGCAAAATCTACTGGGACTAATTTTTGAATCTGCAGCTGTAGCTCAAAAAACCTATGTTTTGTAACTTTTGTAAGCAGCAGGCCACAGTAATGATTGGTGTTTTTGTCTCAAGAGAATTCAAGTCCTGCCTTCTAAAAGGCACTTGCCAACAGACTAGATGTTTCTATTTGAAGCCATTTGCTACAATAATCCTTGAGATTTTTTTGCTCATTGCTTTCAGAGCTGTTAGTTCTAAAGGCAGATTCTTGAACACAATTTCAGTTAGCTTCAGAACATACACAGCCTCCTTATTGGCACAGCTGTGCTGAGTTCCTGAATGAAGAGATGATTTCCATAGTGCATTTTATAGCCACACACCATTCCTAAGGATAATTTAAACCACAAATTATTTTTATTTGTTATTTCTTTATTGTAGGAGAGAGAGGCATACTTGGCTAGTCTGAAGGGTAATGTTTACGGCAGCATTTTCTATTTTTGTGGCGGTTTCCTTTGCATTGTTGACTTTCTTTTCAACCCCCAGAACGCAATTTAGTGGTCTCCTAGCCCAAGACAAGGATAAATGCAGGTTTCCAGTGCTTATTAGGAAACTTGGAGTACGTATGAGTATGGTATAAATTCCTCTGTTCCACTTTTGGTCAATATTCTCATTTTCTCTTCTTATTTTATCACTTTCAAGCCTTTACAACCCCTGAAACAAAAAATACAGGCATGCCTAAGAGATTTCACAGGTTTGGTTCCAGATCGCCACAATGAAGAGAATATCACAATAAAGCGAGTCACACGAATTTTTTGGTTTCCCAGTGCATGTAAACGTTGTGTTTACACTATATTGTAGGCTATTAAGTGTGCAATAGCATTAAGTCTAAAAAATCAAGGTACATACCTCAATTTAAAAATACTATATCTCTGGACTTCCCTGGTGGCTCAGTGGTTAAGAATCCACCTGCCAATGGGGACATGGGTTCAAGCCCTGGTCCAGGAAGATCCCACATGACGCAGAGCAACTAAGCCCGTGTGCCACAACTGCTGAGCCTGAGTTCTAGAGCCCACGAGCCACAACTACTGAGCCTGCGAGCCACAACTACTGAAGCCCATGTGCCTAGAGCCCGTGCTCCACAACAAGAGAAGCCACAGCAACGAGAAGCCCATGCACTGCAACAAAGAGCAGCCCCCACCTGCTGCAACTAGAGAAAGTCCATGCGCAACAATGAAGACAACACAGCCAAAAATAAATAAATAAATTTATTTTAAAAAATAATAAAAATAAAAATACTGTATTTCTAAACAATACTAACCATCATCTGAGCCTTCAGCAAGTTGTAATCTTTTTGCTGGTGGAGGGTCTTACCTTGATGTTGATGCCTGTCTTAAGGTAAGACAGCAATGAATTTTGCCACATCAGTTGACTCTTCCTTTCACAAATGAGCTCTCTATAGATTGCAGTGCTGTTCAATAGCATTTTACCCACAGTGGAACTTTTTCAAAATTGGAGTCAATCCTCTCAAACCTGCCTCTAATTTATCAACTAAGTTTATGTAATATTTTAAATTCTTTGTTGTCATTTCAGCAATTTTCTCAGCATCTTATTCTACCAGGACCTGCTTCTACCACAGAACCTACTTCTACCAGGAGTAGAATCCATCTCAAGAAACCACTTTCTTGGAGAAGTTCCCTGGAGGCCTAGTGGTTAGGATTCAGTGCTTTCACTGTGGAGGCCTGGATTTGACCCCTGGTCAGAGAACCATTCCACATGCTGCACAGAGTGGCCAAAATACCAAAAAAAAAAGAAACCACTTTCTTTGCTCATCCATAAGAAGCAACTCCTCATCTGTTCAAGTTTTTTTTTCATGAGACTGCAACAATTCAGTCACATCTTCAGGCTCTAATTCTAATCCTAGTTCTCTTACTGTTTTCACCACATCTGCAGTTACTTTCTGCACTGAAGTCTTGAACCCCTCAAAATCATTTATGGAGGTTGGAATCAACTTCTTCCAAACTCCTATTAAGTTGATATTTTGACTTTTCCCATTAATTACTAATGTTTTTAATGGCATCTAGAATGGTGAATCCTTTCCATAAGGTTTTCAGTTTACTTTGCCCGGATTCATCACAGGAATCACTATCTATGGTAACTGTAGCCTTATAAAATGTTCTTAAATAATAAGACTTGAAAGTCAAAACTACTTCTTGATCCATGGGCTGAAGAATGGATGTATTAACAAGCATGAAGACAACATGAATTTCATAGTACACCTCCATCAGAGTTCTTGGGTGACCAGATGTCAATGAACAGTAATATTTTGAAATGAATCTTTTATTTTCTGAGTAGTAGGCCTCAAAGTGGACATAAAATATTCAATAAACCATGTTGTCAACAAATATACTTTCATCCAGGCTTTGTTGTTCCCTTTATAGAGCACAGGTAGAGTAGATTTAGCATAATTCTTAAGGGCCCTAGGATTTTTAGAATGATAAGTAAACATTGGCTTCAACTTTAAGCCACCAGCTTCTTTGGCCCCTAATAAGAGAGTCCTTTGAAAATTTAAAGCCAGGCATTGACTTTTCCTCTCTGACTATGAAAGTCCTACAGTACATCTTTTTCCAATCGAAGGGTGTTTCGTCTACATTGAAAATCTGTTGTTTAGTGTAGCCACCATCATTCATGTTCTTAGCTAGATCTTCTGGATAACCTCCTGCAGCTTCTACATCAGCACTTGATGCTTCACCTTGCGCTTTGATGTTATGGAGATGACTTCTTTTTTTAAACCTCATGAACCAACCTCTGCTAGCTTGAAACTTTGCTTCTGCAGCTTCCTCACCTCTCGCAGTCTTCATAGAATTGAAGAGAGTTAGGGCCTTGCTAACATACGGTTAAGGTTTGGCTTAAGGCAGGGGTCCCCAAGCCCCGGGCCATGGACCGTTACTGGTCCACGGCCTGTTAGAAACGGGCCGCACAGCTGGAGGTGAGCAGTGGGTGAGCAAGCAAAGCTTCATCTGCCGCTCCCCATAGCTCGCATTACCGCCCGAACCACCACACCCCGCCCCGCCCGCCACCACCCTGCCACCTCCATGCGTGGAAAAATTGTCTTCCACGAAACTGGTCCCGGATGCCAAAAACGTTGGGGACCGCTGGCTTAAGGGAATGTTGTGGCTGGTTTAATCTATCCAGACTACTAAAGCTGTCTCCATATCAGCAAAAAGGTTGTTTTGCTTTCTTATCATTTGTGTGTTCCTTGGAGTAGCATTTTTAATTTCCTTAAAAGAACTTTTCCTTTGCATTCACAACTTGGCTGTTTGGCACAAAAGGCCTAGCTTTCAGCATATCTCAGCTTGCAACATGCCTTCCTCACTAAGCATAATCATTTATAGCTTTTTTTTTTTTTTTGCTGTACGCGGGCCTCTCACTGTTGTGGCCTCTCCCGTTGCGGAGCACAGGCTCCGGACGCGCAGGCTCAGCGGCCATGGTTCACGGGCCCAGCCGCTCCGCGGCATGTGGGATCCTCCCGGACCGGGGCACGAACCCATGTCCCCTGCATCGGCAGGCGGACTCTCAACCACTGTGCCACCAGGGAAGCCCGAGAAAATTCATTTTTAATTCTGTTCTGGAAAACCCACTACATTTGTTTCTGTCAGGTAAACAGCAGGCCTTCTGGCTTGAACAGAGAAGTGAAGGAAATCCAGGAACCAGCTGTTCTGTGGAGACTTTTTTTTCCTGTTCCTATACACCTGTAAATGAGTTTACCTAGAAGTAAACAAACAAGTGGGAACAGCTAATCGATTGTTCAAATAAGGATCTCTCTTCCTCTCTCTACCCCATAAGCTCTGAGGTCCACTTAGCATTGAGTCCATTTTTTGAAGTAGAACATTAACTTTTTCCTGCCCTATTTTTAAGTACCACAGGTACTACTAGTGAAGCTGTGTGTGTGTGTGTGTAAATGTGTGAGTGTGTGCATGCATGCATGTGTGTTATGGAAGAAGAAGGGGCAGAGGGGGAAGAAAGAATTAGCACTGGTAAGGGAAGTCACTAAGTATCTGTCAGCAGGAAAAGAAAGGCTATAGATAGGATGTGTTTTATGATTTTATTATCAGTAATGTTTATTTCAGGTATTTTGATATATCTTCTATTCTAAAAATTCTTTAGTGTCATTTTGATTTGCCCACAGTGGGTAAAAGCACAGGCTCTGAAGTCAGACCTCATGAGTTCAAACCATGTTCCAGTATTTCATAGTTGAGTGACCTTAAGTCTCAGTTTCTCCATTTACAAAATTAAGATAAATGTTAGTATCTACACCTCATGGGATTGTTTCAAGGATTAAATGAAAGAATACATGTAAAGTTCTTAGTACAGTGTCTAACACCAGATAGATGCTAAATTAATTTAAAAAATTATTTAGAGAAAAGAAAGGATATTTTATTTTCAGTAAACAAGTGATATGATGCTTTTAACTATAACAAGTTTAAGAGATATATTCCTCACAGGAGTTCTAAATCTGTTTGAAAATGTAATGCTCTTAGCCCTTTGTCATATCTTCTAGAATGAGTAGGCCTCTTTGTTTCTCAAAGAACATTTATAGTTTCTGTGTTACATAAATGTTCTACTTGTTCTACTGTACTTGTTTAGTTAAGCACAGGCCTAGCAGCTGGGGAAGTGTCAAAGTCTGAAGAGCAAATGAATTGTTGATTTGAGCTACTGTCTGTTAAAAATTGCTAATAAAACAAAGCAGTCTTACAAACAAGGAAAGTAGTGATTCTTGAAGGCAAAGGGACCACAGCCTACCTCTTAAATTCACTTTGTATTTGTTTTGTCTTCCTGCAATGATGTTTTTGTTGGCAAAATTACTTTATTATTTTTTAAAATCTGAAAACATGGCATGTCTTTTGGGTTTTTTATTATTGAGATATTTCACACTCTTTGGTTTTGTTATGCAGTGTGACAGTGTGACATACTTAAAAACTAACTCCTCAGTGAGTGGAAGGTGTTATCACTTAATTTTAGTAAGGAAACTGTATTGGTTCATATAGCTGTTCTCCCAGCTGAAATAACATAGCAGATAGGTGCTGTTTGAATACTGTTAATTGCTGAAAGTTCTTAAACTAGTAAATAGGCCTAATTAGCTGGAATCCAAACAGTAACCCAAAGAGACCAGACAACTTTTGATAAGATAAGCACTCTACTAACCTTATACATTCCCTTTGGATTATCTTCCAATGGTAAGAGATGTTAAACTAAAATTTAGTTTTTATATTTAGAAAGACTTCAGGAAAAATTGTTTGGGATATTTGAAACCAAGTTAAAAGTTGTTATGTCCAGTGTATGATTTAGTAGATAATTATTAGTAATTCTGGCCCAGTATCATTTAGTTCATGAGAGCTGAACAGTAAAGGTGAACCAGTTCATAACAGAAAGTCCTGATTTATAAGATCACATTGTACCCTGTCATTTCTGTTTGGGCTATTGCAAACAAACAGTAGTAACTCTAACAAGGGAATGATGAGCTTTTAAGAAATAAATATAATATAGGTTCTTTATTAGGCATCTTAAATCTCAAAACTAAAAAGCTTTCTAGGATAAAACTCCACTTTTACTTAGCATTTGAAATAGTCGTTGGAAAAACAACTCTAAAATTCCTTCCATTTCCCAGGTTCTAGAGCATTTATATTAAAATTAACCTTGTTTGGGGTGTTTTATTTAATAAATTTTAAATTGTTTTAATTAAATATTGCTCTTGTGAACCATGCCATCCCCTTAACCCTAGAAATGGAGGCTGGGACACAACAAAAATGACCAGAATGTGATATCATATCCAAAGAGTCAGGAGACAATCAGTTTTAGAGTACTACCAACTCACTTTGCGTACTTAGACAAATATTTTAAACTCTCTGTGCCTCCTATTGATAAGGAAATTTTCTTATCTATGAAGTACAGGGGGTCAACTAGTTTTCTAAAGTTTTTTCCAACTCAGAAATTCAATAATAAGGTAAATATTTTTAAATTGAAAAAATTTTTGTTGTTTTCTTGCCTCACTATTAAAAAATAGCAAATAGGAAGAAGAAGAAGAAAACTACAGTCTCACTATCCACCACTTAAAATTATGGCATATTAACTTCTAGGCTTTTGTTCTATGCTTAAAAAATAATAGAGTTGAACTCATATAGCATATACATATGCTTAATATTATAATACTGAAAGCTTTTCATAAAATCATTTTAAATTAATTAATTAATTAATTTTTGAAGTATAGTTGATTTACAATACTGTATTAATTTCAGGTGTACAGCGTAGTGATTCAATATTTTTATAGATTATACTCCATTTAAAGTTATTACAGGTTAAGGGTTATAATTCCTTGTGCTATACAATATATCCTTGTTTCTTATCTGTCTTATACATAGTAGTTTTTATCTTTTAATCCCATACCCCTTATTTGCCCCATCCTCTTTCCTCTCCCCACTGATAACCACTCATTTGTTCTCCATACCTGTTGAGTCTGTTTCTGTTTTGCATATACATTCATTTATTATTTTTTAGATTCCACATATAAGTGATATATCTGTCTTTCTCTTTCTGACTTATTGCACTAAATAAGCATGATATTCTCTAGCTCCATCCACATTGTGGCAAATGGCAGAATTTCATTCTTTTTTATGGCTAATATTCCATTGTATATTTATATACCACATCTCCTTTATCCATTTGTCTGTTGACGGGCACATGGGCTGCTTCTGTATCATGGCCGTTGCAAATAATGCTGCTGTGAACATTGGGGTGCATGTATCTTTTTGAATTAATGTTTTTATTTTTTTCTGGATCTATACCCAGGAGTGGAATTGCTGGGTCATATGGTAATTCTATTTTTAGTTTTTAGAACCTCCATACTGTTTTCCATAGTGGCTGCACCAATTTACATTCCCATCAATAGTGTCCAAGAGTCCCCTTTTCTCCACATCCTTTCCAACATTTGTTTTTTGTAGACTTTTCAATGATTGCCATCCTGACAGGTATGAGGTGATATCTCATTGTTGTTTTGATTTGTACATCTGTACATCTTATTTGGAAAAATGTCTATTCAGGCCTTCTGCTCATTTTTTGATTGGGTTGTTTGTTTTTTCACATTGAGTTGTATGAGTTGTTTATGTATTTTGGATATTAACCCCTTGTCAGTTATATCATTTGCAAATATTTTCTCCCATTCTGTAGGTTGTCTTTTCATTTTGTCAGCAGTTTCTTTTGCTGTGCAAAAGCTTTTAAGTTTAATTAGGTCCCATTTGTTTATTTTTGCTTTTATTTCTTTTGCCTTAGAGACAGATCCAAAAAAATATTGCTATGATTTATGTCAAAGAGTGTTCTGCTCATATTCTCTTCTAGGAGTTTCATGGTTTCAGGTCTTACATTTAGGTGTTTAATCCATTTTGAGTTTATTTTTGTACATGCTGTGAGGAAATGTTCTAATCTCATTGTTTTACATGTAGCTGTCCAGTTTTCCTAGCACACTTGTTGAAGAGACTATCTTTTCTCCATTGTATATTTTTGCCTCCTTTGTTGTAGAATAATTGCATAAACATCATTATTAAATGGCTGTGTGAATATAATTATTTCTTTTCCTATTGGACATTTAAGTAGTATCATTTTTTTTACATTATAAAAAAATGTTTTAGCGAAAATATTTGTATAAGGGTCACTCTTCCGTCTGACTCTATTTAACATTGTTTTCATTGGATAGAGTGTCAGAAGTGGAATTACTAGGTCAAAGATAATAATTTTAATGCTTTTTGTGTTCCAAAAGAGTTAACCAGACTGTATTCCCATTAAAAATATATTACTCTACAGAGTTATGCCTATTCTACCACAGTGTGGGCAGCATTGAATAATTTTACCAAGATTTTAATATTATTCTCCCATGTTTGGTCTTTTAGGATTTGAAATTTCAACCAAGTATAAAGCCATCAATTTCATATAGTCAAATTCATTTGCTTCAGAGAAAAAGTCTGTTTCATGATCACAAACTATCTATTGATTGTTGGTGAACTTTAAGATTGCAGGTTGGGTCAGCACAGATTGTGATTATGACTCTATTATAAGGGTATTTTAAGGATAATAATATAAATTTGTCTGTCCACTTTTCCCTGTCTACCTTTAAAAAGTATTTGAGGCAATGTTGGGCTCTGTTTTCAGTAACGGCTGAGTTAGATCTTACTGAACTGACCTTATTCTGGTTAACAACTGTAGACTCTAGAACATGTGAGTAATAATAATAATAATAATGTAGCTACTTGAAGGCACAGAGCAATGAACGGAAGCGGGAAGATCCTGGTAAGAAATATATTCTTAGAGGAGGTGAGAGAAATTAAAGAAGACCTAAATAAGTAAAGAGATAAACCATGTCCATGGGTTGGAAAACTCCACGTCGTTAAGATGGTAACTCTCCCCAAATTGGCATGTGGAGTCATTGCAATCCCAATCAAAATCAAAGCAGGCGAGCTTCCCTGGTGGCGCAGTGGTTAAGAATCCGCCTGCCAATGCAGGGGATACAGGTTCGAGCCCTGCCGGGAAGATTCCACATGCTGCGGAGCAACTAAGCCCGTGCGCCACAACTACTGAGCCTGCGCTCCAGAGCCCGCAAGCCACAACTCCTGAAGCCCGGGCACCTAGAGCCCGTGCTCTGCAGCAAGAGAAGCTACCACAATGAGAAGCCCATGCACTGCAACAAAGAGTAGCTCCCGCTCACCACAACTAGAGAAAGCCCGCGCACAGCAACAAAGACCCAACACAGCCAAAAATAAATAAATAAATAAATAAAAAATAATCAAAGCAGGCTTTTAAAAAGGAAATTGACTTCAAGGTTAACATCATTAGTGATGCCATGTGGATAGTAGGTCTCCCCTGATATTATGTGATGAGAAGTACACTTAACCTCTGTGGCATTATTTTGAAAACCCATAACCCCAGTCTAATCATGAGAAAATCATTAGATAAACCAAATTGGGGGACTTTTTTTTTTTTTTTTTTTTGCGGTACGCGGGCCTCTCACTGTTGTGGCCTCTCCCGTTGCGGAGCACAGGCTCTGGACGCGCAGGCTCAGTGGCCATGGCTCACGGGCCCAGCCACTCCGCGGCATGTGGGATCCTCCCGGACCGGGGCACGAACCCATGTCCCCTGCATCGGCAGGCGGACTCTCAACCACTGTGCCACCAGGGAAGCCCTGGGGGACATTTTACAGAATACCTGACCAGTACTCCTCAAGACCATTAAGATCATGTGTGAAAAACAAGGGAAGTCTGAGAAAAAGAGAGAGGGGAAATGTGATGACTGAAAGCAATGTGGTATTCTAGATTGGATCCTGGAACAGAAAGAGGATATTCATAGAAAAATCAGTGAAATCGAAATGAAGAGTTTAGTTTAGTTGATAGCAATGTACTAATGTTGGTTTCTTAGCTTTGACAGATGTACCACAGTAATGTAAGATGGTAACATCTGGAAACAGAAACTGGGTGAGAGATATATGGGAGCTCTCCATACTAACCTTTGCAACTTTTCTGCAAATCTAAAATTATTCAAGAATAAAAAGTTTATTAAAGAAAAAAGAAATTGACAAGCTTGTTTTAAGATGCATGGAAAGGCAAAGGACCTAGATTAGCCAAAACTTTTTTTTTTTTTAACATCTTTATTGGGGTACAATTGCTTTACAATGGTGTGTTAGTTTCTGCTCTATAACAAAGTGAATCAGTTATATATATACATATGTTCCCATATGTCCTCCCTCTTGCGTCTCCCTCCCTCCCACTCTCCCTATCCCACCCCTCCAGGCTGTCACAAAGCACCGAGCTAATATCCCTGTGCCATGCGGCTGCTTCCCACTAGCTATCTACCTTACTACGTTTGTTAGTGTGTGTATGTCCATGACTCTCTCTCGCCCTGTCAAAGCTCACCCTTCCCCCTCCCCATATCCTCAAGTCCGTTCTCCAGTAGGTCTGCGTCTCTATTCCCGTCCCACCCCTAGGTTCTTCATGACATCCTTTTTTTTCTTAAATTCCATATATATGTGTTAGCATATGGTATTTGTCTTTTTCTTTCTGACTTACCTCACTCTGTATGACAGACTCTAGGTCTATCCATCTCATTACAAATAACTCAATTTCGTTTCTTTTTAAGGCTGAGTAATATTCCATTGTATATATGTGCCACATCTTCTTTATCCATTCATCCGATGATGGGCACTTAGGTTGTTTCCATCTCCGGGCTATTGTAAATAGAGCTGCAATGAACATTTTGGTACATGACTCTTTTTGAATTTTGGTTTTCTCAGGGTATATGCCCAGTAGTGGGATTGCTGGGTCATATGGTAATTCTATTTGTAGTTTTTTAAGGAACCTCCATACTGTTCTCCATAGTTAGCCAAAATGTTTTTGAAAAAGAAGAATGAGGTATTTAGACTACCTAATTTCATGATTTATTATAAAGCTACAATAATCAAGACTGTGTGGTATTGGCATAAGGATAGACTTATGGAAATGGAACAGAACAGAGAGCTCAGTAATAGATCTCCATTATAAGATCAAATGAGTTTTGAATAATGTGCCAAGGTAGTCCAATGGGGAAAAGGATAATCTTTTTAACAAATGGTGCTAGAACAATTGAATATCTGTCTGGAAAAAAGGAATTTTGATTCTTACATTAACCTTACACAGGAATTAACTTGACATGAATCGTAAACCTAAATGTAAGAGCTAAAGCTATAAAACTTCTAAAAAAATAGTAGAAAATCTTTGTGACATTGGGTTAGGCCAGTGGTTCTCAACCAGGGGCAGCTTGTCCTTCAAGGGACATTTGGCAATGTCTGGGGACATTTTTGATTGTCACAATTAAGGTGGGGAGCATGCTATTGGTATTTAATGAGTAGAGGCCAGACATGCTGATAAATGTCCTATGACGCACAGGACAACCACACAACAAAGAATTATCTGGTCCAAAATGTCAATAGTACAGAGGTTGAAAAAGCTTGGGTTAATCAGAGTTCTCAAATAGATCACAAGAAATCAGAATCATAAAAGGAAGCAATTGACAAAATTGACTTTATGAAAATTTAAAACTTTTGTTCCATGAATGATGCAGTTAAGAAAATGAAAAGGCATCACAGACTGGTAGGAGGTATTTGCAAAACATATATCTGACAAACTGCTTGAATTCAGAATATATAAAAAAACTCTTATAACCAATAATAAGAAAAAAAAACAACCTAATACAAATAGGCAAAGGATTTGAATAGATACTTCAAAAAAGAATATAAGAATATGACCAATAAGCACATGTAAAGATACTCAGCATCACTAGTCATCAGGGAAAAGCAAATTACTACACATTTGATAGAATGACTAAAGTTAAAAAGCCTGTCAACATCAAGTGTTGATAAAGATGTGGAGTAATTGGAACTCTCATACATCGCTCGTGGGATTGCAAAGTGGCTCAGCTACTTTGGAAAACAATTTGACATTGCCTTATACAATAAGCATTTACTTACCATAGGACCCAGCAGTCCTACTTCCTAGGTATTTACCCATGAGAAATGAAAACATATGTCCATACAAAAACTGTGAGAGTATGTGAATGTTTATAACCCCAGTACTCATAATAGTCTCAAATGAAACAATCCAATTGTCCATCAACTGGTTAATGGATAAACAAGTTGTAGTATAACCATACTATGAAATTCTATTTGGTAATTAAAAACGGAATGGAATATTGATACAAAATAACATGGATGGGGCTTCCCTGGTGGCGCAGTGGTTGAGAGTCCACCTGCCGATGCAGGGGACACGGGTTCGTGCCCGGGTCCGGGAAGATCCCACGTGCCGCGGAGCGGCTGGTCCCGTGAGCCATGGCCGCTGGGCCTGCGCTTCTGGAGCCTGTGCTCCGCAACGGGAGAGGCCACAACAGTGAGAGGCCTGCGTACCGCAAAAAAAAAAAAAAAAAATAATAATAATAATAACATGGATGTATTTCAAAAATCTTAAGCTAAGTGAAAGAAGTCACAAAATTATATTCTGTATGATCCCACTCATATGAAATTCTAGAAGAGGTAAAACTGTAGTGACGGAAAGTAGATCAGTGGTTGCCTGAGGCTGGTTGTCAAGGGAAGGGATCAACTGCAGAGACGAAATTTTTTGGGGTGCTGGAAACGAGACAGGCTGGGACCTGGGACCCTTTGCTGCAGAGCTTGCACCTGGACAAACGTCTCCTCCAGCAACAATATATAAAGAAACTATAAGGGACTAAAAATAACTGCATGCATGCGCAGTTGGGGCAAACTATGGACAACAAGATACAAAAAGCCCCCACAAATCCAACTGCCACTTCTGAAGAGCTGGCAGCAAAAACAGGGTGTCGGGAGCAAAAGTAGGGTACTGTGCCTGCCCCCTGCACTCAACACTAGCAAAGGGGTGGGCAAACCTAAGCCAGCCCTTCTGGCCTGACCCCTGGACATACCCCTATCCTCACCCCATATAAGGAACCAGCTTGCACGCCCCTTGGGGAGCAAGCAAAGGAACATGTTACTTGCTTTCACTACCCCCTGCTACAGCAGGGGCCCCAGTAAAGCCTTGCCTGAGTTTCTTGTCTCACCTCTTATCAATTTCTATTGATTGGGAAAGGCCAAGAACCCTGATCGGTATCAGAAATGTTCTATAACTTGATTGTGGTAATAATCTACAATTGATTATATGCAATTGTGAAAACTTATCAAACTGTATATTTAAAGGGAGTGGATTTTATGTTAAATTTAACCAATAGAAATATAAACTGAAAAAAATAACTTGAGACTTTGAAATTAATAACATGCTAGTAAGAGAATATGATCCAAATAACAAAGGAAAAAAGTTAATTATACCAAAAAAAACCCCCAAAACAGCTAAAGGTAATTATTGCAATTGAGCAGTAAATTTAGCTTCAAGGTTCCTGGTAGATAATAAAAAAAGGAAAGCTGCATGTTCTATATACTTTTCATTATGTCATAAATGGAAGAGTATTTGCCTGTCAGAAGACTACACATTTTTACAACCGGGAGAGTAATTTTATGTGAGAATCTTCACATAAGAACGTTAAGTACCACACTGGGCGATATTTTCTAAAGGACTTTAAAAAGTTAGAAATATTCTTCATACGGTTGATTCTTATAATGACCATGAAGAAACCTTTTTTTTTTTTCTGGAAACAAAAGTAAAGTACATAGCTTCCCATTGTTCAACCCCTTGGAACAGCTTTTTGGATGTCAGTAACCTGATCAAGACAATTGATATGAGCTCAAGAACAAAGGAGGTGTGGTTTAAGCGCATGGAGAAGGAGTGAGGTATGATCTAAAAATGAAGCTTGTAGGTGTCGACAATTTTATAAGAATAGAACACCCACCCCAGTGGAACTCATCCCACCCCACATAGGGTTTTATATGCTTAAATGTTTAGACAAGCATGGTGTTGAATTCCTAAATTTTATATCACAAGCAGAAAAGACAAATTCTATTGATAAGTATCAATAGTTACCTGATGCTTCTATAGAACTTTAATATGAATCATGTACAATGTTTTAATTTGAGCTGTCTGCAGCCTGATAAGGCTGCCAAGTTATCTTCAAGGTATAACCTCAGATAATTACATTAGTTGACCTATTGAATTATTTACTATTTTCCATCTGAGTGATGCTAAAATTTGTAGGTGGAAAGTGAGTATTTGGGTCTTGGCATACATGATACTGGATTATTAATTTCTGAAGCAGTTGATCAACAGATTCAGTTACTTCTTGTGGTCTTAGGTCGTTAGCAAAGAGGAGGATTTTTGCATTCCCATTTACTGTGCCAGTTCAGATTGCTTAGGTATTATTAAAGGAGAGGGGACTTTGGAAATAGCTATATTGAGTCTTTTTGGGGGTTAGCCTATCTGCTGTGAAGTGCTCATCCCTTCCTATTCCAAACACTTCTGCAATTGATTGAATGTTTATGCCTCTCCAAAATGCATACATTGAAATCCTAATCCCCAAGGTGAAAGTATTGGGAGATGAGGCTTTTAGGAGATGATTAGTTCATGAGGGCAGAGCCCTCTTGAATGGGATTAGTGCCTTTATGAAGGAGACCACAGAGAGATCCCTTAGCCATGTGAGGATGCAGGGAATAAGACAGTCTATGAAACAAGAAGTGGGCCCTCACTAGACACCGAATCTGCTGGGGCCTTCGTATTGGGCTTAGCATCCAGAACTGTGAGAAGTAGTATGTCTGTTGTTAGTAAATCACCCAGTTTATGGTATTTTTGTTATAGCAACTGGAACAGATTAAGACAACCTCCTACATTCTATGCAAGACTCAGATCTGGGCAATAAGAGTACTGTTTACCCCTGGCCACAGTACGAAGCAGTATAGCAGAGTGGCTAAAACCCTAGATTCTGGAGTTAGACTCTGTGGTAGACATATGACATTCATAGCAGCTCAAAATCTCTTGACCATCCACTCCATGTTTTGATATCTCCCTCCATTGTGAATTTCACCTTCCCAAGGTTGCATAAAAACAAAACTAAAAAGCTACATTTCCCATTCTCCCCTGTAGTTAGTGTCTAGATATGTGGCTTGAATGATACCAGTTTGCTGCATCAAGGAAGAGCTTGACTCAGAAGTGAGCTAAGGGAGGAAACAGCCTGGTCACAAGGCATCATTCTACTGGTTCCAGAGTGGATGGCAGAAGCCAAGTCTTTTTAGGATCAGCAGTGGCAACAACAACTTGATTCATCCAGTTCTTGAGTGTGATGCTTAGAGAATCCTAAGACAAAGCTTCAAAACTGGTTGACCCAGCTTAAAGTTCTAGCTGTAAGACCCAACTCAAGTATTTCCTCTATGATACTTTTCCTGGCTCTGGTGGATCAATTTCATCCTCCTTTGTGTCCTCCTTTAACAGTGATCATTATTTTCATGATGTCAATAATTTTATAGTGGTTTCTTTAGAGACTGTTTATTCTAGAAGCTTACATGTAAAAATTATCATCACTGAAAATATTATACAAGAGCACTCTGGCACATAATTACCAACAAACCTAATGGAGACATCCGTTATTCTACTGTGTTACGTTTGTTTGTGATGTGGGTCTCTCTAGGAGCACAGCAATGATTCTTATTTTGTGATAAGTACCTTGTTATTATGGCACATGTCTGATTGTTATTACTATTGAGTTCTACAGTTCTGTATATAAAGTACTGCATTTCATTAAAAATTAGGCTTTCAAAACAAAAAAAAGATTACCTGTAGAACTTGTTAAAATGTGTATTCCTGGGCTCTACTCACAAAGATTCTGATTCATTTCGCCTGAGAGGGGTCCAGGAATCTGCCTTTTAAAACTCTTCAGGTTATTCTGATGCAATCGGTCCACTGGCCATACTTTTATAAACACTGAACTATACTTGAAATCCTTACACATATTTCATCCTTATATATCTCATTTATCAATGTTAGCCCAGTGTCTGGTATATTGTGCGTACTCTGTATTTGCTTAATAACTGAATTTGTTCATTGCATGATAAATAGTAAAGGACAGAAATATTGAAAACAGTGACACTTTACCTGTTTTGTTCAAAATCTAAGAATTCTTTGGAACCAAAGAAGCCAATTAAGTAATATTTTTCCATACAGTGATTCAGCAGCTTCTCTAAGGGTCAAACTTCTGGTACATTGGGTTTCCCACTAAAGCCAGGATTCATTTTCTGTAAATGGTCAAACATAAGATACTACATACTGATTTTTGATTCACGTTTATCAGGGGAAAGCATACCCTTCTGACATGTTTATCACTTAAGAAGGTGTCTTTTTCCAGAGCTTTAGTGCTTGTGTTCTGGCAGGACTTCCCCTTCTCTTGCTCTTCTAGCCCTCCCCTCTGTGGCACCATCTCTAGGAGACAGGAGCTTAAATTTGAGAAAAACAGCATTTGTGAAATAGTACCTTCTAAGACACAATTATGTACTGAGGATGTGTAGATAAAAATCACAGGGCTCAAATGAAAGCTCAGTTATTTGCTCTTTGTCTGCCTGAGTTTGAGTAGTTAGGCATGATAACAGAGCCAACAGCAGGTGAACATGGTTGGGCAAGAAAAGAGGAAGATCAGGAACAAAGATCTGTAGCTCACAGCACTCAGAAGAGAGGTACTCAGCCACTGGCCCTGGTCAAGGAGGTCTTGCACTGCTCATTTCCAGGTGTGGGAGTTCTGACTGTCAGGCAATGTCTCGTTTGGATGACACCTCTTGCAGAAAGACTTTCTCAGTTTTCTCCCATCCACATCCAGTAGGATCTTGCCATCCTCAGAACAACTATTTCATAGTTGTTTATGCGAATCCTATCTTTTCTGTCCAACTGTCAGCATTCTGGGGGCCAGGGACCTGTACTGAATAGAGAGGCTCTATAAAAATGTGGCTGAGCCATTGTCAAAGGAAACATGTTTCCCTGTGAATGGAAGGACTGGGGCAAGTGTGCTAAAATATACTAAGGGATTTTGAGAGAGTTTTGTTGGGGCGGTGGGGAAGGGTAAGAATCTTAAAGATAAGGAGAGTAGAGAGCTTCTAGTAATTGGTGGTATATCCATATAATGGAATACTAAATGACAATGAAGAGAACAATCTTTTCAAGGGATATAAGTGGAGCAGTGATCCATTCACTTGTCTTTTTCAAAAACAACATAGAGATATATATTTTACATATCATAAAGTTCATCCATTTCAAGTGTATAATTCAATGATTATTAGTAACTTTACCAAATGGGGCAACCATCACTATAAATCAGTTTTTGAACATTTTCATCCTCCCAACAAGATCCCTTATGCCCATTTGCAATTATCTCCATTCCCATTCTCTGGCCCAGGCGACTACTAATCTATTTTATGTCTATAAATTTGCCTTTTCTGGATGCTTCATATAAATAGAATCATACAATATGTGGTCTCTTGTATCTGGCTTCTTTCTCTCTGCCTAATGTTTTTGAGTTCACCTGTGATGTAGCTTGTGTTGATAGTTCCTTCCTTTATCTTGTTGAATGGGATTCTGTTATATGGATATACCACATTTAGTGTATCTAGTCACCTGTTTATTGGGAACATTTCTATGTCAGGCTTGGTGGAGACATACATTTTTATTTTTCTTGTGTAGGTACCTAGGAGTAGAATTGCTGGTTCTTTTGGTAGTCTTATGTTTAGCTTTGAGAAACTGCTAAACTGTTTTTTATAGTGGATGCACCATTTTATATTCCCAGTAACAATGTATGAGGGGTCCCATTTCTATACACCTCACCAACATTTGTTATTGTCTGCCTTATTTATTATAACCATTCTAGTGGGTGTGAATGATATCTCATACTTGTTTTAATTTGCATTCCCAATGACTAAAGATGTTGAACATCTTTTCATATCTTTATTAGCCATTATCTATTTGCATATCTTCTTTAGTGAAATATCAGCTCTTATATTTTGCCCCCTTTTTTTTTTTTGCGGGCCTCTCACTATTGTGGCCTCTCCCGTTGCGGATCACAGGCTCCGGACACGCAGGCTCAGCGGCCATGGCTCACGGGCCTAGCCGCTCTGCGGCATGTGGGATCTTCCTGGACCGGGGCACGAACCCGTGACTCCTGTATCGGCAGGCAGACTCTCAGCGACTGCGCCACCAGGGAAGCCCCTATTTTGCCCATTTTTAAGGAAGTCATTTGTCTTTTTATTATTGAGTTCTTTATATATTTTGGATGTAAATCTTTCATCAGATATGTGTTTGCAAGTATTTTCTCAGTCTGTAGCTTGTCTTTTTATTTTCTTCATGATGTCTTTTGTAGTGCAAAAGTTTTAAAGTTGGTTGAGGTCCAATTTATCAATTTTTTTGTGTTTTTGTTGTCTATCTAAAAAAAAAATTCTTTGCCTAATTTAATACCTTAGAGATTTTCTTCTATTTAGCACTTATATTTAAGTCTAAGATCCACTTGAATTAATTTTCATGTATGGTGTGAGGTGAGTGTCTAAATTCATCATCTTGCATGTGAATATCCTCACTTGTTTTATAAACTGACATCTACTGAGTGCGTGGCTTTGGGGTAGGCACTGGTGATACAAAAATGAATGATATAATTTCCAACTTTAAGTACAGTCTAGAGAGGTATATGTACATAACCAAGGATCATAAAACAGAGGGACACACCAACTCAAGATCTGGTGACTTAAAGAAAAATGACTCTGAGGTAAAATCAAGCGGGTGGCTTCAGGGAAAATGACCTGTACATATTAGTCTAGTCTAGTTTAGTGGTTTCAGCTTGTTTGGTGTCTGAACACACTAGTTTGTCACCATCTGTTTTAAGGCATATCTCTAAAATTTTATAATTATTAAGAATTCACGGGCTTCCCTGGTGGCGCAGTGGTTGAGAGACCACCTGCCGATGCAGGGAACACGGGTTCGTGCCCCGGTCCGGGAAGATCCCACATGCCACCGAGCGGCTGGCCCCGGGAGTCATGGCCGCTGAGCCTGCGCGTCCGGAGCCTGTGCTCCACAGCGGAAGAGGCCACAGCAGTGAGAGGCCCGCGTACCACAAAAAAAAAAAAAAAAAAAAAAAAAAAAGAATTCACATAATGATGTTTGCTAGTGATCATTAAAAAAAAAAAAAACACTTGATATGCTTAGAGTGGGGACTATAGTGATATTTTAGAATTGACCACGTACCAGGCTATGCCCTGAGAACATGTCTCCCAGGTACATATTATTAAAAAATGGCTGAAAACTCTTGTTTAGTGGATGAACATTAGGGATCAAAAAAACTTAGTCCTGAGATTCGCATTAATGGTTTTGTGTTCTTGGAACATTACTTAACATCTCGGACCATCAATTTTTCTTCCATTATAATGTGGCAGCTCATTTCTAATGTCTTTTCCTTGGGATGCTCTATTTGCTCATTCAGTCAACAGTTTTTACTCACTCTGAGCCAGGCACTGTTAGGCACTATCAAGCAAAGGTAAGACAAAGATGCCAGATAGAGAGGGATGTGAAAACAAATCATTAAAAGATTATGGTGCACATTTTATGCTAGTTCTATGATTCCCTGGGTCTAGAAGTGCATTCTTTTGACTGGGGAGTTAGCTGGGGAGAATGAAGCAAGAGGGAAGATGACCCAAGTATCAGGTTACAGAGCGTGCTCTGCAGGAAAGAATTCACACGTCAGACGTGTGACAGGAATTCCTGCCTATACAGTTGCAACCAGACTTTGGACAATAAGATTTTTTTTTTTCACATTGTGGGAGAAAGATATGTTTATTTCCCTAAGAAAAGTAAAAGAGAAAGCTATATAACACTTGGGACTATATAAGGAGCTTAGCAGATATTGGGTATCCAGTTCTCTTTATTGCACTGAAAATTATAATGGCTATTTTTTATGTATCAGGTTTTCCCAAAGAGCAAACCTACAGTATAAGACATTTTGTTAAGAAGTATGTTTTTAATATATTGCAGGAACATGAATCTGCTAGAAATCAACTTCATGCCCCCATTCCCAAGACTTGCCTTTCAGATTCTGAGTCACATTCTCTAATACATTTTCTGAACTTCCTTTTATAACTACAGCACCTTCAGACTTGAACCTAAATAACCTAATAATCTTTCATGTAATGTACAAGACACTGAGCCTATGACTTTTGAAGCTTTTCAGACCAGGGGAGTCTGTGCTCCTTTGTCTTAAGTTCCCCTCTGATTCTCCCCTCTTTACCTCCACAAGCTTCATTTACTCTTCTTGTCAATAGACAGTCTGGGGCTGCTTATATGCGAGTAGTGGAACTGTTTGCAAAGTTATAAGAAAATTAAGCTAACATTACATTACATTCATTTAACTCTATAATCTTTATTTGGTAGATGCACCATTTAGGAGCAAGTGTTGTTCAAGTGTACTTATATATACCTTAATTATACATTGTGTTTTGAAAAGGCCTTGCTTTGGTCTATTAGGATGCTTTGTTACAAGTGACAGAAATCCAACTCAAATGAACTCAAGCAAAAAAGAGAATTTATTGGCTCTTTTAACCAGAAAGTCCAGGTGTGGAACTGAATTTAGCACAGCTCTATCTAGAGACTCAACAGAATTCCTGGCTCTCTTGCCCTCTGTCACTCAATTCAGCATTCCTCGGGGTATTGGCATCATTCTCAGACAGATTCTGTGTGTGTGGTAGTTAAAGATGGCCACTGGCACCTCTAGACTTATCTGGTCTTTATAAGTCGAGATCAGAGAGAGAGAGATCCCATATACTGGATTTCATCAGGATACCCTGTTGGTCCTGTGTTAGTCATATGCTCACCCTTTGCACTAACCTCTGTGAACAACAGAAGAAGGTATAAAGATTTGCTAGCCTAGGAACTGTCCCAGCTCATGAAGCCAGAGCTGAGTGAGGCCCTCTGATTGACAGTCTCCAGATCCACATGGGGTGAAAGAGGAGCAAGTGCCTAGTGGATGCTGGGCAGACACAAACAACAGATGTCCACTGCATTTGGTAAGGTGTTATTAAACACTTCTAAGTGAAAGGAGCACTGGGTTTCATTTGCCACAAAAATGCAGAGCTGCTAATAATAATATTGCTGCATTTATTTATCTTTGTAACCATCTCAAATATTCTAGGGATCTATTTAACTCATTCTCTCTTAATCTTTCTTATGGTAATATAATACCTTTTCACTGAATTAACATTCAGTGTCAACTCTTAATATCAATTTTTTAATTTTATCAAGTTTTTGTAAATATTCTCATTGTGATTGCTTGCATAGACTGTGTTTATTTCACAATAAAAATCACAAGTGTCCTAGTTAAGAGAGATCATTTAAGAAGTGGTTCCTCTTTGATAAGTTAAATGTTGTTGATGGTGTTTGTTTACCTAGAATTTAAAAAATTTTTCTGAATGGAATTTGTCTCAAATTCTTTCTAAAGACTAGAAAACAGTTTTTAAGTGACCACTGTTATAAGCTTCAAGTAAACCACATTTCCCTTGTATAGGACATTTTCAATTCTCAGACCTTGACCCTGATAAACTTTCTGATGGGGGAAAATTCTAAAACACATATGAAGGAGAGAATTACATTCAGGCGTTTTAAATAGCAAGTCCAAATACAGTAATCTTTTTTTTTTTTCTTACTCATAAATTAGGACAGCTCCAGCTTTTAAAATAGAGTGAGAAGAAGGGGTGGCATACATACAGAACAAACCAACATTTAAATATAGCACATTAGAATTCTTTGCATATCAAAGACAAGTAATAAAATGTAAGTTGATTTTGGCTTTAGAAAACATGTTCGATGTTGGCTGGTTATACCACGTTGCTATCCTCTAGAGCTTGGCCTGGGCCCTCTGTCACAGGAAGAAAGAAAAGGTGAAATCATTACAAAAAGGCCCTGCTGTATTGTTATCATTAAATCTCTTTGGACTATGTCCAGTGTAGATACATTATATACAGAATTCCTATGCATGTGGTTAATTTTAGCAAGAGCATATCTTGTTCCCTCAATCTACTGGCCATAAATTAGAAGCATTATGTGATAGAGTGACTTGTTCTTAGGAAATACATACTGAAATATTTAGTGGTAAAGGGCACGATGTCTCCAACTTGTTCTCAAATGGTTTACAACAATAATAACATGACGTTCTACTATCTAAATGTTTAATAATTTATTTAATCACTCCTATGTGGGTAATTACATGTGAAGGCAGATGAGAAAACTGGATAACTTCAACTCAGGTGACTGGGTTTTCTTCCAGTAGCTTTATTATTTGGCTTGAAATGCTATACATTCCAAAATTTTAGACCCTATTCCAAAGACAGTATACATGCTATTAGAGTTAATAATTGAGTTGACTATATACTTAAAATATTACCTCAAATGACTTCTGATAAAATGTGGGAATGGTGTCATTAATAGATGAGAGATTTCAACACCATTTTAGAAGATAGAAAGCAGAGAATAAGATGCTAGAACCTGAGTCTTCCGTTTGAAAAGGCCCACTGAGTGCCTAGAATAGTGACTGAAAAGAGACCCTTATAAAGCAAGTCTTCATAAAATTTTAGCACCCTATAATTAAAGAGAAAATGCTGGAAGACCAGGTCATGTGTCATAGGTAATAGAATGGCATAGTACATCTTAGTAGAAATTTTGGAAGGTAGATGACAATGAAGCAATGCCACTAGAATTCTGAGAAAAATTGGTTTTCACCCTAGAATTTTATATTCAGCTGAGCAATCAATTGTAAAGGTAAAGACAATTTTAGATAAGTGAAGTTTAAAAAAATTAACCTCCCTTGAGCCTTTTCTTAGGAAGTGACTGGAAGATCAGTCCCAACAAAATGAGGGCACAACCCAAGAAAGATAAAGTCCCAAGGCCCAAGAAACGTGGGATCCAACACAGGATATTGGTGAAGGAAGTCTCAGCTTTGCATCAAACCTAGAGAGCCACCAGTTGCAGACTGGAGCAAGAGGGTAGGACTTCCCTAATGGAAGTAGGGAAGAAATGAAATGGATGGATCATCTGATAACACTAGACTGCTCAGAAAATAATGTTGATAGGTCTGTGATAAATCTGATGAAGAATTTGGAAAAAATTGTCAAAATTTCTAATATTGATGAACTAAGGAATTTCAGTATAAATAGGTTACTTAGAAGCACAAAGGTTAAATAACTAGAGAAATAGCTATACAGATGAAAGTAGGTATTCATGGGGAAGAATACAGCAGGGTCTGATGAATTTGATTATCAGCTTTCTAGTACCCTGTGATTATATTATCAAGTATATCAGTTATATTGATTAAAAATCAAGTGGAAATAAAAGCAGTTCAAACTGAAGTAAACCACTGAAAGATGTTAGGGGAAACTGGGTGTGGGGTATTTGGGAACTCTGTCTTCGCAATTTTCCTGTAAATCTCAATCTGTTCTGAAAGATAAAGTCTCAAAAAATTTAATTGGAGAAACAAGAAAGATGAAAAAAAGAAAAGAGTACAATATAATATGCACTATATCACATATTAAATATAGTATAATAAAATTAATGAACATCCAGATATACAGAAAATAAAATTAATTTTATGATTGATTTTCAGAACAATTAAGATAAAATATTGCATTATTGTTAATAAATATTTTTTATACATCTTTGTCTTCTATTTTGAATCATTCAATATTACCAGTTTATTCTTCTTCATGGAAACATATATTTGAAATAATGAGTGACTCCATGTTTAAGAGTAAGTGACTAATATTTTTTTTTCATCAGTGGATTACTATAGTTTTGGATTATGACTATTTAAGTTCACTTCTTCTCTCCCGTTTAATCATCCTAAATCACTAAGAGTAGATCACCTTGGAAGCTGTGTAGGACTAGTTGGGGGCGGGGTGGTCAGTGGGCGTATGTGGCTAGGACACATCTTCAAATATTGCACTATCTGTTGTTGAGCATTTAGCTCCCCCGTTCCTTTCCATGTGTTTGGCTAAATGGTAGACTGAATTCATAGGAATTATGTGACTTATCTGCTGATCTACTGGTACAGTGGGGCTTAGAAATCAAGCTTCTGATGCCAGGAGCAGGAGTGCAACTGTCCCAGGGCACCAAAGATATGTGCTGTTTACTGTTGCTGTCATCAGAACAGGCACTAAACTTGCAGGCATAAACCCCAGCACAGTGAGATTGACTTTGAAGCAAAACCGTGGTGAGCTTACAGTGCCTGCATTGGGCTCTCTAGCAAGTTTTAAGGCAGGTGTACTTATTTCCTTACTACTTTCTATACTTTTAAAATCCCTTTTTATATTTTGAGAACTAGACATTGCAGGAAACTCCTCTCAAACCTTGTTTTCTCTCTGTAGATCCAGCAAATGAAAATGACAGCCCTGCAATAGCTAAATATCTAAGCTTTAAAAATGTTTTAAAAGCCCTAATTGGCATAATAACCTGCAATTTTCTTCTCTATTTGGCATTACCCATTTTATATCTTGCACTTCCAGTTTCCCTCAATCACATAATTATCAGATATTCTTGTGGATTGTAAAAGATGGTTTTAATGTCATATTCTTTAATTAATTGACCAGTTTGCTTCCATTTTCTGTAATCTATTGTTGCTTGGGCTTCCTGCCTACGGGACATAGTTTAATTTGTAGTATCCTTTGAGGCCATTTTCCTTGATTTATTGACTTCTATACTAGTTCCTGATCCAAGTGAGAAATCTTAGAAGTGCTACAGAGAATGTTTTTCTCACTGTATGTGCAGATTAAGCTTCCTTAAGAGTAATACCATTTCTGGGTGCAAGACTGAATTGACCATCTGTTCTGTTGATTTTTAGTATGTGAATAATTGTTAAATAAACTTCATTCTCTTGGTCATTCCCTTGACTTTTGAACTTGTTTGCAGCTCTTTTGCTGGTTGTAATATACTGAATGTGTGTGTTCCCTCAAAATTTTTGTGTTGAAGCCATACCCCACAATGTGATAGTATTTGGAGGTGGGGCCTGTGGGCAATATTTAGGTTTAGATGAAGTCAAAAGGGTAGTGCCCCCATGACGGAATTAATGCCCTTATAAGAAAAGACACAAGAGGTCTCTTACTAGCACATATGGAGGAAAGACCATGTGGACACACAATGAGAAGGCAGCTGTCTACAAGCCAGGACTGCCCTCACCAAGAACTGAATCTGCTGACACCTTGATCTTGGGCTTCCTAGCCTCCAAAACTGTGAAATAAATGTTGTTTAAGCCACAGATCAGTCTATGGTATTTTGTTATAGCAGCCCAGCTGTCTAAGACACAGGCCTTCTCCAGCTTCTACAGTTTGGGGATTCAATATGAATAGACTAAGGAAATTAAACCTTAGGCAGTTATTGAACATGTAGAGGTGATATTTTTCTACTTCCTTTAGACCTAACACTCATTCATTCATTTTTCCTGGGACCATATTGTAAAACCAAATATAAAAATAAATTATTTTTAGAGATAATATCTTTATGTTTGTAAGTATCTTATTTATCCTTTCATTTGGCCGTGTTGAGCATTTTTTTTGTCAACAACCTAAATGACAGCTGTAGCGTAAGTATCTCATTTTTCCTTTCTCTGGTGTCCATTCCCCTACAACCTGGTTACAACGTTTTGTTTTCTTTGGGAAATTACCTTTCCTTATTCTCACTCCCCAGTGCATGTGGTTGGATGGAGGCTTACCTCATTCATGGCTCCAGACATGAGTATGTTATTCAGATTATTCAGACCAGGACATTCAGAGAAATACATTCTCCTAACTCCACTGATTGGTTCTGAAAAGGACATGTGACTTATTTCAGACAGGCCAATGGGAGATAGGTCCAAGTCTTTTGCTGAAATCACTAGGACAGAGGCTCTAGCCATAAAGAGGAAAGTAATGCTGAGAGGTGGAGGGAGGGAGAGCACTCAGGTGATATTTGATTACTTGGATACAGTTGTATCTGAATCCACACCAGATTTTTTGGTCATGTGAGCCAATAAATATCCTCTTTGGCTTAGGTCAGTTTTAATTGGATCTTTATTAATTATAACTGAAAGAGTACTAAGTAGCATGATTACTAAATTCACGGACAGTAAGAGGCATGAAGAGATGATAGAGAATCTGTTAGATGACAGACTCAAAATCCGGAAAGATCTTGGCTAAAAAGAAGAGTAACAACTAATAAAACAAAGTGTAATAGTGATAAATGTAAAGTCTCATACTTGCTTCAAATCATCAGCTGGGCGAAATGAGGCTGGCATGGATAAATAGTTACCCATATGAAAAAAATTTATTGGCTTTAGTGAACTGTCGGGTCAATCACAGTTATTAATGTGATGAATCTGCTAGGAATATGTTACAGTCTGTTCCATTAACCTATTCGCCTGTCCTTGTGCCCATGCCACACTGTACCATACTGTCTTGATTACTATAGCTATATTGTGAGTATGAAAAATCAGGTGTAACCCTGTCAACTTTGTTCTTCTAAATTGTTGGCTATTCTATATCCTTTGCATTTTAATATAAATGAAATATTTTGAGTTTCCTCAAATCAAGATGAATTATATAAGAGTTGCATAAGTTTTCAAGCTGGTGGGCCTAGTGAATTATAACTTGTTTTTAATGCCATTTGACACGTTAGCTGGTTAAAAAAAAATACCTGTTATCTTTTAAGAGTCCTATGGGAAAATAAGTATTGAAATATGCCAGGTCTTTATATTTATCTCTATAAACCTATAATGCATAGTGTATTTATGGAGTAACACATAAGATACAGCTAACGGTATTTTGCTCTGGTGCAGGGAGAGGATGGAATCAGTGTCTGGTAGAGAAGGCTTACTTTTTTGTGTACCCTTAAAATCTTTTAATTTAAAAAATGTAATAAAAAATTTCAAAATAAATATGTAATATATGTTATTATTCATGTATGTTTGAGATCTATCTCTAAATCAGAATTCCTTTGTATGCATGAAATCTGTTTATATTTGTGACTGTGGGTGCTGTTTGTAGTTAGTGTCACGGTAGTTCGCCCTCTTTATTCTGCTTTATTCCGTCGGTCAGCCAATCACCTGGACTTTAAGGACTTTAATCAATTGATCTCTTATATTATGCATCTTTGATGTACCTCCTAAGCTTTTTATGACTGCTCTTTATTCCAAATAAATAATTATGCTTTAGGGCTTACAGCTCTTTTTAAGTGCTTCATGTTGTTGCTCAGCTTATCTTACAGTTTCTTATGTACCCTAACTTTATTTAGTTTATCCTGGCCTCAGTTGCCTCATCTGTGAAAGTTGTTGGGTAAAGTGTGGTCCAAAGTCCCTTCTAGTCCTGTGAGTTCCTAAGTCTGTCTTCCATTTCATTTCATTCCATTCCATTTGTGACCCAGATAGATGTGGATGACACAAATCTTCAAGACAAAATGTGACTGACTTTCACAGAGTGTTCAAGCTTCAGCAAAGTTATGTCACTCTTTGCTACTCCTTAGGCCTATGATTCACAGCTCTAGTTTTAGGATGTCCATAGTTATCAAGAGGTGTGATATATTGAATCATTGGCCCCTCCTTGCATCCACAGTGTTGTCATGACTTTGTTGTGGGCAAACTGTACTTCCTCAACACTTGACTTACTTTGGCTCATGACATATGGGCAGAAGTTGTGCCATTTTTCAGCCTAGGACTTAAGAGGCTTTACATACTTCCAGCAGTTATCTTGTGCTTCTGTTTCTGCTGATTCAAGGAGAATGAGACTTACGGGGAGCAGACTTACAGATCCAAGTGAGAATCAGGGCTATCCTGGGCACTGAAGCCTGAAGCAGAGCCTCTCAGTTGAGCTTAGTTTGGATCAGCTGACTCCCAGCCGACCTGTAGATCTTCAAGAATAAATAATTATTATGTCTTGGCGTGTCTGTGACAGCATTTTTTGTGACAACAAACTGATACAACAGGCACCATTGACTTACTTCTCTCAAAATGTATTTTTAAAATAGGAAGCATACCCACATAATTCAAAAGTAAAAATATAAAAAAGTGTACAGTGAAATGTTTGCTCCAAGCCCTGTTCTCCACTCACCTAGGTCCCATCAATGTCCTGCCACCACAAATTGCCCATTTTTTTTGTTTCTTTTATATCCTTCTAGAGTTTCCTTATGTAAATACAAAGAGACATGAATTTTATAATCTTGGCCCCCATCCTCACCCATTTACACTGTTTTATGCTTTGCTTTTTTCATTTAATATATCTTGGGTATATTTACATACCAGTATATAGAAAGCTTCCTTATTCCTTTTTACAGCTGCACTGGACAGACATACCTTGGACATATTGTAGGTTTGGTTCCAGACCACTACAATAAAGCGAATATTGCAATAAAGCAAATGACATGAATTTTTTGGTTCTCCAGTGCGTATAAAATTTGTTTACACTATACTGTAGTCTATTAAGTGTGCAATGGCGTTATGTCTAAAGAAACAAGGTACATACCTTGATTTAAAAATACTGTATTGCTAAAAAGTGCTAACCATCATCAGAGCCTTTAGTCTGTTATAATCTTTTTGCTGGTAGAGGGTCTTGCCAGGATGTTGATGGCTGCTGACTGATCGGGGTGCTCGTTGCTGAAGGTTGGGGTGGCTGTGGCAGTTTCTTAAGACAACAGTGAAGTTTGCCCCATGGATTGTCGCTCTGTTTCATGAGCAATTTCTCTGTAGCACACAATGCTGTTTTATAGCATTTTACCCACAGTAGAACTTTTTCAAAATTGGAGTCAATCCTCCAACAGATTGTGTGAGTTTCTTTGCCTTTAAGTGACTTGTATTTGCTTTTGAGATGTTTTGTAACTTTGGTTAAGGAATAAGTATTGTCTCATAGTGACCTATGATCTTATTTGACCAAGTGTTTTAAAACTTTTTGACAGACTTCCCAAATATCAAACACGTCTGTGGAGCGTGTTTCTCTCTAAATAAATCCACTTCTTACCTAAAAAAAAAAAAAAAAAAAAAAAAAAATTGGAGTTAATCCTCTCAAACCCTGCCGCTGCTTTATCACTAAGTTTATGTAATATTCTAAATCTTTTGTTATCATTTCAACAATTTTCACAGTATCTTCTTCTACCAGGAGTAGACTCCATCTCAAGAGACCACTTTCTTTGCTCATCCATAAGAAGCAACTCCTCATTTGTTCAAGTTTTTTCATGACATTGCAGCAATTCAGTAACATCATCAGGCTGTACTTCTAATCCTAGTTCTCTGTTTTCACCACATCTGTAGTTACTTCCTCTACTGAAGACTTGAACCCCTCAAAATCATTCATGGAGGTTGGAATCAACCTCTTCCAAACTCTTGTTAATGTTGATATTTTGACTTATCCCATGAATCACTATCTATGGTAACTGTAGCCTTATAAAATGTTCTTCAATAATAAGACTTGAAAGTCAAAACTACTTCTTGATCCATGGGCTGCAGAATGGATGTTGTATTAGCAGGCATGAAAACAACATGAATTTTGTTGCACATCTCCAACAGAGTTCTTGGGTGACCAGATGTCAATGAGCAGTAATGTTTTGAAAGGAATCTTTTTTTCTGAGTAGTAGGTCTCAACAGTGGGCATAAACTATTCAGTAAAGCATGTTGTCAACACATGTGCTTTCATCCAGACTTTGTTATTCCATTTATAGAGCACAGGTAGAGCAGATTTAGCATAATTCCTAAGGGCCCTAGGATCTTTGGAAGGGTCAGTTAACATTGGCTTCAACTTCAAGTCACCAGCTTCTTTGGCCCCTAATAAGAGAGTCCTTTGAAACTCTAAAGCCAGGCATTGACTTTTCCTCTCTGACTATGAAAGTCCTACAGGACATCTTTTTCCAATAGAAGGGTGTTTCGTCTACATTGAAAATCTGTTGTTTAGTGTAGCCACCATCATTCATGTTCTTAGCTAGATCTTCTGGATAATCTCCTTCAGCTTCTATATCAGCACTTGCTGCTTCACCTTGCACTTTGATGTTATGGAGATGACTTCTTTTTTTAAACCTCATGAACCAACCTCTGCTAGCTTGAAACTTTGCTTCTGCAGCTTCCTCACCTCTCGCAGCCTTCATAGAATTGAAGACAAGGGACTTGCTCTGGATTAGGGTTTGGCTTAAGGGAATGTTGTGGCTGTTTTGATCTTCTATCCAGACTGCTAAAGCTGTCCTCACATCAGCAATAAGGCTGTTTTGCTCTCTTATTATGTGTGTGTTCACTGAAGTAGCACTTGTCATTTCCTTCAAGACCTTTTCCTTTGCATTCACAACTTGGCTCTTTGGCGCAAGAGGCCTAGCTTTTAGCATATCTCAGTTTTCAGCATGCTTTCCTCACTGAGCTTAATCATTTCTACCTTTTGATTTAAAGTGAGCCTTTCTTTCACTTGAACACTTAGAGGCCATTGTATGGTTCTTAACTGGCCTAATTTCAATATCATCGTGTCTCAGGGAATAAGGAGGCCATAGGAGAGTGAGACCTGCTGGTCAGTGGAGCAATCAGAACATACACATTTATCCATTAAGTTTGCTGTCTTATGTGGGTGTGGTTTGTGGCACCCCAAAGCAATTATAGTAGTAACATCAAAGATCACTGATCATAGATCACCATAAATAATAAAAAATTTTAGAGTTTGGAATATTGAGGGAATTACCAAAGTGTGACATTGAGACAGGAAGTGAGCAAATGCTGTTGGAAAAATGGTGCCAATAGACTTGCTCTACGGCAGGGTTGCCACAAACCTACAATTTGTAAAAAATGCAATACCCGTGAAGCACAGTAAAAAAGAGGTGTGCCTTATACATAGGAGGGATAAACAAGGTCCTACTGTATAGCACAGGGAGCTATATTCAATATCCTGTGATAAACTATAATGGAAAAAAAATATATATGTAGAACTGAGTCAATTTGCTGTACAGCAGAAATTAAATGCAATGTTGTAAATCAACTATACTTCAATAAAATTTAAAAAAAAGGGGGGAGTGCCTGTATACCGTAATAAAGAGAATCCAGTCCCCTACTGATGGTCATTTGGTTTGTTTTCTATCTTTTACTGCAATGCAAGTATATCTGTATGATAAATTCTCAGAAAAAGAAGATGTATGTAAATGGAATTTTGATAGTTACTGCCAATTGTCCTTCATAAGGGAACAAATAAATTTTAATTTGGAAGAGATATTGTAAATATCTAACAGCCTTTTTCTTTAATCTGGAGGAAGAGTGTAATATTTCACACAGGAAACCATCCCATTGACCTTCCAGGAGGACATGAGATGATCTTTTCAGAGAACTGACATCAAATACCAGAAAGTTCTCAGCACTTTACAGGTATCAGCTTTTTAAATCCTCATAACATCCTATGAAGGAGGTACTGTTACTACCCTCATCTTAAAGATGAGGAGATTTATGTGAAAGGAAGCTGAGTGACCTGGTTGAGTTCACTCAGCTAGAAAGCAATAAAGCTAGGATTCTAACTTATGTAGACTTACTCTAGGGTAAGACAGCTAAGCCATAACTTCTGTAAAATTGCTTTTAAAATAAAGGCATAATTAAGCTAATATTACGATAATATCCTAAAATATTTTTTCTCACGTGTCCTGTTTTGATAATATCTTTCAAAATGTAATCCAGGGACTTCCCTGGTGGTCCAGTGGCTAAGACACCACACTCCCAGTGCAGGAGGCCAGGGTTTGATCCCTGATTGGAGAACTAGATCCCGCATACATGCTGCAACTAAGAGTTTGCGTGCCACAGCTAAGAAGTCCGCACGCCACAGCTAAGAAGTCCGCATGCCGCAACTAGAAGATCCGCATGCTGCAACGAAGATCCTGAGTGCTGCAACTAAGCCCTCGTGCAGCCAAAATAAATAAATAAATAGTTAATTAATTAAAAAAAAAAAAGTAATCCATAGGCTTCCCTGGTGGCACAGTGGTTGAGAGTCCGCCTGCCGATGCAGGGGACACGGGTTTGTGCCCCGGTCCGGGAAGATCCCACATGCCGCGGAGCGGCTAAGCCCGTGAGCCATGGCCGCTGAGCCTGCGCGTCCGGAGCCTGTGCTCCACAACGGGAGACGCCACAACAGTGAGAGGCCTGCGTACCGCAAAAAAAAAAAAAAAAAAAAAAAAGTAATCCGTAAATTGTGTGTGTGTGTGTGCATGTGTGCATGTGTGCATTTGGATGTTATTTGACTGTACCTATAGGACTGTGGGAAAATTCCACTTATAAAACTGAAGGTACATTAGAAACCATTATAAAATGGCCTCATTTTTAAAAGTCCGTGATTCTAATTATTGGTTGAATTTTTAGAAACTGTGTTTTCTAAAACATGTTTTGGAAAATGAGTGTAAGTTTCTACAATTTGCTAAGTGGCTAATTTGCCTTTGGCACAGTTAAAAAAAAATCACCTCCTATATATTCATTTAACATTCATATCACTTCTGTGAATTGTAGGTGTTAATATACTGATTTCACAAATGAGAAAATTGAAACTCAGAGACAGGGGTTGATTCGCCCAGATAGTGAGGATGATAATGATGATGGGTGAGTTTTCTGAGTATTTACTATACGCCACGCACATTGCTAGACCTACTTTACATGGACCTATTTAATCTTCACAACAATTCTGTGAGTAGTTACTCTCTTTTTTTAACATAGATTTATTTATTAATTTATTTATTTTTGGCTGCGTTGGGTCTTCGTTGCTGCCCGCGGGCTTTCTCTAGTTGCAGCCAGCGGGGGCTGCTCTTCGTTGTGGTGCGCAGACTTCTCATTGCGGTGGCCTCTCTTGTTGCGGAGCACGGGCTCTAGGCGCGCGGGCTTCAGTAGTTGTGGCGCGTGGGCTCTAGAGCACAGGCTAACTAGTTGTGGCACACGGGCTTAGTTGCTCCGCGGCATGTGGGATCTTCCTGGACCAGGGCTCGAACCCGTGTCCCCTGCTTTGGCAGGCGGATTCTTAACCACTGCGCCACAAGGGAAGCCCTGAGTAGTTACTCTTACTCTCCTCATTTTACAGATGATAAGATAAGGATTTAAAGAAATTTAGAAGCTTTCTCAAGGCCGTGTAGCTAGGAAGTGGTAATTAGGCACTTAATCCAGGTTTGTTTTGATGGTCAGTCTAATGTGTCAATTTAGCTAGGCTTTGGTCCTCACAGTAATACTCATTCAAACACCAGTCTAGGTGTTGCTATGAAGGTATTCTGTAGAGGTGATTAAAGTCCATAATCACATGACTTAAGGTAAGGGAGACCTAGAGAATCTGTGAGGGTCTGACTCAACCAGGTGAAAGGTCATAAGAGCAGAGCTGAAGCTTTCCTGAACCAGACATTCTGCCTGTGGACTGGAGCTTCAGCTGCCTGAGAGTCTAGACTGCCCTTCCTGATGGTTTGCCCTGTGGACTTCAGCCTTGCCTAGCCAGTCCTCAATTCTTTGCAATAAATCTCTTAATATAAATCTCCTACTGCATCTGTTTCTCTGACTGAAACCTGACTGATCCATTTGTCTAAACCCAAAGCTCAAGCACTAACCAGAATGCTATACTCATTCTTTGTATATGGCAGGTTAGGAATTTGAACCTGAGCCCAGAGCACGCTAGCTTTTATATTTTGTACCCTCAAGCTTGATAAGCATTTTGAAGGCAGACACTAGATTTTACTTATCTCCTCTTTCCTATATGTGTATCATGCACATAAGACCCACAGCTCTGTTGTCAAAATGATTTCTGTCACACCTGCACACAGCCATTTGTCATTTGTCTTCTTGCTTTTGTCCTGTCTCAAATTTGGAGGCCATCGTTATTTTTCCTTTTCTAACTTTTCTTTTACTTCTTTTTAAATTTCTCTTTCTCTTTAATTTCTCTTAAACTTCTCTTTTAATTCTTAACTGACAAGCTTTTAGGAACTTAGAACTTTAGTCAATATTGCTGCACCCTGTCTTATCAATTATTAGGGAGTGTCCTTGGTAATGCAAAACTTTAATGGGATCAAGAGGTGATATTCTCTGAGAGTTGGGTGGTGATTTGATTTAGCTGTTTTAACTGTGCTACAGTTCTTCCAGGGCTGGACCTCTGACAAATATTTTTTGTTTTAATAAATTTATTTATTTATTTATGGCTGCATTGGGTCTTTGTCACTGTGTGCTGGCTTTCTCTAGTTGCAACGAGTGGGGGCTACTCTTTGTTGCAATGTGTGGGCTTCTCATTGAGGTGGCTTCTCTTGTTGCAGAGCATGGGCTCTAGGCGCGCGGGCTCAGTAGTTGTGGTGCACGGCCTTAGTTGCTCCACAGCATGTGGGATCTTCCCAGACTAGGACTTGAACCCGTGTCCCCTGCATTGGCAGGCGGATTCTTAACCACTGTGCCATCAGGGAAGTCCCTCTGACAAATATTGATAAGCAAAATTCAAAACTTTTAAATTCCCTAATGAGTATAGTTGGAATTGGAGGACTATGTTCCTTACTGTAGATAAGCACTAATTCCAAGTTCAAAATGTTATCAAATAGCAGATCCTAAGGGTTGATTAAGGGATAGGTCCCAAAAGACAACACTTTTTTGTTTTTCTTTTTCTCTATTTGTATTTTGTTTCTTAAGTAAGATCCTTCTTTAACATTTTCTCATCTCCTGTCAATTAGGCTCAAAGTAAATCCTTTGCTAAGAGAGTAAGAGGTCCTCCTCAGAACTTTTTATAACTTAACTGACCCATTTTCAGTGGTAATAAATTCCTTAACTTTTATGTACTGTGGTCACATTTTTTCATAGTTCTTAAAGATATTGCTGATATTGAAAATAATTTGTAGTTATGTAACACTTCATGTTATTATTATGAGTCAATAAATCTTTTCTTTGGGGCACCAGAAAAAAGATCTGTATGCTTGTTGCTATTGTAAATACTAAGAAAACATGATATAAAAATAGTAGGTCCCCTCTTAGCATTTACTTCAGTCATAATAGAATTAGACTAGAGCTTAAATTTTTGACTCTGGTTAGAGATTAAGACACTAATTTTATTTGTTTACATGGATCACAGACTATGTAAGCTGAGCCACAAAACGTGGAATGTGTCTCACTTTCCTAAGTTTACAAAAATTTATGTTAAATTTTATTTAGGCTACATTTATTTTATATAGAAAGTAAAACCACATACATGTTTCGAAAAGTCCTGAAGTCAGTATAAAAGCCAAGTTAATTATTTAAGTTTATTCCAAGTAATTTAGTTGCTGGTACTGTGTAGCCTTCCTTACTTTGCCCTGTGGAAAACGTAGGTATCTATGCACTTAGTCCCCTTGCTAATCTTTCTTTTCTTCTGCAAGAAATTTGTAAAGAATATTTCCCTACGTTGGAGTCATGCAGAAGATATGTAAACACCCAACACACTTCTGCAAATCGGTAAAGTATAAACTTGGGCATGTTCATCTTCTCCCAATAGAGGCTACCAAGGGAAAAGTGCAGAAAAGCTATTTTGAAATCTAAACCAGTAAGATCCAATGCAACTATCAAAAGACAAAGAAGGAATCAAACCTCATTTGCTTACTTTCAAGCACAAATTACTTGATAAGGAAGCTTGTTTAGATTAAGTAAGCATAAACATGCTCCAGGGAGGTCAGTGATTATTATTGTTGATCATGCAAGGTTATAGAACGCTTCATTATACTAAAGCCAGTTTCTTTTCCTAAAGGAGTTCCATTTGTGTTATCCCTAGACAATGCAAAAGGAGCATTTCACCCCCAGAAAGTAAATAAAAATGATTATTCTGCATTGCTTCCATTGGCATTAAAATGTAACTGCTAACCGCATGACTTGTACTAAGGGCAAGGCTGCCTTGAAACTTTATAATTTCTCCAATGTGATAGCATTTAAGCAAGACCTGGTAAAGAAAACTTTTGCAAAGAGAGAATGGAACTCTCTAAAGGATGTGACTGCCTTCTCCTACTCACTCTCCTTGGTAGGTACACAAAACTTAAGAGACCTCTCATTTTTTTAGGATGCCTGAGTTTGAATCCTGCTCCCCAACTTTCTAGTTATGTGTTTGTGCCTAACAGTCATTAGGGCTATTCACTAATATTCTGGTCTCCTCCTTTGGGCACAAGGTAGGTTTGTATTTTTCTTCTTTGAAATAGGCCACGGGGCTTCCTTGGTGGTGCAGTGGTTAAGAATCTGCCTGCCAGTGCAGGGGACATGGGTTCGAGCCCTGGTCGGGGAAGATCCCACATGCTGCTGAGCAATTAAGCCCATGCGCCACAACTTCTGAGCCTGCGCTCTAGAGCCCGCGAGCCACAACTACTGAGCCCGTGTGCCACAACTACTGAAGCCCGCTCGCCTAGAGCCTGTGCTCCGCAACAAGAGAAGCCACTGCAATGAGAAGCCCGCGCTCCACAATGCCCCCACTCGTCACAACTAGAGAAAGCCCACACGCAGCAATGAAGACCCAACCCAGCCAAAAATAAAATAAAATAAAACAAAAAGCAATAGGTCATGGCCACATGACTTGTAGGGAGGAGTCAGGGCATAAGCCGCCGTCTTTCTCTTCTCCCTGCATGGCAGCTAGCTTTTGTTTCAGACAGCAGATGCTCCATCGTTCTACAAAGAGCAGAACCCTTGCCGCGTCACATGGATAGGTAGCATGAATGAAAAATAAAACTGGGGCTTCCCTGGTGGCGCAGTGGTTGAGAGTCCGCCTGCTGTTGCAGGGGACACGGGTTCATGCCCCGGTCCAAGAAGATCCCACATGCCGCGGAGCGGCTGGGCCCGTGAACCATGGCCGCTGAGCCTGCGCGTCCGGAGCCTATAATCCGCAACAGGAGAGGCCACAGCAGTGAGAGGCCCGCGTACCGAAAAAAAAAAAAGAAAGAAAGAAATAACATAGTTTCTGACCCTTATTATCTATCCAGTATGTGTGATTATTGTGAATTATCAGGGCATGTGATTTCTGAAAAACAATAAAAGGCAATACTTTTATACATATAGGGCATTTGTTTTCTCATTGGCACCTCTTTCTCCTTTCTGTAGAACAGCCGTTGGACTTTGCTTGTGGGGAACAAAGCAAATGTGACTGTGGAAGTTCTATTTTGCTTCAACCAGTCTAGAGTGCTTAGATGTTAGGAATTTGAATCATGAGTGACAGAATGACTGAAACAATTGGAATAGAATTGTTGTAGCAGCAAAATCCTAAAGAGGAAAAGTCTGTTTAGACCTCCAGAACTGCCTGATTCCCGATCTTTCCATGGTTTCTGGGGGTATATCACACCTTCCAGAAGTTCATTTTCTACTTTAGTCCATTTCTGTTGCTTATAACCAAAAAAGTTTTGTGTTTTATGTTTCACAGTGATGACTAAGGCTAAACACACATTTTGTATGTTATTTAGTTTTAAAATATATTGAACAAGAAGATATATTTTCTCAGAATAGAACTTTAATGATTTTGGGAACAGACAATTTCTAAATTGGGAGGATATCTACCATTTATTGAGCATATACTACTTGCCAAGTACCATGTTAAATGCTTTATGTATGTACTGGGTATGTGTGAATAGTTACTTGTTTTTTTTTGTTTATGTTTTTGTTTTTGCGGTACGCGGGCCTCTCACACTTGTCGCCTCTCCCGTTGCGGAGCAGGCTCCGGGTGCGCAGGCTCAGCGGCCATGGCTTACGGGCCTAGCTGCTCCGCAGCATGTGGGATCCTCCCGGACCGGGGCATGAACCCGTGTCCCCTGCATCGGCAGGCGGACTCTCAACCACTGCGCCACCAGGGAAGCCCTAGTTACTTGTTTTTAAATATATATGTATAAAGATTTATTTGTCATTACAATGATTCGGCGAGTAAGATATTACTATCCTTATTTTTACATATGAAGAAGCTGAAGCCTAGACTAGTTAATTTGGCAGTCTCACAACTGGAAAGTGGTGGAGCTAGGATTTATATCGGGTCTGGTTGCCTTAACGACATGGTAAGTTGCCTCCCATATCAGAAATAATATGATTTTTTTTTGACTCAATTATAAGCCAATACCTGCTCAGAAATTAGGTATATATTCTCTCTCTTTTTAAAATGGCTCTGAAAGCAAAGAAGACTAAATGCCAATAAAAATAAGAGCAGATTTACAACACATCTCAAAAGTAAAATGGTTGTAAATAGATCAGTCCTCTAGTCTTGTATGTTACTACGTTTGTTTCACATTTATTTTCAAAAGAGAGATATTTAATTCAGTTACCCTAGATGATTCTAAGATTAGTCAGAACTTTATACTTTAAAATGTATTTAAATTTTAATTAAATTAGAATTTCATATCCTATTTTGTAGGATCTGGTATTTTTTTCCTGTTTCGTTATAAATGATTGCAAATTTAGAATGTTCATAATGCAGTATAGAGCAGGGAAGCAAGTGAAATTGTTCAACTAAGAATCATTAGTAACTTCAGTATCATGGAATGAATGCAGAGAATTTTATCAGTATAACTGTGTACTTTCTGAAGTTCCTAAACATTTTATGATGGAAGATTAGCTGGCATGACAGAGTTTTTCATACAAAACAATAGTTTTTAAAAAATCGTAGCTGCCTCCCCCTATTTAGGATCCTAGAAGCATGCCACAAGAAACCAGCTTTTTGCATAAAAAATCCTATCTTTCAGTTGTTTAAAGCTAGTATTATTTACAAGATCCCTGTTGATCAGTATTTTCCACTTTCACAATTCAGTTACTTTTTGAAGTTTGTGCAAAAATTTCTAGGAAATGGCTTTTCATATTAAAAGAATGACTGATTTTCAATTAACTTGAATGATCTAATTAAATATAATTAGATCAAAAACATCTATACCCAAACACTATTAAAATGAAATATTTAGATGCCAAAATATATGTCATACTGTCAAGAATTATGGGTTTATATAACAAAAAATAACTGATTTGTGTTGTAAACATTTGCCAAAAAATTGAGGCAGAATTGTGAGACCTTGCCTGTAGTGCAAATACAATAACATATTTAAAACAAGGCAAACAAAGGTATAGGAAAGGCATCTAATGCAGTAGTACCTCACATATACATAGTCAAACATGGGGGAAAGCTTTGTTCTGGTTTCCTCCAGGAATCCTCCCGAGTATTAAGCATAGTTTTTAGAACTGTAGCTCTCCAACATGAATAGTCTTGTCTGTTCATGACTCCTTCTCTTAATTCACAATATACAACCCAATAAGAAAGGAGCAAGAATGGAATAAGTTTCTGTACCAGTCAGGGTTTAATTAATTAATTGGAATTATGAGATTGTGGGGACTGACAAGCCTGAATCTGTAGGGCAGACAAGCAGGGCAGCTGGAAACACAGTCAGGAGTTGATGTTTCAGTCTTGAGGCAGAATTCTTTCTTCCACCGGAAACTTCAGTTTTTGCTCTTAAGGCTTTCTAACTGATTGATGAGACCCACTCACATTATTGAGGATAATCTCCTTTACTTAAAATCAACTGATTGTAGATATTAACCACATCTACAAAAATACTTTCACAGCAACACCTAGATTAATGTTTGATTAGATAACTTTGTACTATAGCATAGCCGAGTTGACACACAGACCAACCATCACCAAGTCTCTATGTGGCAATAGTGATGGTGGAAGGAAGTCTCTGGAAAATTTTCAGACATAGGCCAACCTGTTCAAGGGTAGCTGGGGGAAGGAGGTAGAACAGGTATCATCTCTTGCCCTTTCTTCCCTCCAGGCATCTCCCACACTACTTCCCATGTGATTGTGCAGCCATGGTGGTAAGCAGAGGGGAGGATGTGCTCTAGATAAAGTAGGAAAAATCATTTGTGTGAAACATGGGTTAAAGGGTCAGTATCTATATGATTTTATGAGGGCTCTTGACAAATAGCTCTTGTGGAGTCAGGGTGAAGGGCATTATTTTTGGGGGAAAATGATGTTATTGGTTTCACTTTGCTGATGAGAGTCTTAACATTTTACTTTGAAATACCACTTGTGGAAGCTGTTTGGGCCTCCCCTCTCACCTTGGCCCAGTAATAAATTAATGCTATCAGACTATAGCTAGGCTCAAGACTAGTGGGGGATTTGAGGTTTCCAAATCTCTCTTGCTTTCAGAACCTCTGAAATATGTTTTCTTCTTATGGCTGCTTTACGCTAAAAACCTATGAACTGGGACACAGAAAACAGGAACAGTAATGGAAAGTTTGGGTCCTGGATAAGCATAAAATTATTCACTATTTAAAAGTCTTGAAGGTATAATCCAAAATATGGGTCATGGAAATTTTTAAGGACATAGCAATGTTATGAGACAATCTTACAATCCTATTTTGTATAACAGGCCAGTTAAATAGTAAAGGGTAGGAATAAAAAATAAGACTTAAGCAACATGATAAGGAGAAGAAATTTTGTTTCCAACTTTACCTTAGAAACTGGATATTTGATAAGATCTCTTGGAAATTACTTTCCTGTCTCCCCCTAATAAAACTGACCAATGAGAAAATGCAATATATAACCCACTAATGAAATCGTTACAAAATAAACACAGACTTTCCTTTATTTCAGAGTAATTTTAGCCAAGAAATGAAATAGCTAACGAAAGCCACAGAGTTATTATCATCCACTGGAGGCAAAGTATTTACTAAAACCATAATCCCTAAAGTTAACACTAACTGAAAATACTGCAGAAAGATTGTCCGGTATTTGCCTAGTGACTTTTTAGCAATCTATACCTCTAGTATATCATCAAAGTTTATTTTATTATTTTAAAGGAAAGGATTTCAATTTACTACTCATATTATATCAGGACCAGCACTTAACAAGTTCAGTAATTTCTTTATTTACCCATGGTTAAAAAGTAACTGAGAAACAGCTAATCCAAAGGAGGGGAAAGAAGGAAAGAAAAGCATACTTACATGATGCTTTTGTAAAGGCAAAAAGTTAAAACATTCCAGCACTTGAAAATGACTGAAACATTTTAATAATCTTTCACTTCCCAGTTGAGGCCAGGTGGGAAGCAATATGGCAGTGCTATTTGGAGCTCCTAGGTATTGGACAAGGCTTCAGTAGGACTCCTTCCTTGACTCTTCTCAACCACTAAGAAAAGTGCTTTGTTTGCTCTGAAGGGAAGGTAGAATCTCAGGAGAAACATCTGCTGTTTTACAGCAGATAAAACTACTGATGTATGTCTCTTGTAGCTAGAAGCAAGATAATAGACAGTTATTAGGACCTCTATTTCCATTGTATTGCCGGATAAAAACAGATGAGCTAAGCTCCCTACATCTAACATATTACCTTGATTTCAAAAAAAAGATTATTGCTATTTTGTGTGAAGTGAAGACCTCAAAGCAATTTTGGCCTTGTTTTCGTATGAGTAGAAAAAAATGTAGATCTTTTTCCCTCCCCTGTTTCTAAGGCCACAGAATTAGGGTGTGCAATACACGCTTTCTCAGAACTTGATGGTACACTTTTTTTGCCAGAATAATTCCAAATGGAGGTCAGGCCTTCTGGCATGAGAGTTTTTTTTGTTTTTTTTTTTTTGCGGTACGTGGGCCTCTCCCTGTTGTGGCCTCTCCCGCCGCGGAGCACAGGCTCCGGACGCGCAGGCTCAGCGGCCATGGCTCAGGGGCCCAGCCGCTCCGCGGCACGTGGGATCCTCCCGGACCGGGGCACGAACCCGTGTCCCCTGCATCGGCAGGTGGACTCTCAACCACTGCGCCACCAGGGAAGCCCTGACATGAGATTTTTTTGCTAATTTATTTTTTAACACATTAACAAATTTTGCTCCTGAGTCTCACTTAGTAAAGCTTCTGATTGAGCCAATGAACCAGAGCTTGATCATTTGAGTTTGAGTGTAGTCTGATGCTTTCCCATATTTCTCTCAACTGACTAACTTTAATAAAATCCTTCTCTACCTTTCAGTCACTTTGGGTAGAAAGTTCAGCTGTTTGAGACAACCTAGCCAGTCCCCCCAGGCCACATGGACACTCAATAACTCATGAGAATGAGGTAACCCTTTTGACTATGTCCATCTTGATTTGCCATTTCCATTATGCCATTGCTTAAAATAGATGAAGACTCAAATGGAAAAAAAAAATCTTGTGAAGAACTTTCACTGCTGATTCAATTCAACAACAGTTATTTTGTGGCTTGTGATGTCAGTGTCCAATTATTATAGTCCAGTTTTACTCTCTTTTTTTTTTTTTTTAAGTACAAGGAAAATTGTGTAAAGAGTCAGGGACCAAATATCCTACAGACATGTATAGGAAAGCAGAAGAGGCAGGGATCTAAATTAAAGTTTGGTCTGTGTCCAGTAAATATTGGGAGTAGTGAGAAAATGGAGAGAGACACTTTGCCATCATTCATTTGTTTGTCTAGTTTTTCAAGTTCTCAGCAGAACCAGGATGAAAGTCATTCTATAATAAACAAATGATTTCATGGTAATGAAGTTAAAATTTGCAAAAAAGGAGTCAAGAAACTTCCCAGAAATATTTGCTTGTGTTTCCCTGGCTGCTTGGTGTCCAGGTAAAACTGAATGCTGAGGATAAATCCTGAACTACCTAAAGAAATATGATCATATTAGAAAATGTATTTCCTAGTTCCCATGTCAGTCAGTGTTCAAAATATTTGATTTGGGGAAAATATACCTATTGCTAAAATTGGCCATGCTCTGTGGCCAAACTTCAGGTTTTGCTAAGCAAGTGAAAATATTCCTAAGAGTGTTGTAATGCACTTTGCCCACCACACAGCCAGTCTTTTTAATACAGTATTTTTCACAGCTTTGGGGAGAGTTCACTGGAGCACAGGTGTTCAGGGGTAAACACATGATGTGAAATCATGTCGGGAGGCCAATTGGAGTTTACAGTTTTTTCCAACATAAAAAAACAAGGAGATTTGAATTAGTTAGGTGTGGGAAAGCTTACCCAAGAAGATATTATTAAGCTGAGATCTAAAAGACAAATAGATTTTGTTTTTAGCCACATGATTGTCTAACGTCTAAAGGCAAGAAATAAAACAGAATGTAAGATGCAGCTAAATGGCTCCCAATTAATTAAATCTTCAGTGTCTTCTACGTGTACAACATGGGCTAAGCTCTGGGGATGTAATGGTGTGCCAAAACACACTCAGACACGGTCCTTGTGTCAGTTCTCTCTATGGAGCGAGACAAATGCTAACCAAATTACAGAAATAAATATAAAATCCTCTCTCTGTTACATAGAACAAGATGCTAGGGAAACATATCCAAAGGGGATTTGAACTAATTGGGCTGCCAAGGAAGGCTTTTTTGTGGAAGTTACAATTGAGCTGCGATCTAAATGAGTCAAATATCTGAGGAGAGGAGAGCACAGTGTTTCAGGTGAGGGAACATCATGTACAAAAGTTTGATAGCCCATCCTTACTAGAGGGACTTCTGCTCTTCTCACAAAGAATGTTGTACAACTTGTGAGAGTCTGAAGAACTTTTTCAGTTCAAATTCTAAATAAATCATGGAATGGCTGAAAGAGCAAATTAATTAGTCAGGGCCTTAAACTGGGCTGGGGGTAGGGGCTGTGATTTTGATGTGCACTGAGGCAGTGGCCTAAGAAAGGAAGAGAGGAAATGTAGAAAGATGAGCTCAAAAAAAAAAAACAAACAAAAAAAAAGAAAGATGAGCTCAGTACCATACTTAGAACTGGGAAAAAGAGGCTCTGGGCCCTGTGCTTCAGAGGACCCTCAAATCACAAATGTATACAACACATAAACAATAAATTATTAAGTGCCAGTAGGCACTTCTGGCACTAAACATTCATGCTTGTGCCTAACACTCATTAGCAGTTGCATCCAAATGCTACGAAGTATTATGGGTTATGCTATCCTCACCATAACAAAAGGAGAAAGCTTCAACCATCCAGGGAGGATTTGAAGAGCAGAACACTTAAATAAGAGAAAAGATAGATTAATTAACTTGTCAAATCCTTCTCATAGCATGAATACAATGGGTGCTTGCATTATGAAGTTTCATTTCCCACTAGTGCTGAGTATCCATTTTCTTGCTTTTCTCCACATAAAGCAATTCATGGTTCTGGACTTACTCCAGATATTCTTAGTATTTGAAATTATTGCATATGATGGCTGAGGAATATTTTGCAATACTAAACAATCATATAGCTCTTAAATTTGTAAGCATCTGTGTCTAGATGTAATATACTTAAAGTGTGATACCAGTTCTTAACATTGACAACTAGATGGATGTTGAATGCTAGAAATGCAAATAGTTTTATTTTTATAAAAATGTTTAATAAGATTAATTAAATTTTAAAATAAAAATTCCAGCATTATTTAATTTCACTTTATAATTTGATATTCATCATAGTTTATATTTTACCTTGTAATTTTAATAATTTTGTATATTTTAGAAGAAAAATAGCTGTTAACACGTGAAAAGTTTTCATTTTTCTGAATTTTAAATTTACTTTACATTTTTGATTAAAATATATCCAAATTTTATACCCTTTATACGATAACATCTTACTTTTAAATCTTTTAGATCATTGAAAATGAGGACAGGTGAAGAGTAGGGAATTGTGATAGAAATAAAGGATTCAAGAATAGAGATTAGAAAAGAAAAAAGCTAGAAAGAAAAAAGAAATAGAAAATTTTCAAAGAAGAGTTCTACTTAATTAAAATAAAAATATAGAAACAATGGAAGTGAGCAGACTTCTGTTGAGCATGACCCTTATAGAATTTGTAAACAAGAGATTATAAATTCTGTTTTAATTAGGATTTAACTACTGATCAAAACAATGCAAATTAACAAGAACATTATTCTCATCAAACCTACAATGTAAGTAGGTCAGATAAAAAAGTTCTTTCAACTTTATATTCTGCATTAATTGAAGATTTAGTTACTAATTAAAACAATGAGAATGAAAAAGAATCAATTTTATATCACTTTCATAACCCAGAAACAACAAAAGTAACTCTAGCCTACCCTGTAGACGCTAGAGAAACAAATGGTCTTGAAATCAGCAAATACAGGAAGAAATCCTCCAGAGCATTTGACTGGATGATGTTCTTGGAAATGGTGACGCCATGTCATTCTGACAGTTTGAGAACGTTGCTAGTAAAACACATTCAGTTTCAAATTAATGATTATGATTTTCTATTACATGAACATGGCAGAATTTTTATATTTCATTTTATTCCAAACTTCTTTCAAATAGAAGGAAGTTGTAGAAACTGGTTTTTATAGTCTCTATTTAGAAACTATTTTGTTATCACCGTTAACATATTTCACAACTAATCTTTGTGATAGACTTCAGCCAATGAATGTATTTGTGATAATAAACTTAAATTCTCAATTAAAATACCATGAAATGACCTTTGCACACAGAAAAGTACAGATGTAATTACTAGAACTGAAAAAGTAATCAAACAACCAGCAAACAACCAATAATATTCCACAAATAAAAGTAAATGTCAAACTAGTACATAAGCATAATCTTCTTTAAAGAATAATTGTGTGTCTAATATTCAGGCAAGTTTAATGATGCCTTTCATGGAAGAACAGCAAAATATTTATAGAACATAATGGCAAGTGTCTAGGATATGTAGAAATGATTTTGAAATTTGATGAAAGAATCACCAAAAACTTAAGATGGGTAAAATATAATGAAGCAAATGATAATTCTCTAGTAAGGGGAATTAAAAGTGAAATTATTAATTTAAGAGATAATAAAGTGAGATAAAAAGTCATTTCCCAAATTTTAAAAAGGAAAAATTATTCAGTTCAACTTGGTTGTACCAGGATCTAAAGTATTACTACATAAATAACCTTTATTTACATATATGTTGAGTGACCAGGAGAAGAAAGCAAGGAAGTTTAAACTAATGAATATTTCATTGGTTTCAAACCTGTTGTAAAAAGTACGGCTTTTTACTTGTAGGAAGAATTGAAAAAACAACTTCAATTTTAGGCTCTAATTTAAAACATTGTTGAGAGCAAAACTATGATACTGGTAGTAACATGGTTGATAAGAACAAAAGTGATTTTGGTGAAAAATCCAGAAGGATTCTTTATGCCATTTACAGTACATGGTTTGAATTTGTTACTAAGAGACATGGTCTCAATACTGTTGATATTGTTGAAATTCTTTGGAACAGTTTAAACATTATATACAATATTTTCAGGGTCTGTCCAAAGGTGGAACATCTTGAGAAAAACAGAATTTGACCTAATAGGTACTCATGTATAAACACTGGGAGTGCTGATCAAATGCTGCTAAAGCAGTTAGATTTAAACAAGATTCAGAATGTACTAGGACGGTCAAGTGAAATAACTGAAAACTTCTCAAATAGTGAATTGTGATTTTTGGCAGAAAATGAAATTAATTTTGAGTAGGTCTATCCACATATTTATTTGCTATTTTAATAATATTAGCAAAAGTTTAAAGAAAAAAAATCTAAATTTGGCTACTTACTTTTAAAAGGATTGAAAAAACTTAAAATTTAAAGAAGTGTTTTTTATAAATAGAAAGAAACTACATGTACAATATGCAGCAAATGTGACAATCCAAAAAAAATTATAAAATTAAAATGAAGAAATAAAAATGTTCACATGACTCCGAAGAAGATTCACATACCAAAAAAAAAAAAAAAAAAAAAAAATCCCCAAACTAACTTCTATAAAGGCTATTTTCTGACCATTAGAGACCAAAGAAAGATTTAAACAAATTGAAGAACAATGCTATTTTTAATTTTTTATAATATTCCAGAATTGAAAACTATGAAAGCAGAAGAATTAAGAATTATTATATGAATCTACATCTTGTCTTAAGAGATCCTGAAAAATCACAATGTGATAGCAACCTATATGATGAAATTAAAATACTTTGTAATTTTTTTGAGATGATAATTTATCATATGCAAACCCATTACAGTGTTTGAGCATGATATGTGAAATAAATGGTCACTTCTGAACTGAACGTTGCTTTAAAAATTTTACTGACAGTTCCATTTGCCACTATCTCAACACAGCTAAGGTTTTTCCAAAGGGAATTAATTAAAACTATGTAATAATTTCAACCCATGAAAGTCATTTATTTGACATTTCCTCTCAGAACTCAAATTATGTGAGAATCTTTTTTTTTTTTTTTTTGGTTTTGCCACGGCTTGCGGGATCTTAGTTCCCCAACCAGGGATTGAACCGGGGTCCTTGGCAGTGAAAGCACGAAGTCTTAACCACTGGACTGCCAGGGAATTCCCTGAAAATCTTGATTTAACATCATAATTAATAATTTTGGTGAGCCAAAGGCAAGAAAAATGTATTTTATAAAATAAATATATAATATTTTATTAATTATAGATATCTTTATTACTCATCCAACTATCACTTAGACAGGTGCAATAATTACATTTAGTAGTGCTTGTTATTTTGCTGATTTTCAGTCATATAAAACCCATAGCTTTGCACATACTTAAAATTTTTTGTTGTTATAAGATAGTCAAGATGGGAAGATAAGACATATTTTAGATAACAATTTTGTTATCGTGATCCGTAACTTTTAAATATGGCCCTCCATTTGTGTTCTTGCTCCATTCCTACAGATGTTAGAGATAGACCTGGGTAAACTGCTTCTCTCATATGCCTGAGATTTACTGGATAGAGGGCAATGGACCTGCCTGTTAGTAACCTGGAGGCCCATGCTGGGTCAGGCTCATTTAGGTTAATGATTGGTAGGATGGGATTGCGGACAGTTTGGTTTTAGGTCATAGGTATATACAACAAACAACAGTATTTGCAGTCCCTTGAAAGATTTAGAGCAGGATGGAAAGAGCTTAAGAATACCAGATGCCTGGGGATGAGGATAAGGGGGAAGAGGTTATTTTTAAGTGGTTCTCTTCACCGCCTCTTTTCCCCTTCATCCTCCACCCCCATTCTGTGACTTGCCATATGAAAGACAAGTGCCCAAGAGCTAGATAATATTACCCAGGTTTAGCCCTACTGTTTACAGAAACCACTTTTGTACTTATCTAGCCTGTCCAAGTTCTCTCGTTTAGAAATTGTGAGTTAGAGTAGTAACCTATTATACCATATTGCTTTGATAGGTAGTAGATAAAAATAATTACAAAATATACTTGGCAAAAATAAATGTATCATGGTAATACTTGGTATCCCCATAATACAGTGAAAATTTATCATGTCATTATGACCTGTTTGCTATATTTCACTTAGGTATTAATTCCTTTCTTGGAAACATTTTTATATGGATGATCAAGAAGTTATCGCAGATTTAAATGAACTTTCTTTAGACCTAATTATAGCTTTCTTTTCCCAGATCATGACCAAAAAAAAAAAAAAGAAAGAAAGAAAAAGAAAAAAAAAAAAAAACACCTTGGACAGAGGAAAATTCAGTTCCATTTATTTTCTCTCTCCAGGTCTTCTGATGGTAATTAACAGATGGTCCTTGTTTTCTAGTTGATAAACCAGTGAGCAAACATGTACTACGTCTTTAGCCTGCAGACACGGTTTGTCATCAGAAGCTGTATGCCAGAGTCTGGCACAGCACTGAGCTGGATTTACAAAACCACTTCTCCCTCCCACTTGGTAGGTTATTTTATTTTTCAGTCATACTGGTTCAAACACCAAATTCATGCAGATATCTACCCTCACTATTTAGCCGAAGTGACCTTGCCCTGCGGTTTTTGTTCTATTTTCAGTACCAGTCCTTGATAAAGCAAAATAAAAGGTTAACAGTGTTTGGAAAGTATAACAAAAATATTTTTAAAATATTTCATTTATTTATTTATTTAGAGACAAAAATCTTGCTTTTTTTTTCCTCCCCTCAAGTGGCTATGGAATATATCAATGTAACAGAGGCAAATATCTACTGTGTTTTGTTTTTCAATCTAGGTAATAGAAACCTGTACTAGTTATATATTGACGTATAACAGGTTACTACAACAGTTGGTGGCTTAAAACAATAAACATGTTATTATCTTCCAGTTTCTGTGAGTCAGAATCTGGGAGCAGATTAGCTGGGGGGCTCTGACTCACGGTGTCTCATGAAGCTGCAATTAAGAGATCAGCTGGCATAAAAAGAAATGAAATTGAGTTATTTGTAGTGAGGTGGATGGGCCTAGAGTCTGTCATACACAGTGAAGTAAGTCAGAAAGAGAAAAACAAATACTGTATGCTAACACATATATATGGAATCTAAGAAAAAATAAAATAATAAAAAAAAGGTCATGAAGAACCTAGGGGTAAGACGGGAATAAAGACTCAGACCTACTAGAGCATGGACTTGAGGATATGGGGAGGGGGAAGGGTAAGCTGTGAGAAAGTGAGAGAGTGGCATGGACATATATACACTACCAAATGTAAAATAGATAGCTAGTGGGAAGCAGCCACATAGCACAGGGAGATCAGCTCGGTGCTTTGTGACCACCTGGAGGGGTGGGATAGGGAGGGTGAGAGGGAGGGAGACGCAGGAGGGAAGAGATATGGGGACATATGTATATGTATAACTGATTCACTTTGTTATAAAGCAGAAACTAACACACCATTGTAAAGCAATTATACTCCAATAAAGATGTTAAAAAAAAAAAAAAAGAGAGAGAGATCAGCTGGGACTGCAGTCATCTGAAGGCCTGACTGGTACTGAAGGAACTGATTCCAAGATGGCTCATTCCCATGACTGCTGGCAGTTCCTCACCATGTGGGCCTCTCCATGAGACTGCTCAAGTATCCTCACCTCATGGGAGCTAGATTCTCCCAGAGTGAGTGACCTAACCTTTGAAGTCACATATCATTGTGTCTGCTGTATTTTATTGGTCATACAGACCAATCCTGATAGAATGTGGGAGGAGGAATACCAGAGCATGAATACCAAAAGGCAGGGTCCCTAGGGGCCACTGGAAGCCAGCTTGGAGACTGGCGACCCCAAAGAGAATTGTGCTATGAGTACCAGCAACTAGGGTTGAAGCCAAAATATATCCAGGAGAGGTTGTGTCATTTAAGTTTTTCTTGAACATTCCTTAATCTTTGAGATATGTATTGGTTACCATTTGAGGCAATGCTAAAAAAGTTTTGGACGTGGGAGCCAGAAATGTCAGTTCAAATTCTAGTTCTTGACTCTACCTTTGGAAGAGGTTTGATCTAAAACCAGCTGTCTCAGTTTGTTCTTCTTTAAAATGAAGGAAGTATTACACATCTGTCTATGCTTAGTAGATTGTATGCAAGATAAAAGCCTTAGTTTTAAGCATAGCACCAGGCATACAAGAGCTAAACAAATACCAATTTCCTTTCTCCTTCCCCTCAAGATACTCTAAAGCAAAATTTCCTAAGCATTGTACTATGAAGTACCACTTTTTATCTTGCCATCCTTATAAAGCCCCTGGATCTGTTGCTTCTGGCTGACAGTGGCCTTCAGTGTGCCAAACAAGTATTAACTTTTTATGTTAGCACAGTGAAAAACTGTGAGAAGCTCTTCTCTAAACGATTTCTTTAAAATAGCCATTAGAAAAGACATCTAATAAGGTACTCAGGATCTAATTATAATGACTAGTCCCTAAGAGAACTGTTTCAACACAGGCATGAGTATGTATTTAGCATCTTAAAATATTCTTCCCTAAAAGCAAAGATTCAGAACCTTGATAAGAATATCCAAGGGATAGGGCTGGGAATCCAAAGTTTTAACAAGACTCCTAAAATTCTTGAGTCTGGGAAACACTACATCTGGTGAATTCACCTCTGGAAAGTGTGTTGTGGGGAGTTGGCATAGAGGGGTTGGGCACTTAGAGAAAAGGGAGGGAAGTGTTGGGATTTTATCACTTAGGAATTCTAACATTGTCACTGATTTAACATTTCTAGGTCTGTGTGTGTGTGTGTGTGTGTGTGTTTGTGTGTGTGTGTGTGTTAGGTGGGAAGTGGGGCAGCTAACAATCTGTGGATGTTGTATTTGTAATTCATTCATTGTAACTCACATGTAGGAGGATGAGCTTCCTATGTTTAAGAAATCTTACTATGTAGTGGCCTCCCCACTCCTGCTCAGCTACTCTGATGTGAAAAATTGGGCAAAACAAGTCTCTTCTCCCACTCTGCCTTTGGTAGTATTACTCTAGCTATAACTCAAATGCCTACCATGGCTGGACACGAAAGCAGTGAATGAAATTGACTAGTTTAGGGTGATAGAGAAAAAGATCTCCAAATCTAAATTCAGTGAAAAAAGGGTGATAAAAACATCATGTATAATATTCTACCTTTGTGTAAAAAAGGGGAAATTGAGATTATCTATGCATATTTTCTTACCATTGCCCTAAAGAAACTCTAGAAGAATACACAAGAAACTAATAAAAGAGATTACCTTGAGAGAAGCTGGGGGCAGGTGGGTAGATAAGACACAAAGGTGGGAGTGAGACTTTTAACTATATACCAGGGGTCCCCAACCCTGGGCCATGGACTGGTACCAGTCTGTGGCCTGTTAGGAACTGGGCCACACAGCAGAAGGTGAGTGGTGGGCGGGTGAGCAAAACTTCATCTGTATTTACAGCCGCTCCCCATCGCTTGCATTACCGCCTGAGCTCCACCTCCTGTCAGATCAGCAGCGGCATTAGAGTCTCATAGGTGCATGAACCCTACTGTGAACTGCGCATGCAAGGGATCTAGGTTGTGTGCTCCTTATGAGAATCTAATGCCTGATGATCTGAGGTGGAGCTAAGGTGGTGATACTATCGCTGGGGAGTGGCTGCAAATACAAATTATCATTAGCAGAGAGGTTTGACTGCACAGAGACCATAATAAATCAGTTGCTTGCAGACTCATATCAAAACCCTATCAGTGAGTGGCAAGTGCACTCACTGATAAGCTGCATCTTATGGAGCAGACTGGACATAAGCAACACACTTCAGGTGTCACTGTCTCCCATCACCCCCAGATGAGACCATCTAGTTGCAGGAAAACAAGCTCAGGGCTCCCACTGATTCTGCATTATGGTGAGTTGTATAATTATTTCATTATATATTACAGTGTAATAATAATAGAAATAAAGTGCACAATATATGTAATGCGCTTGAATCATCCTGAACCATCACCCCCACCCACATTCCAGGTTCGTGGAAAAAGTGTCTTCCACGAAACTGGTCCCTGATGCCAAAAAGGTTGGGGACTGCTGCTATATACCATTTTTAACCAAATGAATTTACTACCTTTTTAATAGGACAAAATATAACAATATGTAGACAAACCAGACAAGAATGTGGACTGAATTTGGCCCATGAACTGCCATTTGAGACATCTCTGTTAAACAAATCCCTAAACTTCAATTATTGAAGTCTGAACTTTTGATTTATTCATTCAGTTCACATTTATTAAATGCCTCCTGAGGCCCAGGCTTCATGTTCAGGGCTCTGTCTCTGGTCTCAGGGAAGCTTCTTTCTCTAGACTCCAGTGGCCCTTCTTGGTGAATATTTATTTATTTATTTATTTTTGGCTGCGTTGGGTCTTTGTTGCTGTGTGCAGGCTTTCTCTAGTTTCATCGAGCGGGGGCTACTGTTCATTGCTGTGTGCAGGCTTCTCATTGCAGTGACTTCTCTTGTTGCAGAGCATGGGCTCTAGGTGTTCGGGCTTCAGTAGTTGTGGCATGTGGGCTCAGTAGTTGTGGCTCACAGACTCAGTAGTTGTGGCTCACGTGCTCTAGAGCACAGCCTCAGTAGTTGTGGCACACGGGTCCAGTTGCTCCGTGGCATGTGGTATCTTCCCAGACCAGGGATCGAACCCGTATCCCCTGCACTGGCAGGCAGATTCTTAACCACTGCACCACCAGGGAAGTCCCCCTTCTTGGTGAATATTTTAAAAGAAATATATTTTTATTGTTTTGGCAACTTAAACTAATTAATATGTGTTTCCAAGTTGAATCTCCTGTGCATAGGTAAGACTTGTTTGCAGATTAGCAATATGTATTTGTAGACACACAGTTAATATTGAAGACGAGAAATACTTTGATCTTAACTATTTTGAAATAAACTCTTCTTAGCCTTGTTTATTCTATTAATTTGTTAGGCAAATACTTGGTTCATTATCTCAAGATAAAATTAAACCCAAGCCAAGTCAAATTATTTCAAATTTAGATATAATGAATACATAGTAATGAAGCTTAAATATATTTGCAAATAAAATGAGAGCAAACTGTTCTCAATGAGAGACAGAAAATATCAATAAAGAGAGGAGGGGAACCAGGAATAAAATAGAAATCCAATCTATCTTCCCTTGAAGAGAAAAAAAAAAAAAGATGCGACAGCCTCCTTGTATCTGGTAATCTAATCTCGACACTTGTCTCTTCTGGAAGTGTAATTTTGGCTTCTTTCCTCACTGTGTACCCATCTCTTCCACTGCCCCCCGACCTTAACTCCTGGAAATGTATAGTTCGTGTAGAAAAGCAACATGTTCTGCCCTCTGGTAGAATGCCCCTGTAAAGGTGCCAGTAGAACTTAGATTGTCTCAAATGTAGAAATATATTTCCCACAATGACACTGGGAAACCTTTCAGGCTTCTGGATTCTTAAAGATTCTGCCACCTGAAAATTCTATTCCAAAATCTACTTTGCTGTGACTAATTGTTAGGCAGGCAACAGAGTTATTCAAGACAAATATTACTGGTTTTGAACTGAGATTAATATTTTGAGAAAGCCTAACTATCTCTGTGGAACAATGTTTCTGATCAAAATGTTACCTCAAGAGCCCCAGAAGGTAAATAACTTTATTTGAGAAGAAAAAGATCCATTAACATTTTTGTCACATATGTCTGGTTAAATGATTTCTTCTGGGTGATAAAACAAGAAAATCATCACCATATGCTCCTTAATAAAACTTGTTCTAGCTTGAGAGTTAATACCACAGCTGATAGATTTTTGCATCTGTTTAAGTAATCTTTTACTACAGTCACCAAATTTAGTGACTTAAAATAGCAATTCATTGATATCGCAGACAGTTCTGCAGGTTGACTGGGCTCTGCTGAGCTTGGAATACTTGCTTGGAGCCTCTCATGTGATTGCAGTCGGATGGTGGCTGAGCTAGAGTAATCTGAAGCCTTGAGTGGTTTGGACATCTAAGGTGGTTTCTTGACTCACATATTTGGCTCCTGGGCTAGTATGGCTGGAAGAGCTAGAAGGTGGTCTCTCTCTCTTTCTATTAACACATGACTTCTTCACATGGCTAGCTTGGGATTCCTCATAGTAATACAATCTCAGGATAGTTAGAATTTTTACATGGTGGCTGTTTCTCCTAGAGTAAAGGTTCAAGGGACTCTTGCAGAAGCTGCAAGGCTTTTGGTAACCCAGCTTTGGAAGCATCACTTTTGTTTCATTCAGTTAGTAGAAAGCTAGTCATACACAGGTGCCAACCTATGTAACTCCTGACAGCAAAAGCAGGAACAATTTGAGCAATAAAATAAATACATAATATTGGATTATCAACCAAAGTACAATATAAGATAGGGATCCATTGGGTCCATACTGATATAAATGAATGATTAAATAAATAAATAAGTAAGTAAATGTGGGAGAAGAGACAAATCTCCCTTGAAGCGGCACTCCAAATAATTTATGTATGTAGATATTCCACCCTCAAGAAGGGGAAGCATGAATCCCTACTCCTTGTGTGGGCTGCTCCTATTGACTTCCTTCCAAACAGCACAGAATAGAACAGGGGAAAGAAAGAGTATCTCAGCCTTATGATCAAGGTCAGTATCAACAGTGATAAATCATGTTGACAATATGTATCCTTGATATGTTGTGATAAAAATGACACTTTACTCCTGTAATCTTCCTTCCAAAAACCTATAACCCCAGTCTGATTATGAGAAAAACATCAGACAGGTTCCAATAGAAGGACATCCTACAAAATACTTGATCTGTATTCCTCAAAACTGTTAAGGTCGTCAAAAACAAATTCTGAAAAACTGTCACAACCAAGAGGAAACAAAGGAGACAATGACAAGAAAATGTAATGTGGTATATTGGATGCAGTCCTGGAACAGAAAATGACATTAGGCAGAAACTAAGGAAATCTGAATAAATTAGTATGGACTTTAGTTAATAATACTGTATTAATAAGTTTTCATTAATTGTAACAAATATACCATGAAAATATAAGATGTTAATAATAGGAGAAATTCGGTGAGGGGCAATGTGAGAACTGTGTGTACTATGACCTTATTTTTTCTATAGATCTAAAATTTTCTTAAAAATAAGGGTCTATTAAAAAAAAAAATCTAGTCAAAGGGCCCAGATTTGAAGGGAGGGGACTACAAAAGGTGTGAAAAACAGGAGGTGTGGTTCATTGGAGGACCATCTGCAATAGCATTCATTTCACTGATTTTCTTCTGAGGACCCACCTCTCTGCCCCTATTCCCAGTTCATATGGCTGAAGCCTCACCCTTTGGTCCTAGAGGTAGAGCCAGGACTCTGGCCTAAGGCAATCAGTGAGTTTCCCTGTCCTCACCAAAATCTCCTTACTTGTAACCAAAAGTAAGGGAATTGCATCTCCTTTGCCACAGGATAGTTTCAGTGGGCAGTGACTTAAGCCAGGGCAGTCAGAGTAATACTAGGACTGTTAGAAAAGTCGCTCTGGCTTTGAACTTGAATATATGTGAGGTGGGAGCTGCTGCCTCTTATCTTGCCATCAGAAGGGGAGTACTTGGAGGTGACAGGAACCACCAACTAGAGTCTGAGAAAGAAGCCAACAGAATGGGGGTAGCTGATAGGGATAGAATGAAAAGATGGAAAAAATGAGCTGTGGGACATTTTGGAGCCCAGAATCCATCCCTACTTAGAGGAGCTCTGCCTCTGGAGATTTCCCAGTCACATAAGTCAATAGTCTCTTTTTAAGTCAATAGTCTCTTTTTGGCTTAAGTCAGTTTGATTTGGGACATTTTTGGTCCATTACAATAGAAAAAATTCCTAGGTGATATAATGAAACAATAATTGTCCTCCAGTTTATTTCTATGTTAAATATAATCAGAATATTATTTGACTCCTACTTTTCCTTGAGGCTGCTCTGTTTATTCTCAAATAATTCATTATTTATCTAAAGATAAATCTGGCAAAGAGTAAATTGGTAAATATGTTTAAAACATTCAGAACAATTGCACAGCACACAGGAAGTGCCCAATAAATGTTAGATATTATAATTATTGTTTTAGCTTACTTTAAACAGCTAAAACTTTATTATGGCACCTCTCATCTGGTGTTAAATATGCATGTAGTTATCACAGTAAAAAATTAGATGAATCATATAGCAAAGTGGCTAAAAGCATGTGTTTTATAAATTCATGGGGCTGGGTTCAAATTCCAGCCCTGCTCCTTACTTATGGGAGCTCCTTACTTACTTATGTTCAAAGTCAACTATGTTCTAAAATTATAAATGAAGAAGTTGCACATGCTGAACAATAAGTTGAAAGAGATACTGTTTGCTAGGTGATCAGTGTCATAAAATTAAACTCAAGGTGAATAAAGGGCATCAAACTGAAATTATATAAAACAAAGTAAAGGGGCTGAGATATAGTGTTATATGAATCTACTTTAAATACAAAATAGCTTTTAAAGAACAAGCCAATGCTAATATTTTAATTGTTGTAATGGGACCATTTGGGTTGCAAGTAAGAAAATCCAATTAAAATAATTTTCTCATCTAACAAGTCTGGAAGTAGCCTGGCTCCTGGCTTAGTGCTGTAATGATTGACTCAGTTTTTTTCATCTTTCATCCCGCTCCCTCCCTGTTCACAAGGTGGCTGCAGCAGTTCCAGCTATCACAATCTCACACCAATGTCCAGGTAAGAAAAGAGAACATCTTCCTTGTGTTTCTGTAGAAAAACTAAGTAAGAAACCTTTGCAGAAGAAGCCTGTTTCCCACTGTTCCATCCTGCACAGACTTCTCTTCAAGTCTCATTGGCCAGAAGAGGGTCACAAGGGAAATAAAAGTACCTGGTACAACCATTTGGGAAAACTTTTGGGCAGGATCTACTAAAGCTAAACAAAAGCATGCCTTATTTCCCAGTAAACTCATCTTCTAGGTATATACACATGAATGTCTATGTGCGCCAGACATGTCTGAGAATATTCATAGCAACACCATTCATAACAGTCCCAAACTGGAAACCAGCCACCCAAGTGTCCATCAACTAGAGAATGGGTAAATAAATGATGGTATAGTTCCACATTGGAAGACTGTAATGGAATCCAGTATTCACTGGAATACTGTACAGTCATGAGAATGAATAAATGACTGCTCCATGCTACAACTAATGAAAGAAGTCTGTTACAATAGAGTACTAACTATATGATTCTATTTATATAAATTTTAAAAATGGGCAAAATTAATCTATAATGATAGGAGTCAAGATAGTGGTTTCCTTTTGGGAGAGGTTAGAGTTATTGGGCTGGGCTTCTGGTGAGCTGGTAATGTTTTATTTCTTAACAGGTGTGGTAGTTTCATGGGTTTATTTGTGAAAATTCACTGAGCTGTATATGTACCATGTTCATTTCTCTATATGCATGTTATACCTAAAATTTTTTCTTTAAAAAACTATGCACATGCAAAATAGCATTTATTTAATGAGTAAACGGGAATACAAAGAAAACTGAGTCCCTGCCTTCATGGAGCTTAATTCTAATAATAAAAATAAATGTAAAATAGTAATAGCAGGTAATACTTAAATAGTGTAGATTGTGTCGCAGATAAAATTGTAACCATATGAAGTAAATACTATCAGCATCCCCATTTTAGAGCAGAGGAAACTAAGGCACAGGGCTGCCTGCTGTGCACTCTACCACATAATAAGTGAGAGTGAGAATGCAAGCCTAGTAACTCTATCTCTAGGGTCTGCCTTTTAACCAGGATGCCCTATTGCCTCTCATGCTAGTGGAGGAGAAAGACAAAAAGCAAAGATAGGTACAAAAAGTATCTCAGGTGGCAATAACTACAACTGAGTAAAACCAAGGTACAGAGGCAGAAAGTGATAAGGGGGATTACTCTTTAAAATAGGACGATTAGGGAAAGTTCTCTCCCTCCGCCTTTTTAAAAACAAAGCGACATTTGGACAAACACATGAAAGAAGTGAATGAGCCATGTGGATTGATCAATAAGTGTGTCAGGCAGAAGAAACAGCAAGGACAAAGGCCCTGAGGTGTGCATGTTAAGTTCAAGAAATAGCTAGGAGGCCAGAGTGGCTAAAGTAGAATGAAATATGGGAGAATGGGAGGAGACAAAGTCAGAGTTAGTGGGCACCAGATCATGGATAGCCTTGTAGGCCAGTGTTTGTACTTTATAAAGATACGTATATGTATCCAATGACTTAGATAGTAAACATATTAGAGTGAGTGCTTCCCATAGGGAGAGGAATTGTTGAGGGAATCATGACTAAAAGAGTTAAATACAAGGGAGGGACATAGCACCAACCTATTAGGCCAGAGTGTCATGAGTATTATTAACTCAGTTCTACACCTGAGTTGTGGGGCAGAGGTGGGAACAGCTCTGGTGTAGCCTTTAACCAGAGAGAGCTCTATACTCCATCTCCACATCACTATAAATTATCCAAAAATTAAAATGATTGCATCAAATCTCCATTTCAGAGAAGAAAGATATGCCCTAAGAGTGTTAGGACTTCTCTGTTTCTGATGATTCATTCCCATGCAAGTGGCAGGATTTGTAATGGATGGCACTGCCTTTGGCCTGCAGTGTGGCAAAAGACCTCTTTTCGTTTTGGCAAAGCATCTTACCAAAAGATTAATAAGACATAGTTCCTATAAAAACATATTAACATCAATCTTTTAAAAACTATATGATTTAATGGTTTAATTTTTTGCTAGAAATGTCAGGAATATGACAAACTACGTGAATTGATGCTTAAAACATTGTGATTTCTTTAAAAACAAACATCCTGCATGCACACCTGTAAACGCCAAGAAGCATCGAACCTCATTATTTGTATTTAAACCTAAATAGGTTTCTTTTGTCCAGAAAAAATTTTATACTTCATTGGTAATAGGAAAGATCTTGCTTTAGGTTAGAGAGATTTTTATTTTATTGAGGCTAATTTTTGCAAATTTTGCCTCCTTCTTTATTTTTGGGATCTCAAAACCCAGAAAAGTATCTTTTAAAAAAGGACAATTGTCCTGTAACTATTCAAGTGAAATAATATTTAAAAGCATTGTGTCCTGGGAGTTCAGAAGTTGTACTTTTGACTTCATTAAGGACTTTCAAAGAAAAGAGAGTAGAAAGAGAACCATTTTCTGTGATTTGACTCGCGAATGAGCTTCTAGGTTCCAGATCTATATTAAAATGCAATTGTAAAAGGGGTGGGCACTCTGCACATTAATTTATAATGTGTCTATTAATCAGTTCACTATTTATTGAATGTCTCCTGAATGCCAAACACTGTGCTAAGTACCTGGGATATATTGATGAGGGAAAACAGACACAGTCCTGCCTTCATAGTGCTACAGGCTAGCAGGGCAGTGGACATCAGTAAAGTCATTACACAAGCACATATAAAACTGCAAGTGTGATGAGCACTGTGGAGAAGAGGCTCATGATGCAATGAAAGCCTGTATGGAGGACTTTGGACTAGACAGGTTGGTTAGGGAAGGCTGCTCTGGAGACATGATGGTTACATTCTGATAGGAAGGAAGAAGGTAGGAATTAACTTGGAGAAGGAGGAAAGACAGAGAGTGAAAAACAGAGGGAAAAGCCAAGTGATTAGACGGAACACAGATCTGAAAGAAAGTCAGTTCTGGAATTCTCAATTAGAGAAAGGAAGAATATAGATGAAGGTTATATTCATTTATTCATTTAATTAAAACGTATTGAATGCCTACTGTATGCCAAATCTTGTTCTAGAGCCTGGAAATATTAAAGAGCATTGGCTTTGTCGTATAAGTAAAGACATTAAAAAGTTTAATCATGCAGGGATTAAATGGTGGGGTGGTGATATGATCATATTTTTGCTTTGCAAAATTAACTCCAAAATGGAGAATGGATGAGAAGAGGCCAGAGTGTATTTTGTGGACCAGCTAAGAAGCTAACCAGGTGCTCCAGCTGAGACACAAGGGTAGCTTGCATGAGGAAAGTGATGCTGGAGATAACCAGCATCACCGGGTGTGGACAGTTTCGAAAGATGGTTTAGGAAGCAAAATAGGACATTGTGATAGGTTGAGGGGGCAAGGAGAGAAATGTCAAGGATGTGTCTGAGGGTTCTAGCTTATATAGCTAGATGGGTTGCATAAAATAATGGCAATAATAATTAACATTACTAACCGCTTTGACCTGAGTTTTGGGGTGGTGAGGGGCTATGAGTGGAAATTACTGAAGTGTAGTCTTTAGTCAAAGTAGAGTCCTTCCTCCAACTCACCATAAGTGACCAACAATGATTGCCTCAAATCTCCACTTTTTTGGGGGGGGGACAGAGTAAACATGTCCTAAGTATGTTAGAATTTCACTGGTTTTGATGATCCATGTGAACAGCAGAGTATTTTATAAGCTGCACTGCTTTGTCCACGCAGTGATGCCAAGAGTCCTTTTCTCTTTAGACACAGCATCTTCTGAAAAGAACAGTAAGACATAGTTCCCGAAAAGCAAAGTAAGTATCCAGTGGAGGGGGGATAGCAAGGAGTGGAGAAGAACACACCCCAGATGCTCAGCTGGGAGCCACGTCAGATCAAAGCCCAGAGCATGGAGATGCAATCTGTGAGGCTGGAGCATAGGGTGGGACGTGTGGCCTGGCGGGAGATGAGGCAGAGGTGCAGGCCGAGGTTGCATGCCAGAGGACCCTCTGCACTTTGCTGAGGTTTGACTTTACCCGAAGGGCAGTGGGGAGACTTTGAAAAGGTTAGGAAAATGTCAGGAATAAGATTAGATTTGCATTTTAGAAAGATGACTTTATAATAATTTAATAAATATATAAATATAAATATAAAAATAAATATAAAAATAAATAATTTATCCTTATTTTATGAACTTTTTCTGAATGTGTATTATTTTCACAATAAAAATGATTTTTAAAAAAGGAAAGCCTATTTTGTCTGATAGATTGGGTTAGACTCGGCATGTGAGACAAAATATAGGGAAACCAGTTAGAAAGCTATTGCAACAGGAGGTTGCTAAAATGGAGGAGAGGATGCGAACTTTGGAGCCAGGAAGACTTAAATTTGGATAGACCCTGGCTGTACCACTTCTTGACTGAGTGAACTTGGGCGTCTGGTTTTCTTTTCTGGATGTCAGTTGTTTTCATCTGTAAAAATATGGGTAACAGTACCTCCGTACCTATTTTCCGTTGTGAGGATTATGTATGTGAACTTCTCAGCATACAGTACTCTCAGTAAACGTAGTTCTTATTAACGTTAATGATGAAAAGAGTCTGAATTAAGGCAGAAGCAATGGGAATGAAGAAGGGGAGAGTAGATGGTAATGATGTTAAGGAGGTTGATTATATAAGCTTCAGGGACTGACTGAATGAACGTGGAGGAGCTGCCATCAGACTTCTCAGGGATCCCACTTGGGTGGAATTAGGCAGATGGTGCTCGCATTCACTTAGAAAGAGAAATCAGGAGGGTTGGGTTGTTGGTTTGGGGGGTGGGTAGGTTGGGAATGAGGGGAATTATGTCAGTGTGAGACTTGTTACACTTGAGATGCCCCGAGGACAGCTGGCTGTATGGGTCTATAGCTCTGTGAGGAGTGGCGGCTTCAGAATGGATATTAGGGAGGTGGAACTTTCTAATGAACATATGCTCAGAGTAATGAGTAGAAGGCCAACGTTAGGGCCATAGGGAACGTGAGCATTTTAAGAGGACGGCAACAGAACAGGAGGCAAGAAAAGGGGAATGAGAAAAGGAAACAATAGTCATATATGTTAAGAGGAGAAGCAAGAATTATAAGCCAAGAGATAAGAAAATTTCAGGAGGAAGGGAGTGGTTAATACCGTCAACTGCCACAAAGAGGTCAGCTAAGGTTTTCACGGAAAGAAAAAAAGCATTTGATTTAGCACCTGGGAGTGAGTGTGTGTGTGTGTGTGTGTGTGTGTGTGTGTGTGTGAGAGAGAGAGTGGTGTTACAGTCTTGCCAGAGCCCCTTGAGTGGAGCGGTAGGGTTGGAATCCAGATTGCAGTCTGTGGAAGAGTGGACAGGAGGTATGAAGTGGACCTGGGCTGGAATTGTCCTCTGTTCTTTTTGCGAGGGGAAAGGGAAAAATAGGGATGGTGGAATTTTGTTTGTTGGTTTTAAGAATGAACTCTTGGGTGTGTGGGGAAGTAGCGAAACTAGAGAGAGAAAGAATAAGGGTGATTCTGCACTATGTGGGAGGGGTAGAATTTGCCAGCACAGGTGAAAGAATTAGCCAGAAACCAGAAAAGGGAGGTCACTTCCTTTGGAATGAGAGGAAAGCTGGCACAGATGGATACGGATAAAAATAGGTAAAAGCGTGGGCTGGAGAGGTGTGAGATGTTGAGGAAGTTCACACTGATGATCTCAGTAGCCTTTGGGAAGAGAGTGGCACTGGCCACAGGGCAAAAAGGTTAGGAAGGCTTGGTTTTACTAAGCTGTTTGGGGGGCCAGGAACAGTTAGTTGCTCACAAATGGGCTCCAGAAGGGACCGCTGAGTAACATTCCAGTTCCTGCTGGGGTTGAAGGTAGCTTCCTGGCTGGATGTCCTCTACCAGTGTTCCCCGTTGCAGCCACGCAGGACTGAGGAAGGGGCTATCAGAAGTGACGGGGCTGAAGGGCTATGGAAGGGCAGGGCTGGGTGTGTGCAGGAGCTGACGGGGAGGCAAGGCGGACAGTTGTTCCTTGATCCAGAGAATGTAGGCCATGGTGGAGAGCAGGACTGGTGAGTGTGTGTTTAGGAATTTGAGGCCATGGTTTTAGCAAAACACATACCCTAACACTTAACACCTGTAATCTGAACAGAGCGGTGCAGGGTGAGGCCTGTGGTTATCTACATGGCTATTTTTAGTTTGATGGTCCCTAGTTGGTGGTCCCTCTTGTTTTCGCTTTCCTGGGTGGAGGCAGCAACTTAAAAAAAACCTAATTAGGGACTTGCCTGGTGGTCCAGTGGTTGGGACTCTGTGCTTGCACTGCAGGGGGCGGGGGTTCAGTCCCTGGTTGGGGAACTAGGATCCCGCATGCTGCGTGGCATGGCCAAAAAATAAAAAAAAAAATAAAAACCTAATTAAAAAGAAATGATTTCTGTCATTTGAGGTCTTTGGACAATGGGAACACCAGAAAAGATCGTAAAATACTGTTGAGACCAAAGCAGTATTTATACAGGCATTACAAACAACTTGGGCACTATTCTAAATTAAGTTAAAAAAAATATCATTACAAGACAATGCACAGGTTCTTCTTTCTTCTTTTCCTAAATTGCTTTAAATCTTGTATGTCATATTTTAGTGAGAGGAAATAAAATGGGGTATATGTAGCTACTGTTACTGGATTTTTTATTCAGGCTAGTGTTTGTGTGTGTGTGTGCGTGCGTGTGTTTACCAGTCAAGGAGCCCCTCTGTGCATTTTTTGGCATTTGATGTCAAGTATTAGTGCTAAACAAGAATATCTGTTGGAGTTAATAACAGTAGCTAAAATTCTCTTTGCAGTTGACTGCAAAGATGGGAATAAAGTATTGAAATCAAACTGTTTAGGAATTTGTCTTTCAAATAAAAATATCTTTAAAATTCTGGCAGGTGGGCAAAGTAAGCAGGCAGCTTGGGGTTGGAGGTAACAGAATAGTTCTGGAAGGGACCAGTTATACCAATAAATGTTTGCTGCCAAGTGCTGCCTTTTAAAAGGAGTGCTTGCCCCTTTTATGGGTTCCCTCTCTTGAACCAGTCTGGTTGGGGGAGGGAGTGGGGAGAGAAATTAAACCTGTTAGGGGAGCCCATCAGTGATTCTTATAGGCGATAGGGTTAGTGTGATGGCAGCCAGGTTTCCTGCCAGAAGTCGACCTGGTGCTATAAAAATGTCAGGAAGAGTGTGCACAAAATGGAAACACAAAAATGCCAACTATAGGAGAATAGATAAATATATTGTGGTTAATTCTCACAATGTAATATTTACTTGCAATGAATGAAAGTACAAATATACATGACACTTGGATGAATCTGTCACAAAATGTTAGTGAAAAAAGAAAATCCCAGGAAACTATATATAGTACAATACCATTTTTGTAACATTGAAAAACAAGCTAAGGAATAATAAACACAAGGTTCAGGATAGTGGTTGGTTACCCCTGAAGTGGTGAGGGTGGAGGGCACACAGAGGACGTCATGGGGAGAGCATATAAATAGATATTAGTTATTGTTAATATCATTGTTTAGGTTCGATGGGGTATTCATGAGTGTTTATATATCATTTAAAATAAAGTAAATAAAATGAAGAGAGCCATGAATCGATTGATTGAGATAGTGCATCAGAAACCAAAGAAATGTGCATTTCTAGCAGCATGACATTGTGGGCAGCAAATATTAGCATAACATGGGCCCTGTTGGCAAGCCCGGCCCTTCTCACTTGATGAACAAGGCTGAAGAACCTCTTCCCACAGGGCTTTACCTTCTAGTACGAAGATGGACTACAAACAAAGAATTTGACAAAGTCATAAATTCCGTGAAAGAAAAACAAAACCAAAAACATAATAATATCTCTTTGTGTAGTCATGTGCAGGTATGTCTCTAGGATAGATGTCCAGAAACAGATTAGTTAGATGGAAGGTATGTACATTTAAATTTTTGATAGATACTGTCAAATTGCTCTCCAAAAAAAGGTTGTACTAATTTACGTTTCCACAACCTTCTTTTTCCACATTCTTGCCAACACTGGTGATTATCAAATCTCTTGGCTTAGCTAACTGGCAAAATATGACATCCCATTTTTGCTTCAACCAACCAATTTTTAGATGAGCTTTTGGCATGAGGTTCATTAGTGAATTGAAGACTCTGCATATTTCTTTTCCATTATTGGCCAAAGAATGGCTGTAGTTGTATTTGCCTAAAAGTTCTTTGGGAGGGGCTTCCCTGGTGGCGCAGTGGTTAAGAATCCGCCTGCCAACGCAGGAGACATGGGTTCGAGCCCTGGTCTGGGAGGATCCCCCATGCCGCAGAGCAACTAAGCCCATGCGCCACAACTACCAAGCCTGCGCTCTAGAGCCCGTGAGCCACAACTACTGAGCCTGTGTGCCACAACTACTGAAGCCCGCTTACCTAGAGCCCATGGTCAGCAACAAGAGAAGCCACTGCTATGAGAAGCCCGTGCACCACAACGAAGAGTAGCCCCCACTCAGCACAACTAGAGAAAGCCTGCGTGAAGCAACAAAGACTCAACGTAACCAAAAATAAAAAGAAATAAATTTAAAAAAAGAAAAATTCTTTGGGAACAGTTGTGCCCTGTGTTTAGATCTATTAGTTTATAATCCATTTGGTCAGAAGTAGTGTTTACCTAAAACCCTTGGAGGGATGGAAGGGGAGGGAAGGGAGATTTATCCAGTGCTTTTATGTAGCAAGTAGTGGGCTAGGTGCTTTCACGTGTTCTCTCATTTAGTTTCTTCTCCATGGCAGGCCCTTTGAGGAAGTTTGGAGACTCATAGAATTGAAGACTTGCCTTAGGCATGGAGTTAGGCAGTGATTCAGCCAGCTCTCACTTTATTTAACATAATCCCCCCACCACCCCGCTTAAGCCTAACAGAAGATAGCACCATTTGAAGGATTTAGTCTTTTAATGGTTCTATTCCAGTTGTTTCCAACCTTGGCTGTACACTGAAATCTCCTGGGGAACCTGAAAAAAATACTCATACCTATGTCCTACTCCCAAAGATTCTGATGTAATTCATCTGAGGTGTTTTTAAAAAAACTCCCAGTGGATTCTACTGTTCAGCTAAGGTTGAGAACCACTGGTCTGATTCATCTCCAGACTTCTTTTTAGACTTGTGATCTAATTGATCTCCAGATTTCTTTTTAGACTTGTATTCAGTACCTGTAATGCAATTTTGTGACGCTCTTTTGCCACCTTATCTCCTAAAAGTTTTTCAACTTATTTTTTTTGGTTTATTTTGAGACTTTTGGAAAAAATCCATAATAGGCTTTGGAATAATTGCAGATATCCTGGTGTGAGATGGGTAGAAAACTGCATTACTAAATTGAGGTCAGGAATTGCTGAGCTAATTATTTCTCAGGTCTTTATTTTGCAGTTTTTAAAATCAGTGAACCAACTGCAACATGACATAAGCAGTCTCCATCTTGAAGAAGAGTATCAGCAGAATATTACTATCACTTATGACTTTTCACAAATACATTTTCATCTGTTATTGAAGATGAAATAGTACAGAACAGGGAGCTCAAAAAAGGAAATATGTCAGCTGCAATAAATGAAATCTTATTCAAATGTTATTCAGTTTCCCTGGGAATGTTTACCCACTGCCCTATAAAAGTAAAATACCTACTGATTGTCTATCACATATATGATGAGCTTAGTCAGTAAAATCATTTCCCCCATCTGTGATATCAAGATGCCTTCCCCCCTGCAGTACAGCTTTAGAAAAACTAGACACAATTATTTTGGCAGCTCAGATGGGGATCATCATGCCTCTTATCTATTCAGTTGTTGTGGGTTTTTTAAAATTTTATTTTATTATTATTTTTTTTTTTTGCGGTACGCGGGCCTCTCACTGTTGTGGCCTCTACCGTTGCGGAGCGCAGGCTCCGGACGTGCAGGCTCAGCGGCCATGGCTCACGGGCCTAGTCGCTCCGCGGCATGTGGGATCCTCGCGGACCGGGGCACGAACCCGTGTCCCCTGCATCGGCAGGCGGACTCTCAACCACTGTGCCACCAGGGAAGCCCTGTGGTTTATTTTTAATGTACGTTGATCTTTGATATTGCATTTCTTGGTGGTGTGGGCAACAGTTATAGGAGAACTGTGTGGTGATTTTTAGCACAGACCTTGTTTTTTCCTTTCCAAAGCACTTATTATTGTTGTTGCTATTAATATTTTAACTTGTAGGTTTTTTCAAACCAGTTTAATGTAACTTCTGAATATGGAATCCTATTCGATTTCTGTGTGTCCTGTGAATATTTTGCTTCTCCTTCCAGTCTTCTTTTCTATAAGTCTCATTCATCATGGTCTCGCTCATCCTGATATCAGCTTTGCAAAGGCCACACACCAGGAAAGGGATCCAGCACGATAGTATAGGAAAAGCCAGACTTGGTGGACTTTACTTGTAGTGCAACATCAATGCCTTCTTAGAGAATTTTGAGTTATTCTATGTCACAATTTCCTAAATCTATAAAATGGAGATAACAGTTCCTGAGGACTAAACAACAGACTGTATGTGAAAGCACTTTGAAGTGTATAAAGTGTGGTATATTCAGTACTATTTATTTTTAACTAGTCCATTTTCCATCTAATATCTGCAAAGTTGGTAAAATAAACCAAAAACCATCTTGAAGCTGCTCTCTGGTGTGTGATGAGTGTGTGAGATCGGAATTTAAAGACCTCATGTGAATCAGGGCAAATCATTTCATCTCAGCTTTGGTTTCTATCTTTAAGATGAGAATAATAGATAGATGCCAACTCGGATGGTGGATGGATTAAATACTATCAACAATATGAAAGTACTTTGTAAAGGGCAAAGCACCTCACAAACATTAGCTAATTCCTCATTTAAATTTGGGTGCATGACCCATCCTTCAAGTCACGCATCTTTTTCCTCAGCTCCAAGGCCCAGAAACTCAGTGCTACCTCCAGAATTCCCACACCCTCTCCCATTTTGCTGCTCCTTCACTAGGTCCTCCCATCTGGACACCTCCACCTTCTGACCTTCTTTCACCTTCTTTACTCCCACCCCTCTCCCAGATTATCCTGACATTTTCTTTCCCTGGGTTTTATTTTCTTCATTATGAAATTACACTTCTATTAATATAGATTAAGATTACACTTACTTTTAATGCTGCTTGTGACTAGCATTTAAGATGACTAATCTGTTGATTATCCCAAAATAAATGTTACTAAGTTGTGTTGTTCTTTTAGAGAGTATAGTGTATTTTAGCAGTGACCAGAGTGCCAGAACCCACGGTAATGACAAATATAAATATTTCTGATCTGTGTTAGGTTTGAGGTACATGTTTAAGGAGGGATGTGCCTTTTGTTACCATCCAAGGTACGCCTTCTAGTCAGCTCCTCACTCTGCTAACTAGAATGCTGCTCCTAGATGGAAAGAAAATAAAATACATTTTTTACCTTTTTTGGCAGTGCCGCATGGCTTGTGGGGTCTTAGTTCCCCAACCAGAGATCGAACCCAGGCCCTAGGCAGTGAAAGTGTGGAGTCCTAACCACTGGACCACCAGGGAATTCCCTTTTTTGGATTCAGATGAAAAGTTATTTAATAATACCTTGATTATATTTTAAATAATTTTAATAATGTCATATAATATATATTTTAATTCTTTTGTTGAATTTTGATTCAAATATAAGATGATAAGTTTTTAAAATATTATACAAATCTCCTGAAACACATGTGTAACATAACATACCTGTTCCTTAAAAAAATCCCAGTCAGTTCTGTTCCTATCTTAATAGTATTCTACAATGTTTTCTACCAAAAAAAAAAAAAAGTTTCCTAATGTCCTCTCTTTTTATTAAAAAAAGCATCACTTTTAGGTGGAGATTCTTTTTCACACAGAGTCCCTAAAGTCAGCTGACTTCCCCCAGTGATGTATACCTAATGTAGAGCAGTTGATTTTTGAAACTTTTCTGTGAACTCACAGGAAAAAATAAAAATGAGTGAAAAACCAAACCAAACAAACATCTCTGATTATCCTAGAGATTTTTCTTGCTGGGAGTTCTTTATCTTTTGCGCTCTTGCGGGTGCTTTACTAAGTCATAGATTTTAACAACAAACAGATCTTCTATGACTACTTTGTGTAGCCAAAAAAAAAGAAGTTGCTTCTGGATAACTAATAACTTTTAAGTCATTCGTAATAAAAACAATACTCCTTCCCTTGGGCTATGAGACTGCTTGGGCTGAAAGAGATTGAGGCATTACTTAGCGCCAACTCCTGTATTTATTCCCAAATGGGGAACTGGGCCCCAAGGAGGTGACAATTTACTTGAGTTCACACAATGACTAGTTTTATTGGGAAGTTCTTAAGAAAGAGTATGGATAGGCATATCTAGATAAGAGATAAAAAACATCTGAGTTATATTGGTTTGTTAGTGAGCTGTTAGCCATTTCATCTTTCAGATGTTATTTATCCGTGATTCTGTTCTCTTAGCAAAGGGAATAATAGAATCAGGATTCCTGCCCTCTTGCTGAGCTTGGAAGAGTTATGTGTGTGTGTGTGTGTGTGTGTGTGTGTGTGTGTGTGTGTGTGTGTGTGTGTGTGTAACGAGGAGTAAAGGAAAATTAGCCTCTTTTTTTTTTGAAATTTACTTCTTCTCTGGCCTGGTGTGGTCATAGTTCTTAACCCCTGACCTTAGAAAAATAAGATTTTAAAGTGTATGTTTTGGTGCGGGGTAGGGGGGCTCCCAGCATCCCTGAGGGGAGCCTTGACTTGGATACTTTCAGGGCAGGGCCAATCACTGCTGGCTCTGGTGTTGAACGGTTCTAATTGCTTGAAAATTTTTCATTATATTGAGTTGAAATCTGTTCCCTGTAATTTATACCCACAAGTCCTAGTCCTTCTTTCTGGAAAAACCCAGACCCAATATATTCAATTGACTGCCTTCCTCCTCATGGAGGCCTCTTCTTTCTGGAATAACCACTCCCATACCCTTCAGCTTTTCTCCATAGGGCATTATTTTCAGACCTCTGATTGCTATTCTTAGGACTCAGTCTGGTTTTGAACTGTGTCTTTTAAAATGTGAGGTTGAGAACTGAGTATCTCTCCAGATGTGGTTGTCCATTATGGAACATACAGCAGAACCATAACATCTGCTAGCAACTACATTTCTATTAATAGAGACTAAATACATTTGCTTTCTTGGTAGTTGCCCTTATACTCTTGACACATATTAAGCTTGGGAGCAACTAACTCCCCTGCATATTTTCTGTGTGAAATGTTATCCTATCAGGTCTCCTCTCGTCTATGTGTGTGCAATTAAATATTTTGATCTGACATTTATCTATGTTAGTTGTTATATTATGGTTTCATTGTGTCAAGAGCATCTAAATTCTTGACCTTGTCCTTGATTTATTATAAATCATTTGTGTACTTTCCTTGTAGTAAAAGAATAGTCTTAAGCATTTTGAAGGGTGGGGAGCATTACTTTTCTTAGAAATATCTAGCAAAAAATGCATTGTTACTTGACCTTATCCTAGGTCTCATTAAAAAAATAAAGGTGTGTATGTGTATTGTAGGGTTTATACTACATAGTGGATGCTATGGTGTACTACCTAGATCTCCCCTTCAGAACCAAGTCACTAATTCCCCTAGTAACTGGGAAAGTTGGAAGCTGAGGGCCCTGAGCTAAATCCCTCTCTGGGAATTGCCCTCAGGCCAAAGTTTATCTCACGCATATCATACCACCTTCCCAGGGGCAGCCTACATACAATGACTGGTCAGGCAGGGGACTAAAGGCTCAGTCTCTTTGCTTTGAGGAAGGGCCATCCCAGCTCCGGAGATTCACAGTGTGACAGCTGAATCCTTTGTTGCGACTGCACTGAAGTTCAACTCTTCTCTCTGTCCACAGCTACGCCCCCAAAGGCGTGGATCCAAGGATCTTCCTCAATGAACTTTCTGCACTCAAATTTCCTTCAGAATCTGTTTCCCAGGGAAACAGACCTAAGAGATTTGGTAACAGAAGTGCTCTGAGGAAGCTGCTCTAAAGTGGGATTTTGGACCTTGGTTAGTGCAGATGGCTGGCAATGGTGTGTAGAAAGAGAAGTAGCCTGAAGTAAGAATATTTATAAACTCATAGACTGTGGAAAATGGTTTATCTGGTTAGCTAGGGGACTGGAAGGAGAAAGATTAGAAGATAGGGGATAAGGAGGTCTGGAGAGGAGCATATAGATGGACACATGGGAGTGGGCATAGTGTGAAGATATTTATATCACATGTTAATCTCCACCAGAGAGCATCCATAGTGGAAGGGCAACTAAACAACCAAGTAGACCAAATTGTTACCAACCTGGGTCCTTGGACTCTTTAATCAACAGAAATTGCTAAGAGGCCAGATGAGAAGTTCAGGCAAGGCTTTATTGGGACTCATGCTCTAGCATGAGGGAGTGAGAACAAGAAACAGGTTCCCTTGCTTGCACCTCCTTGGTGGTGCTGTGTGCAGGGATCATGCGCAGAACCCTGCTTTTGCTCTTGGCACCTCAGAAGTGGCAGTTGGGTTTTGGCCTTTTTTTACCTTATTGCTCATAATTTGCCCCAACTGCACATGTATGCAGTTATTTTTAGTCTCTTATAGTTTCTTTGTATTCTGTTGCTCAAGGAGACGTTTGTCCAGGTGCAGGTGCTCCAGTAAAGGGTCCCAGGTCCCAGGCCTCAGCCAGTCTCAAAATGACTTAGCTGATGTTAGCCAGTCTCTGTCTTTGGTCATCTCAATGCTGACATAACAGGAACATAAGTGGAATAGCCATGATGGCTGTGATGGAGGCTACACATGGGCCCAACAGCATGAGCTCTCCTTTACAACGTTCATTTAGTTACTGCAGCTACTGAATGGCCAAATTTCAGCAATAGATACTGTCTTAGTTCAGGATGTTTTAACAAAGTGCCATGGACTTGGTCACTTATAAACAACAGAAATTTATTTCTCACAGTTCTGGAGGTTGGAGGTCTGAGATCAGGATGTCAGCATAGTCAAGTTCTGGTGAGGGCCCTCTCCCAGGTTGCAGACTGCCAGCTTCTCATTGTATCCTTACATGGTGGGGAGCAGAGAAGGGAAGCAAGTGCTCTTGTGAATCTTATATGGGCACTAATCCCATTCATGAGGGCTCCACTCTCATGGTCTCATCTAATCCTAATTACCTCTCAAAGGTACCTAGTATCATCAAACCTTCTAATATCATCACGTGGGTGGGGGTAGGGTTTCAACATATGAATACTGGGGGGACAAAAACACTCAATTTATAAGAGACCAATGCTGAGTCCCCTGTATGGCACCATCCCTCAAGAATACCTACCAGTAATTGGTGACAGCTTAATTACACTGAACTCTTTTCACCCTGGAATCAGCATAGGTTCTGGGTGTGGGTTTGCCTTACCTTCCTGCAGGACGTCAATTAACACCACTATCCTGGAACTAGAGAGTGTTTGGTCCACCAGCAGAGGATTTGCATGACACTGTATTAAACCAAGGTACCCTATCTACACCAAAGGGTGTGTGGAAGTGGATACATGATCGTAGGATTCTCTAACCTTATTAAATACCACACCATCAAGAAGCTGCTTGCTTAGCAGAGTGATAGAATGACCTTGTGAAAGCACTATTGAGGTGCCAGCTTAGAGATGATAACCTTTAAAGATGGGGTGTAAGTGCAGTATGTCCCCTCAGTCAACCATCATTATATAGTTCCATGTGTCTAAGAGGCAGAATACATGGACCCAGGGACCAACAGTTGGAAGTAGGAACAGCCTCATTTACCACCTGTCTCAGTGGCCCACTCAGTGGGGAATTTGGGCTTCCTGTCCCCACAACTCTGGGATTTATGGGTTTAGAGGTCCTATTTCCCAGAAGAGGAGCACTTCCATCAAAGAACAGTATTACATCCTGTTAAGCTTTAAGCTATGCTGAAACTCCATCACTTCAGATTCCTCAGGCCAAGAGACCAGCGGTCACGAAAAGGAGTCGACCTCCTGGCAGGAGTAATTGACCCTGCTGCTACATTAGTAAGGTCTGGAAAAATCTGTTTGGCCCTTAGGTGATCCACTGGGGGATTTTTTAGTACTTGTTGCCCAATTTAAAAGTCAATGGAGGGTTTCCCTGGTGGCGCAGTGGTTGAGAGTCCGCCTGCTGATGCAGGGGATGCGGCTGGGCCCGTGAGCCATGGCCGCTAAGCCTGTGCGTCCAGAGCCTGTGCTCTGCAACGGGAGAGGCCACAACAGTGAGAGGCCCGCGTACCGCAAAAAAAAAAAAAAAAAAAAAAAGTCAATGGAAAAATATATCAGTCATGGCCTGAGAAAGGCATGATGACTAGAAACTCAGTCCCTTCAGGGATGAGGTCTGAGTCACCCCATAAATTAAACAACCTACACCAGAAGAGCTGCTAGTTGAGGGTAGGAAGAATCTAGAATGGGTAATAGAGGAGGGATACAATGACAGCCTCAAGACCAGCTGCAGTGAGTTTGTCCCACTAACCTCTTTCAGCATCCTCAGAAAAAGAGACCAATCAGAATCTTGGAGGATTTTCCCTAGAGCATATCATATGAAGCCAGTGGATACAAGTGGCACAAGTACTGGGCTGTAGTGGATGTGGGGCACTGCTGAGATTCTTCTCTTCAAAACTGAGGCACTCAGTTGCTGGACTGTTGAGGGCTGATAGTTCTCAGCTGAATCCCTGTCTGGACATTACTTTCAGCTGAAGGGAGCCACCTCAATATTATGCCTCTCCCTGGGAAATGGCCTGTGTTGAATGACTCGTCACTGTGGGGTTATAAAACTCAGTCCCTTGACTCAAGTGGTACAACTCAGAAGGACCATCCCAGCTCCAGAGAACCCTGTGGGATTAGCTGAGTCCTTTGTTACAACTGCAATATAGTTCAACTCCTCCCTATGCCCATTCCTATTTCCTTTACTGCTCTGTAATTGTTGATCCTGAGTGCATTTCTCAAGAACTCTCCTGCATAGCAACAGCCATCTCAGAGTCCATTTCCCAGGGAACACAAGTCATACCATGTCTTATTCGGGTAGATCAGCAAAGATCAGAGACTCTATATGAAGTACACACAACTGTACTGCAATATACAATCCTGATGTGTGGTCTTATTTAGTTGGGGGCTGCAGTAGGTACTTTACATGCCTTACTTTATTTACTCCTTTTAGCAACCCTGGGAGGTGGCTACATGTCATTCCCAAGTTACAGATGAGAAACTGAAGCACAGAGAAGTGAGGTATGTTGCTAATTTCATCCAAGTAGTTAGCACTGAAGTTGGAATTGGAGGTTCATCATTCTGCCTTCTACTATACTATGCTGTTCTAAAGGCTTTTGGAACACAAGATGGTAGGTGTTTGCTGGAGGCTCCCAATACATCTGAACTGAGCATGTGAGACTGTGTGTAAGGGGCTCCCAAGCAGTACATGATCCATTCATAAGTTTACCTGTAAGAAAGCTAGTCTACTGGTCATTGTGGTTTATCCTCTGATGGAGAGAGGGGAGTAATTTAACTTGTTAACTTCTTTGGGATGGATTAGCTGTTAAAGAATTTTAAGTGACATAGATTTGTGTGTCCTATTGACCATAAGAATGAGAAAGAAAATGGTAGCAGAGGGACAATAGTTTCTTCTGCTTTGACTCTAGTATTTCTTAATGCTATCGACCAGGTGGTAATTGGAAGCCAGGCTTGGTGTCCTTGCCCCTTGTTGCCATGGACAATAGTGAATGTTGAATAGAGATTATGTCAGAGAGTGGAGAAAGATACAGACCCTCATAAGCCCAGGGAGAGTCTTAAGCTTGTATCTAAGTTTCTTTACTCAAAGCTAATTTCGGTTATATCATGTTGTAAATAAAGTCGGCATTAGAGTACTGCAGACAGCTGTTGAGAGATGGGCAGAAGTATGTAATTGCAGCTCTCATAAAGATTTCAGTCTTGTACTTTCAGTAAATAGATGATAATTAAATTGAAAAACTTTAACCTTCACTAATTACAGAATGTGCTTCAAACCCTGACCATGGCGGTAGTTATTGTGGTGAAGTCTCCCGGTTCTGTCTATAGTTTACAGCATTTGTGAAACTTCTCTTCATTTTGCCTGATTTTCACCAGGATATTTCTCGTCTGTGGTTTGTGTTATGTTGCCTACAGGGGAAAAAAGTCACCTGCTTAACTATTTAAATAGTCGTAGGTCTATAGTTTCCTGAAATAACCCAGTCTAACTTTCTCAGGAAGGTGTGATATTCCCTTTTCTGGGAATTGCTTTTTGCTTCTGATTCTTACCCTCAGTGACGTCTATGCCGGTATCTTATTTCCATGCTAAGTGAGATAAAGTTAAAGCATAAAAATTAGCAAAAGACATCACCAAAAAATAGCCAGGCAAGGTGTCCCCTTTGCTCAACTCCCTTTATCCTCTTTGCACTGACCTCACATGTTGGTAATGGCTATATATTGGGATACATTTCTGACTTAAATTTTTTAAAGGCTAGTAATTGTCTTCTGGTACTTGTTATTCCTGTTGTCAATATTTCTTAGATATGATATTCTTCTAAAAATATTTTTTAAAAAATCCCTAATGAGTGATTTCAAAAGGCGGGGGTTGGATGTGAGGGGTAGTACACTTTTTCTTGGTGTAAACCAGGAGCACAGGTAACTTTTCTTTTCTTTTCCATCACTATTTCTTGGAACTTTGAAAGCACATCAGTGAATCAAATCAGCTTCCCCAAACATCAGTGGATTGAGCATAGCTGAGAGTTATTGTTTCCAATTTTAATTGTAATTTAAAAAAACTTCAATGCTATGAAGGAAAAAAATTATTGAGAGGAGGAGCAGAAGAGAGTCTTCTGAGCTGGAAATGCCATATACCATGATCCTGAGTGGTGGTTACATTCATTGAGCGGTATGCCTAAGACTTGAGCTCTACATTGTATATATGTTACACCACAATAAAGAAAACTAATATTTTCTAGTTTTGAAGCATCTTTTATTTGAAAGCATTTAGAACATGAGATAAAGTAAGGGAAAGAAATTTTTAAAGTGTAAAGTGTAAATTTTAGTTCCATCTATGGAAGTAAAAGATGTCATGATCTAGAAATATAACTAGCATATTTGGTATACGAAGTGGATTGCCCTCTTCCCTCTAGCCCTGGATTTTTAAATTTTCTATTGATGTATAGTTGATTTCCAGTGTTGTGTTAGGTTCAGATGTATAGCAAAGTACATATATATTGTGTGTGTGTGTGTATATATATATATATATATTTATATATATAATGAATGTGTGTGTGTGTATGTGTGTGTGTATACACACACACTTCAGTCCCTTGGCCTAGTGCCAGAGAGGGAGTTCTCTTTGTGCCAGATGATTCTTACCTCTGTCCCTGCTGTGGGACTCAAAGGTTTAATTCTAGGGCAATTAACCTGCAGATCTTTCTCCAAGTCTTTGACCTTACTACAATGTAATGAAATAGCACCTATTGTCCCTGGGATGGTCATGGACAAAATTTCCAACCGTTGGAGGGGAATTCATTGGAGTCAGGGGTTGTATTAAGGATATCTATTATAGAGATAGAACACGTCATTAAGGGTGTAATGAGGACGAGAACAGGTTGGAACACTTACATTCCTGTTAACACTTGGCTAAGCGTTTGTGGCAGAAAACTGCTAGTGCTGGCAGATTAATGAAGAGAGAAGAAGGAAAACTGCTCTGTGAGTTCCAGACTAGATTCATCATTAAAACAGGTTTGAATGTCACTTGGACACTGTGGAGTTGTAGTCTACCCTTTCAGTGTGAATCCCGAGAACAGGGAGAGCCTGAACAATAAGGCCTGAGAGCCGGCAAATTCTTGCCTTTCCTCCTCTCATCTACCTCTTCTTCAGCAGCTAGCTCAAGTTTCATATCTCTCACCACTTCAGCCCATATTGGTCTCCCCATTCTTGTTTTGCTTACGATCTGTTTCTTTCACATGGCACTCTATAATTTTTGACCTTATTTCTTCAGTGGTTCATATGAATGGCATATTTCTTCAACTTTCTTGGAGGGAAAACATCACCTTCATTTTGTATCCACTTTAGGGAATAGCACATTGCTTTAGAGGTATTAGTTAATCAAAATATCTGTGGAATGAACAAATAGTGTAATCAAGGCTTCTATAATATTAGGTACTTAATGTTTTGTTTAAAGTTAATGCTGTGTAAAAATGAGCGCATAACGATATTATTTTGAATCTCAAGTAATCTCGTTCTTAATGTTACATTCTTTATTTACTTTTAATTTTCCTTTTGCGATTCAATCTGACAAGAGAGGCCATTTGTGTATGTGTAGGAAACCCTTTGCTCAGTTTAGGCTTCCAGTAAATACAGGTTTTAAATAATGCAACATGGATATGGCTCATTACAGTCTCTAAATAATTACCAGGACCTTCAGTAAGGGAAATACTTTTCTGATGGATCATTAGATACCCATTTGTGGTAGACTTTTAAGCCATTAATAATCATAGAGATTGTCTTAATTGCTTTTGGAGTGAAGAATTCTTTTGTGATAGGAAGAACTACGTTCCAATTCATCTGTTTTGCTACCCTGGATTTTCTTAAATTGGCTTGCTTTAAAATGGGCATACTTGGGCTTAAAAAAGCTCCAGAGACCTTCCATCCATCTACAAATACAAAAATAGCAATAATGACTGTCACCCCCCTTTTCCCCTGTCAGTTATGGGGACTATTTAAGCTTCTTTCTTTTTCATGCTCTAGAAGTAATGTGAGGTTTAGATTCGACTCCCTTTAATCTGAAATTCTGACTGAGCTCCAAACCACTTAGCAGCCTGCCATTTTTCAATGGGAGGGGAAAACAGCGATATAATTTACTGTCCACATTTTATAGTTTCCCCTTTAAAAAACCTGCTTACACAGTTCCTGTATTTGCAGAGACTAGAGAGTGAGATGGCTTTTAAACGCAGCCCTGGCTGGGCAATGCTGGGAAACTCAAAGGAGCTGACAGGCCATCTAGCTGGCGCAAGGTGCTGAGAGATAAGGGGCTCTGGGAATAACATTGTCAGGGAAAGTGTGAAGGAAGATGTAGGCATCACAACAGGTTTGATGAGCCAAAAGGGGAAGCACTGTACGAAAGGACAGAGGTTCATGGCTGGCCTCCGCCACTGAACTTAGGTGTAGCCTAGATAAGAATCGTGTCATTGTTTTAGTCAGGCAGCAGCATTTACTGGGCACTGACTCACTGTTGGGGACTTTCTTTACTGTTACCCTGTCTGAACCCTGGTCTCTTAGAGATTCAGCCAAAAGAATCTCTGGCCTCACATACTGCTTTTATTACTGAACAGGCAGTGTCTGCCCTGGGCCTTGCCTAGGAAAACTGGAGAAGAGGTGGGATTCATGAGGCCTCACCCTCAGGATGGTGTTCCACCCACTGGGACTCTCCCCACTCTCCTTGTCCCCGCGCTCAACTGCCTCACATTGTTCAGCAGTTTTCATTTTCTCCTATTCACTTCATCTGTTCACTTCCAGCTCACCCATTCATGGAGCAGTTACTGAACACTTACCATGGGAGGACACACACTGGAGAAATACTGTATTCACCAGGGTTCTCAGACAAACAGAATTAATAGGATATCCTATATATGATATAGCATATATATATATAGATATAGGTAGATTATTTATGTATGTATGTACGTATGTACGTATGTATGTATCTATACAGTTAACCCTTGAACAACATGGGGGGGTGGGTAGGAGCACAGACCCTGCACAGTCAAAAATCCATGTATAACTTTACAGTTGGCTCTTTATATCCAAGGTCCCACATCTAACCAACTACAGATAGTGTAGTACTGTAGTATGGATTTATTGAAAAAACTCCACATATAAATGGACCTGCACAGTTCAAACCTGTTCAAGGTCTCTCCCTCTCTCTCTCTCACACACACACTTACAGATTGATCAGTCTATCTTTCCATCTGTCTATCTATCTGGCCATAATCTATTTAGATTTATTTTAAGGAATTGGATTATGGAGAGTGGCAGGTCCAAAATATGCAGGGTAGGCTGACAGGTTGGAGACCCAGAGAAGAGTTGATGTTGCAGCTCAAGTCTGAGGCAGTCTGGAGGCTGCCTTCCCTCTTCATTGGGGGAGGTCAGTCTTTTTTCTATCAACATTTTCAACTTATTGGATGAGACCCATCTAAATTATAGAAAGTAATTTGCCTTTCTCAAAATTTACTGATTTAAATACTAATCTCATCTAAAAAATACTTTCACAGCAACATATAGATTAGTGTTTGACCAAAAATCTGTGTACCGTGGCCTAGCCAAGTTGACACAAAATTAACCATTATGGGTACTATGTATATTATAAGGGAAAGTACTATAGGCCCTTGTCCTCAATAAATATATGTTTAATTAGAGAGATGCTCATATAAATAAGTAAATAACTATAAATCAAGTCATGGGCCTTGTGATGAGTTCTTTATCAGCTATCAACAAAGAGCTTTGGGAATCCAGAGGAAAGAATGATCAATTCTGACTGGGGGTAGTAAGAAAGGCTTTGTAAAAGGGGTGCAATTTGTGGTGGATATTGAAAGCTAGGTAGGCTTTTGCTAAATGAAAAAAGGTAGGGATTGGGGGAGGGGAAACAGTCTAGGTCCAGTAAAAACAGAATTTGTTCATGAGTTCATGTATTTTCTAAAATTTTCAACCCTCTGAATGGGATTAGTGCTCTTTTAAAAGAGATCCATAGAGCTCTTTCAGTCTTTGGCCCATGTGAGGATATAACAAGAAGCCTGCAACCCAGAAGGGGGCCCTCGCCCAACCATGCTGGCACCTTGATCTCAGAGTTCTAGCTACCAGAACTATGAGAAATAAATTTCTGTTGTTTATAAGCTGCCCAGTCTGTGGTATGTTTTTAAATAGCCGCCTGATAGACTAATTCAATGATTTAAACAAATGACTCCAAAGGAGTGGGGTTGGTGCTATAATGGAGGTATCTTTAAGGTACAGATGATGGAGTGATGAGTTCCATAGGAGATGTGAGCAAAGGTATATATATTGCAAGGTGTGCTGAAGCAAGGGGGCCTGGAGTCTAGGTAGCTGATGAAGCCAGAACCAAGACAGAGGCAATGGGAATAGGAAGGAGGGACTTAACATTAGATTAACACTCTGTAAGTCTGGGAGATAAAGCTTAGTCACTGATTTTGGGAAAGTGGAGCAACTTAGGTGTCAGCACTCTTAGTTGCATGCAAAGGAATACCCTCAGCTAACTGAAGTAGAAAAAGAATTATGGAAAGATATTTCCTAGGTCACAGGATTTCCAAGAGATCCAAAGAGTCAGGATTGGGGGCCATGCAGCCAGGAACCATGCTCACACCACACCATGGGGTTCCTATAGTGAAGAGTCTACTGTTGGCACCACTGGGCACTGTGTATCACACCACAGGTAAACTCTGATGCTGGGCATGGGATACCAGAACCTCCACGACTGCTTGCTCCAAACTGCATACCTCTACCTTCAACCTCATGAATGTGATACTGTACAGCTCTGGTTTCCTCAATGGGTCAAAAGCTTGTATCCCGGCTGCAAGGGAGGCAGGGAAAGGGACGTTCTGCTTTTTCTACTTTTGGGGGCTTGAGGAATTTCTCAGATTTGGAATGGATGATCACAAGATGCTGGTGGCAACAAACATGGCTACTCCAGGTGGAGAAGGAGAGGAAGGACTCAAAACTGACTCCAGGGTTTCTCATTTAGCAAATGGGTGATTAGAGATACTGCGACTAAGGTCAGGAAACTGGAAGGAAGAATAGATTTCTGGGGCTAAAAAATTTAGTTTGTTCTCAAATACATGGAATTTAAGATATCCGTAGCACATCGATGTGATGACAGTTATACAATAGGCAGTTAGTAATTTGGATCCCAGGTTCAAGATCGTAGGTAGAGCTAGAGATGTATATTTGGGAACCAATATACAGATGTGGGAATGGATAAGGTTGATCGGGAGGTACATAACCCTGGTGAACGTTGCCTCTGAAGGGCAGATAGAAGAGAAGGAAGACCCACTCAAGGATTTTGAGAGGTAGAGTGAGAATCTAAAGACAGAAAATTAGAGGGTCATAGAACTCAAAGATGCAAAGGAAGGAGATGGTGATCAAGAGAGTGAAATGCTGCAGAGAAATGAGTAGAGTGAGGACTAAGGGTCACTGGGTCTCACAGATAGGAATTCATTGGTGGTGTGTAGAAGTTCTTTTGCCTCAGGCCAAGATCATGACCCATTTAAGGGTGGACAGTCACATACCCTGTACCTCTCCTTAGCCCCTATCCAATATACAGCTTTCGTCCCTTTGTCCCCACCCAGTCCTCAACTGTGCTTCTCTTAACCCTCCCAGTGTCCCTTTTCAAGACCAGCTTACCGTACATTTCCTAATAACAAACCCTCCCTCAAACTAGTATCCCATTTTAATCTCAGTCCCCAGCTGTGCCTTTCCCAGCCTCACTGTTCTATCAGCTCCCACTTTCTTCTCCTTTGCTGTCTCCATCCCCTCTCTGTTCTCTTTGGTGTTTCTTCAATTGCAGGGTCACTCATCTAGCACCCCATATCAGTCCCTAGGCCTGAACTGGTTCCCCAACTCCTTATTCCTGGATGTACTTCCCATCCACCAATTGAACTCCCATTTACCCCAGATTTGCCAGTACTTCATGCACCAGAACCCTCACCTACACCCACCATTTTCCTGGCACTGGGGCGGGTCTCAGTCTTTGGAGTCTTTGCTGGCCAGCCTTTGTCCTACTTTTCTCTGCCTATCTCTCTCATTTCTAGTCCCTTCTCTCACTTTGGATGCTCTTTTTTCTCTCTGGACTACGTACTTTCGTACTTTTGTACCTGCCCTTTTTACTGATCTGCTAATTTTAGAAAAAAGTATGTCTAAAGAAATCCCTTACCTTTCAGAGGCAAACACTAAAGTATTTATTGATGCAATGGTATGATGACTGGGATTTGATTCAAAATATTTGGGACGCAGGTTGGTATAAATGGAGAAATGACTGGTTATGGACTGATAATTGTTGAAGCTCATGAGTACATAGGGGCTCCTTATGTTATTCTCTATTTCTGTATATGTTTAAGTTTTCCGTAAAAAAGTATTAGTGAAAAAAGTTTAGATGTACATAAGTAAATAAAATGAATTGATATAAAGAACACTATTAATACTAGTATAGATATGGCAAAAATATGATATGGCAAAAATTATGAAGGTGATATTTGAATGCCTAAAGTGGAGAAAACACCAAGATAATAGAGAAGGAGCTTAGTGCGAGTGGGGATATAGAGCGTTAGAGGAAAGAAGTCTCAGCAATTCCATCGTTTGGGCTTGACCCTCCCGGTGAAGGAGTCCATATGCTCTCCAGGGAATGAGGGGGTGGGGAGTAGGTAGGACTTGAGTGAAAATTTTGAGACAGCCTTTGTGGGGAAGGGGATGGAAGCCAGCTAGAGATAAGCTGCAGCTGAGTTCGGAGAATGTGCATCTGCAAAAGGGCTGCTCACCAGTATCTTAGCAATGTAAACAGTCTTCTAAGTGACTCTAGGGACCCTCACAGGTGCTTCAGGTTTTCTGCAAAACAAGAGAAGTCTTTTCTGTAAATGAGTGAAGATGTAAACTGCCTGTAAAACCTATTTGTCTATAAAATCTGTTTTACATACTTGGTTTCAGGGAAGATATTTATTGAAGAAAGTTCCAGTGCTAAAGTGCTAAACTTAATAAGCATTATCCCTGGCACAGCTGTTTACTTTCTGGTGTGTTACACACTTGTTGCTACTTTTATTGTAGATGTTAGTAGGACACACTGTAGGATGATGGATATTGAGTCCATCTGAAAGGGAAGGGAATTTTTTTTTACAATTTTTAATTTATTTTTTGGGGGGAAGTTTATCCTGCTTTATTTAATTTTAGTTTTTATTTTTAATTAATTTTTATTGGAGTATAGTTGCTTTACAGTGTTGTGTTAGCTTCTTGCTGTACAGCAAAGTGACTCAGTTATATGTATACATATATCCACTCTTTTAAGGGGAGAGAGTTTTGAAAGTGGCTGTTGCTCTTTGGAGTGGCTCCTAGGGGTTTATTTGCCCTCTCTTTGGTTTTCAACCTATATACACATACACACACACACATTCAGTTTTGCATATAATTTCAAGGGTTCAAAGACCAGAAATCCAGTTAAAATCCCATATCCGAGCCACTTGGCAGGAGACCGTAATGGGGAACATGTCCATTTGTGTTTAGCAAACAGAAGGCTCATTTTTGGCTCTTAGAAATGATGAGCAGTATTGTCACTGAGATTGTTTATTCTCCAGGCCTCTAATGTCAAAACTTGACCTTCTTACCTTAGAGGATTTAAGTCTGACTCAAAGTCTGTTATCCCTTTGATGTTGGCTAATATACAGAACACTTGTAACAGTATAACATGTCCACATAGCACAAGTTGTATTTTATTTTGTATTTTAAAAGTAACCTATGTGTGCACGGACATACACAGTGACTCAGTAGCTGTCTTGCCATATTTAAGAGAGAGAAGGGAGGGATCTAACATTTACCGAGGATTTAGGACACATTAGTTGCTCTGTGAATAACTTATTTAGTCAACACATTATTGCCACTAGATAAATATTACTTTTCCTATTCGAACGATGCAAAACCTGAGGTTCAGAAAGTCTAATAAATTTGCCTAAAATGACCAGTTAATGAGTGGCTGAGCCAGCATTGAAACCCAAGTTTCTTCTAAGTCTTTGCTTAACAGAGAACACTGGATATTTGTTGCTTTTTGGCTACTTGTGTTCATTTCTCTCTTTCCTGGAGAATTAGTCCCCCTGTTCCTACCCCCCTCCCCCCACCCTATTCTGTGATGTGGCCTTAAAACTATTAATCAAGTTACCCTGCCTCAGGACTCAAGCTAGGATAATCACATTATCTTTGATTTGTTTGAATCTTGCATGGAGAGACTCAAAGATTAAAAAGTTTGTTGGAACTAATTCCTTCTTGTATTGACACCATGAATGAATTAACTGTTGACTCCTGCTACCTACCCACCATGAGCTACCCTGTTGGTTCTCTAGATTTCTTTCTGATTCTGTGAGCTATTCAACATCCTTTAAGAAACTTGTTTCTTTTGTAGGTTATATAGTTCTCTGAGCTGAATTGTGCTCCCTAAATTCATATGTTGATGCCCTAACCTCCAACGTGATCGTGTTTGGAGATGGGGCCTTTGGGAGATAATTAGGTTTCAAGGAAGTCATAAAGGTGAGGCCCTCATGATGAGATTAGTGTCTTCATAAGAAGAGATACCTGAGAGCATGCTTCCTTTCTCTCTCTGCCATGTGAGGGCACAGTGAGAAGGTGGCTGTCTGCAGGCCAGGAAGAGAGCCCTCATCTGGGAACTGAATTGGCCAGCACTTTGATCTTGGATTTCCCAGACTCCAGACTGTGAGAAATAAATTCCTGTTGTTTAAGCCACCCAGTCAATGGTATTTTGTTGTGGCAGCCCAAGCAGACTAATATGGATATTTTCTATTGCTTGCTACCAAAGAATTGACTACTATACAAAATGGCTTGTGAGAAGACATATTTTAGCTTTCAGTACCTTGGTTCTGAGATGGAGGAGAAAGGACAGAGGTCACACCAGCAAATTTAGTGACTTACTATCATTTCTAGGAGGAAAGGTTTCGTGAATAAGGAGGGAGCTGAAACTGTTTTATAGTGTGGGATTTGCGAATTATTTATGGATTATGCTTATTCTTACTCTCATTGTACCTTGTTTGCATATTCCTTAATTCTGACTTGCTCATGATTTAGCCCTATACGGTGGTAAACCAATGCAGATTTAGAAAATAAATTGGCCCAGGATAACTTTTCCTTCAGGCTGCAGAACTGTTGAAATGAAACCTAATCCCTAAAAAGTGATCTGCCAGGAAGAAAAACTGCACTGAAATGGGCACCTAACTTTCTCCTTCCTACTTGTTTGCTTTGGTCTTAAAGAATGTAAGAAATTCTTCTGGCAGGAATTTCTTCACTGGCTCCCAGTCAACTCTTCCTAACATAGGTTCATCTTTTATTTTTAGAGTTTTGTTTGGATCTATATGTCTTTTAGCTCTGAGTAGTGCCCTTCCGTGAGATAATTCAATTCTGAGAAATCAAACCAGGTGAAGATGAAATGTAAGATTTTCCCCACCTCTACTGTACTTTTTGTCTGCTTTTAAAGATGTATTCTTTCCCTCCAGGATTTCTTGGCACCATCTATATTTTTTCCTCTTAGTTACAGAACATTTTGGGTTTGATGGTATCCTAGCAATTGTGCAGTCCACCCTTCTTATCTTACAGAAGAGGAAATAGAGGTCTGAAGAAGTATCTGGCTTGTCAATAATTATATAGTTAGTGACTGAATAGGGACTTGAACACAATTTTTCAGATTTCCAGTTTTGCATGCATTCTACTTCCACAAGAGGCCAACTAATTGACCAAGTCAAGAGAATAAAAGCAATTCCCATTCAACGCAAACTGAAGAAAAAATATGGAAAAGAAGAAGAAATAGAGTTTTCAAAGTATTGAGTTTCACCAGGCAAAAGGGGAAGATTTTGAGCCATGTGGAGGAAAGAGGCAGAGAGGTATTGCTTTTTGGATGGATTGCTTTTAAGCCCACTGCCAGATTGCTTTATTCTCTGGGCAAGTGCCTGCATGTTTATTTCATGGATTAAATGATCCCTTCAAGGTGAATGAAACACCGTCTCATTTCCATGTGAACAAAAATTTTAAAAAGAACTTTTTCTCTTTTGGGAGTTTGTCACATTAAATCTGCTTCTTTTGAGTATCTATGTTGAAAACAGGCTAAGGGGGACTGGAACTTCATCTTATTTCTCTAATTGGCTTCTTGCCTTAACGGTCTTGCAAGAAGTGATGATGTCTGGGTGCCCTTTTCCTTCCCCGGCTCAGCACTGAATATCCACTGTCCGCTGGGTAGCTTGTCTCTTTTTGGGCAACCACGCCCTAGGTCAGGATGGTTTGTTTTCAGTATAGGCCCAGTTGTTCAAGGATTACTTTTTCAGAGTTGGAAACCACCAATTTGAACCCTGAGGCAAAAGGCTGAGAATAAAAATGTAAAGAAAAATGTCAAAGAACTTTTTGTCAGATTGTCGCCTTTCTATTTGGAACTGATTCTATCTTCAGTGTTATTCAGTATCCCTGCTCTAGACATATTGCTCTAAAGAACATATGATGAAAAGTCATAAATATTAAGTGAAAATACACATCCTTCTCCTTTCTTCTAGGCAACAAAAGCAAATATTAAAAAGGAGTAGAATGACTGAAATTTATAATCTTCCTTCTGAATAAAGAGGTATTTCATGATAACACAAGGGGCTTGGGTTCTGGGCCTGGACTCTCAAGTCCCTCATTGTGTAAATAAAAGACAATGATCAAAGCAAACATTTTGGTGAGGAAAACAACTTCGGAGCCATCCTTACCATAATGGGTTGCTGAAGCTGAGTAATGAGTAGCTACAGAATTTAGAGCAGGGTTTTAGGAAGTCAGTCTCTGTAGTTGAAAGCATATGCCATGTCATGAGAATTTGCTGTACCATAAGAATATTCAATGAATTCTTTAAAACAAAGAAAATGGAAAGAGATAAATATCAAGTTCAATAATTGAAGCTTGTTGTATTTTGGAAAGTTGGCTATTTTTCCCTTTGTATTTAGATTACACTTACAAACCTTTGAATCATAAATCCCTGTGATTTTTAATAAAGGTCAACAACAATATAAACACACATTTAAAAGCAATTCATAATCACATTTCCCCATTCAATGATACATATTTTTGCATAATAGTCTCTATAGTTCTTTTCATAGGCCTATGTGTTTTATGATATTTATAACCACACTATTTTATATTATGCTTTTTTCTTTTTTTTGCGTTACGTGGGCCTCTCACTGCTGTGGCCTCTCCCGTTGCGGAGCACAGGCTCCGGACGCGCAGGCTCAGCAGCCATGGCTCACGGGCCCAGCCGCTCCGCGGCATGTGGGATCTTCCCGGACCGGGGCACGAACCCGTGTGCCCTGCATTGGCAGGCAGACTCTCAACCACTGCGCCACCAGGGAAACCCTATTATGCTTTTTTTAATGTAACATTCTGTTTCTCAACATTAAAATTTCCGATTTTTTATCATATTAACAATTGCTATTTTAAATGATTGCATAATATTTCATATTATCTATCTTAATTTGCTAACTTCTACTATTGGCCCCTTAGATAGCTTATATTTTAGAAATATAGATGTGTATTATAGATAACATTGCATTGAGCATCTTCATGTTTGTAGGTATTTATTTTATTAGTATTGAATTCCTTTCTCCTAACTAAATTACCCTAAATGGTATAAATGTTTTGCTAGTTGTATTTATTTGGATGTGCATTGTCTATGACAGTTCAACAACTTATTTTTTCCTGTTTAATAGGCTCTCTGAGGAATAGTACACTTTGATCTCTGGACACTTGATTGTCTATTCTAAAGTGACCTTCAACACAGACGTAGAGAACGGACTTGAGGACACGGGGAGGGGGAAGGGTAAGCTGGGATGAAGTGAGAGAGTGGCATGGACATATATACACTGCCAAATGTAAAATAGATAGCTAGTGGGAAGCAGCCGCATAACACAGGGAGATCAACTCGGTGCTTTGTGACCACCTAGAGGGGTGGTATAGGAGGGTGGGAGGGAGGCTCAAGAGGGAGGACATATATGTATACATATAGCTGATTCACTTTGTTATACAGCAGAAACTAACACAACATTGTAAAGCAATTACACTCCAATAAAGATGTTAAAAAAATTAAAAAAAAATAAAACAGTGATCTTCAGGCCAGAAACATAGAACAGTTTCTTCTTGTGTGAGATTTGCCTGAAACCATTGCACTACATTTTAGCTGAAATAACTATTTGTACCATGAGGAAACTATTCCACTTTCTCACTGTGTCCTCAGAGAGAGAGAGAGAGAGAGAGAGAGAGAGAAAGAGAGAGAGAGAGAGAGAGAGAGAGAGAGAGAGAGAGAGAGAGAGAGAGAGAGAGAGAGAGGGAGGGAGAGAGAGAGAGAGAGAGAGAGACCTCTCCGGTGGGTGGCTCTTATTATACAGGCATTAATCCCATCACATCTCTCCACCCTTATGACCTAATCTAAACCTAATTACCTCCCACAGGCTCCATTTCCAAATATTACCACATCGGAGGTTAGGACTTCAATACATGAATTTTGGGGGGACACAAGCATTTAGTCCATAACAAGAAGGGGAGAAGCCCCCTTCTCCCTCAGGGCACTCCAACCTCTACCCAAGCACATATCCTCTGAAGTAAGGGGTACTTGATGGGTGTTAAAAACAGAGGTGAAATTTCATGAACACTTGATTGAGCTTGTAAAAATCTAGTCAGTAGATATGGAACAAAATGAAATAAACATACAAGAAAACAGTGTGGAAAGAAAGAAGTTGGAGCATCTTACATGAGGGCCAGTCTCTAAGCATGATTTGTGGGTATTGATGGTGGCATGTGGTTTTCTAAGAGTCCATTTGGAAGGGTATTTTTATGTCTTGTAAATCATGCATTCTGAAGTTTGAGTCTCTGTCATGAACGACAGAGATGGAACATCATAATGCTGGGATCTTAGCAGCACTAGGAATTACGTCGTTGGTGACTTCTCTCCTCCCCCTCCCCTTCTCTCCCTTCCCTTCCCTTCATTCCCTACCCACATCCCTTGCCCTAAGCTCCCACATACCAACTGGCATCAGGCTAGTTACACATCTGGTTATTTCTTTATTTTTCTTTTGTGAGTCAGAAATGAATCAATATCCTGGCAAGGAGTTAAGAACGCTGGTCTTTTCAAAGAGCTGTTTTGTAGGTAAATACAAACATGATAATTTGAGTGTTTAAAAACTTAAGCTTGAATAGTTATTTTAGGATTAAAAAAATTCCATTATTGATAATTTTAAAAATGCAATTAGTTTGCAGAATCTGAATAAATCTTATTTGCACATGGTAAAAATGCAAGCATTACAAAAGGTGTGTGGTGAAAAACAAATTTCCTTCCCATCCTACAATCCCAGTTCCTTTGTCTCTCTTTTTCTCCGAGGCAACCACTACTAATTTCTTGGTAGTGCCCTATGGAAACACTCCCTATATAATCAAACTTAAATATTATTTATATAGTCCCCCGTAAAAAAAACCCAAATAGACAATACTATATATACCTTGTTTTTATTCTTATTTTTACTTTTAACTTATGTCTTGTTTCTTGGAAATTGGTCCATATCAGCACATACAGCTTTATCCCATTCTTTTTACTGGCCATATGATGAAGATATGCTGTAATTTATTAAATTAGCTCCCTACTAATAGGCATTTAGGTTATTTCTAGTCTTTTAAAAAACAAACCCTACTGCAATGAAAAGGCTTGTATATGTGTACTTGTGCATTTGTGCAAGTATATTTATAATATATTTGCATGCTGAATAATAGCATGAAGAGAAATGTGGTATTGTAGTGGTTAAAAGCATGGATATTAGAGTTTTACTATCCACTACCTGCCTACCACTTACTAGCCTTGGGACAAGTTCCTTAACTTTCTTTACCTCAGTTTCCTCATCTGTAAAATTAGTATAAATATTGGTATAAATAATACTACATGCTTTGGAGATATAAATATTAAGGGTGCTAATATAAGTACAGCACTCTGACATAAGCATATAATATGTTCTCTATAAATTATCTTATTGTGATAATTTTCTACAAGCCAGGACGTTATCTTTTAGAAGCATCAATACTATTATTGGAGAATAACGTTTTTTCCCCAACCCTGATAAAGGAGAACTCACTGCCAAGCTTCTTATAAGTATTGACATAACTGATGCTTAATTTTGGTTCAAGGGAGATGGTTGGGAAGGTAAATTGAAAATAAGAGTTCCTGCTGTCGGTGGGAGGTTGAATTTAGTCTCATTTTTTTTTTTAACATCTTTATTGGAGTATAATTGCTTTACAATGGTGTGTTACTTTCTGCTTTATAACAAAGTGAATCAGGTATACATATACACATTTTCCCATATCTTTTCCCTCTTGAGTCTCTCTCCCTCCCACCCTCCCTATCCCACCCCTCCAGGCGGTCACAAAGCACCGAGTTGATCTCCCTGTGCTATGTGGCTGCTTCCCACTAGCTAGATAGAGTATATATGTCCATGCCTCTCTCTCGCTTTGTCATAGCTTATCCTTCCCCTCCCCATATCCTCAAGTCCATTCTCTAGTAGGTCTGTGTCTTTATTCCCTTCTTACCCCTAGGTTCTTCATGACATTTTTTTTTCTTAAATTCCATATATATGTGTTAGCGTACGGTATTTGTCTTTCTCTTTCTGACTTACTTCACTCTGTATGACAGACTCTAGGTCTACCTACCTCATTACAAATAGCTCAATTTCGTTTCTTTTTATGGCTGAGTAATATTCCATTGTATATATGTGCCACATCTTCTTTATCTATTCATCCGATGATGGACACTTAGGTTGTTTCCATCTCCTGGCTATTGTAAATAGAGCTGCAATGAACATTTTGGTACATGACTCTTTTTGAATTATGGTTTTCTCAGGGTATATGCCCAGTAGTGGGAATTCTGGGTCATATGGTAGTTCTATTTGTAGTTTTCTGAGGAACCTCCATACTGTTCTCCATAGTGGATGTACCAATTCACATTCCCACCAGCTGTGCAAGAGTGTTCCCTTTCCTCCACACCCTCTCCAGCATTTATTATTTCTAGATTTTTGTGATGATGGCCATTCTGACTGGTGTGAGATGATATCTTATTGTAGTTTTGATTTGCATTTCTCTAATGATTAATGATGTTGAGCATTCTTTCGTGTGTTTGTTGGCAGTCTGTATATCTTCTTTGGAGAAATGTCTATTTAGGTCTTCTGCCCATTTTTGGATTGGGTTGTTTGTTTTTTTGTTATTGAGCTGCATGAGCTGCTTATAAATTTTGGAGATTAATCCTTTGTCAGTTGCTTCATTTGCAAATATTTTCTCCCATCCTGAGCGTTGTCTTTTGGTCTTCTTTATGGTTTCCTTTGCTGTGCAAAAGCTTTTAAGTTTCATTAGGTCCCATTTGTTTATTTTTTGTTTTTATTTCCATTTCTCTAGGAGGTGGGTCAAAAAGGATCTTGCTGTGATTTATGTCATAGAGTGTTCTGCCTGTGTTTTCCTCTAAGAGTTTGATAGTGTCTGGCGTTACATTTAGGTCTTTAATCCATTTTGAGCTTATTTCTGTGTATGGTGTTAGGGAGTGATCTAATCTCATACTTTTACATGTACCTGTCCAGTTTTCCCAGCACCACTTAGTGAAGAGGCTGTCCTTTCTCCACTGTACATTCCTGCCTCCTTTATCAAAGATAAGGTAACCATATGTGCGTGGGTTTATCTCTGGGCTTTCTATCCTGTTCCATTGATGTATCTTTCTGTTTTTGTGCCAGTACCATACTGTCTTGATTACTGTAGCTTTGTAGTATAGTCTGAAGTCAGGGAGCCTGATTCCTCCAGCTCCGTTTTTCATTCTCAAGATTGCTTTGGCTATTCGGGGTCTTTTGTGTTTCCATACAAATTGTGAAATTTTTTGCTCTAGTTCTGTGAAAAATGCCAGTGGTAGTTTGATAGGGATTGCATTGAATCTGTAGATTGCTTTGGGTAGTAGAGTCATTTTCACAATGTTGATTCTTCCACTCCAAGAACATGGTATATCTCTCCATCTATTTATATTATCTTTAATTGCTTTCATCAGTGTCTTATAATTTTCTGCATACAGGTCTTTTGTCTCCTTCAGTAGGTTTATTCCTAGATATTCTTTTTGTTGCAGTGGTAAATGAGGGTGTTTTCTTGATTTCACTTTCAGATTTTATATCATTAGTGTATAGGAATGCCAGAGATTTCTGTGCATTAATTTTGTATCCTGTTACTTTACCAAATTCATTGATTAGCTCTAGTAGTTTTCTGGTAGCATCTTTAGTATTCTCTATGTATAGTATCATGTCATCTGCAAACAGTGACAGCTTTACTTCTTCTATTCCGATTTGGATTCCTTTTATTTCTTTTTCTTCTCTGATTGCTGTGGCTAAAACTTCCAAAACTATGTTGAATAAGAGTGGTGAGAGTGGGCAACCTTGTCTTGTTCCTGATCTTAGTGGAAATGCTTTCAGTTTTTCACCATTGAGGATGATGTTGGCTGTGGGTTTGTAATATATGGCCTTTATTATGTTGAGGAAAGTTCCCTCTATGCCTACTTTCTGGAGGGTTTTTATCATAAATGGGTGTTGAATTTTGTCAAAAGCTTTCTCTGCATCTATTGAGATGATCATATGGTTTTTCTCCTTCAATTTGTTAATATGGTTTATCACGTTGATTGATTTGTGTATATTGAAGACTCCTTACATTCCTGGAATAAACCGTACTTGATCATGGTGTATGATCCCTTTAATGTGCTGTTGGATTCTGTTTGCTAGTATTTTGTTGAGGATGTTTGCATCTATGTTCATCAGTGATATTGCCCTATAGTTTTCTTTCTTTGTGACATCCTTGTCTGGTTTTGGTATCAAGGTGATGGTGGCCTCGTAGAATGAGTTTGGGAGTGTTCCTCCCTCTGCTCTATTTTGAAAGAGTTTGAGAAGGATAGGTGTTAGCTCTTCTCTAAATGTTTGATAGAATTCGCCTGTGAAGCCATCTGGTCCTGGGCTTTCGTTTGTTGGAAGATTTTTAATCACAGTTTCAATTTCAGTGCTTGTGATTGGTCTGTTCATATTTTCTATTTCTTCCTGATTCAGTCTTGGCAGGTTGTGCCTTTCTAAGAATTTGTCCATTTCTTCCAGGTTGTCCATTTTATTGGCATAGAGTCGCTTGTAGTAATCTCTCATGATCTTTTGTATTTCTGCAGTGTCAGTTGTTACTTCTCCTTTTTCATTTCTAATTCTATTGATTTGAGCCTTCTCCCTTTTTTTCTTGATGAGTCTGGCTAATGGTTTATCAATTTTGTTTATTTTCTCAAAGGACCAGCTTTTAGTTTTATTGGTCTTTGTTTCGTTTCCTTCATTTCTTTTTCATTTATTTCTGATCTGATTTTTAGGATTTCTTTCCTTCTGCTAACTTTGGGGTGTTTTGTTCTTCTTTCTCTAATTGCTTTAGGTGCAAGTTTAGGTTGTTTATTCGAGATGTTTCCTGTTTCTTAAGGTAGGATTGTATTGCTATAAACTTCCCTCTTAGAACTGCTTTTGCTGCAGCCCATAGGCTTTAGGTCATCGTGTCTCCATTGTCATTTGTTTCTCGGCATTTTTTTATTTCCTCTTTGATTTCTTCAGTGATCACTTCGTTATTAAGTAGTGTATTGTTTAGCCTCCATGTGTTTGTATTTTTTACGGTCTTTTCCTGTAATTGATATCTAGTCTAATAGCATTGTGGTTGGAAAAGATACTTGATACAATTTCAATTTTCTTAAATTTACCAAGCCTTCATTTGGGACCCAAGATATGATCTATCCTGGAGAATGTTCCATGAGCCCTTGAGAAAAATGTGTATTCTGTTGTTTTTGGATGGAATTTCCTATAAATATCAATTAAGTCCATCTTGTTTAATGTATCATTTAAAGCTTGTGTCTCCTTATTTATTTTCATTTTGGATGATCTGTCCATTGATGAAAGTGGGGTGTTTAAGTCCCCTACTATGAATGTGTTACTGTCGATTTCCCCTTTTATGGCTGTTAGTATTTGCCTTATGTATTGAGGTGCTCCTATGTTGGGTGCATAGATATTTACAATTGTTATATCCTCTTCTTGGATCGATCCCTTGATCATTATGTAGTGTCCTTCTTTGTCTCTTCTAAAAGTCTTTATTTTAAAGTCTATTTTGTCTGATATGAGAATTGCTACTCCAGCTTTCTTTTGGTTTCCATTTGCATGGAATATCTTTTTCCATTACCTTACTTTCAGTCTGTATGTGTCTCTAGGTCTGAAGTGGGTCTCTTGTAGACAGCATATATATGGGTGTTGTTTTTGTATCCATTCAGCCTATCTGTGTCTTTTGGTGGGAGCATTTAGTCAATTTACATTGAAGGTAATTATCGACATGTATGTTCCTATTCCCATTTTCTTGTTTTGGGTTTGTTATTGTAGGTCTTTTCCTTCTCTTGTGTTTCTTGCCTAGAGAAGTTCCTTTAGCAGTTGTTGTAAAGCTGGTTTGGTGGTGCTGAACTCTCTCAGCTTTTGCTTGTCTGTAAAGGTTTCAGTTTCTCCATCAAATCTGAATGAGATCCTTGCTGGGTAGAGTAATCTTGGTTGCAGGTTTTTCTCCTTCATCACTTTAAATATGTCCTGCCAGTCCCTTCTGGCTTGCAGAGTTTCTGCTGAAAGATCAGCTGTTAACCTTATGGGGATTCCCTTGTGTGTTATTTGTTGTTTTTCCTTTGCTGCTTTTAATGTTTTCTTTGTATTTAATTTTTGACAGTTTGATTAATATGTGTCTTGGTGTATTTCTCCTTGGATTTATCCTGTATGGGACTCTCTGTGCTTCCTGGACTTGATTAACTATTTCCTTTCCCATATTAGGGAAGTTTTCAACTATAATCTCTTCAAATATTTTCTCAGTCCCTTTCTTTTTCTCTTCTTCTTCTGGAACCCCTATAATTTGAATGTTGGTGCGTTTAATGTTGTCCCAGAGGTCTCTGAGACTGTCCTCAGTTCTTTTCATTCTTTTTTCTTTCTTCTGCTCTGCAGTAGTTATTTCCACTATTTTATCTTCCAGGTCACTTATCCGTTCTTCTGCCTCAGTTATTCTGCTATTGATCCCATCTAGAGTATTTTTAATTTCATTTATTGTGTTGTTCATTGTTGTTTGTTTCCTCTTTAGTTCTTCTAGGTCCTTGTTAAATGTTTCTTGCATTTTGTCTATTCTATTTCCAAGATTTTGGATCATCTTTACTATCATTATTCTGAATTCTTTTTCAGGCAGACTTCTTATTTCCTCTTCATTTGTTAGGTCTGGTGGGTTTTTATCTTGCTCCTTCATCTGCTGTGTGTTTTTCTGTCTTCTCATTTTGCTTATCTTACTGTGTTTGGGGTCTCCTTTTTTCAGGCCGCAGGTTTGTAGTTCCCGTTGTTTTTGGTGTCTGTCCCCAGTGGCTAAGGTTGGTTCAGTGGGTTGTGTAGGCTTCCTGGTGGAGGGGACTAGTGCCTGTGTTGTGGTGGATGAGGCTGGATCTTGTCTTTCTGGTGGGCAGGTCCACATCTGGTGGTGTGTTTTGGGGTGTCTGTGGACTTATTATGATTTTAGGCAGCCTCTCTGCTAATGGGTGGGGTTGTGTTCCTGTGTTGCTAGTTGTTTGGCATAGGGTGTCCAGCACTGTAGCTTGCTGGTCGTTGAGTGAAGCTGGGCACTGGTGTTGAGATGGAGATCTCTGGGAGATTTTTGCCGTTTGATATTATGTGGAGCTGGGAGGTCTCTTGTGGACCAGTGTCCTGAAGTTGGCTCTCCCACCTCAGTGGCACAGCACTGACTCCTGGCTGCAGCACCACGAGCCTTTCATCCACACGGCTCAGAATAAAAGGGAGAAAAAGTAGAAAGAAAGAATTAGTAGAAGTAGAAAGAAAGAAATGAGGGAGGGAGGGAGGGAGGAAGGAAGGAAGGAGGGAAGTAAAAAAAGAAAGAAAGAAGATAAAGTAAAATAAAATAAAGTAAGATAAAATATAGTAAAGTTATTAAAATAAAGAATAATTATGAAGAAAAAACAATTAAAACAGACAAACAAACAAACAAAAATCGGATGGATAGAACCCTAGGACAAATGGTGGAAGCAAAGCTATACAGACAAAATCTCACACAGAAGCATACACATACAGACTCACAAAAAGGGGAAAAGAGGAAAAAAATCATAAATATTGCTCTCAAAGTCCACCTCCTCAATTCGGGATGATTCGTTGTCTATTCATGTATTCCACAGATGCAGGGTACATCAAGTTGATTGTGGAGCTTTAATCCGCTGCTTCTGAGGCTGCCTGGAGAGATTTCCCTTTCTCTTCTTTGTTCTCACAGCTCCCGGGGCTCATCTTTGGATTTGGCCCCGCCTCTGCGTGTAGGTTGCTGGAGGGCGTCTGTTCTTCCCTCAGACAGGGCGAGGTTAAAGGAGCAGCTGCTTCGGGGGCTCTGGCTCACTCAGGCCGGGGGGAGGGAGGGGCACAGAGTGCGGGGCGGGCCTGCGGCGGTAGAGGCCGGCGGGACGTTGCAGCAGCCTGAGGCGCGCCGTGCGTTCTCCCGGGGAAGGTGTCCCTGGATCCCGGGACCCTGGCAGTGGTGGGCTGCACAGGCTCCCCGGAAGTGGGGTGTGGATAGTGACCTGTGCTCGCACACAGGCTTCTTGGTGGCGTCAGCAGCAGCCTTAGCGTCTCATGCCCGTCACTGGGGTCCGCGCTTTTAGCCGCGGCTCGCGCCCGTCTCTGGAGCTCCTTTAAGCAGGGCTCTTAATCCCCTCTCCTCGCGCACCAGGAAACAAAGAGGGAAGAAGAAGTCTCTTGCCTCTTCGGCAGGTCCAGACTTTTCCCCGGACTCCCTCCCAGCTAGCTGTGGCGCACTAACCGCCTGCAGGTTGTGTTCACGCCGCCAACCCCAGTCCTCTCCCAGCGCTCTGACCCAAGCCGGAGCCTCAGCTCCCAGCCTCACTCGCCCTGGCGGGTGAGCAGACAAGCCTCTCGGCCTGGTGAGTGCTGGTCGGCACCGATCCTCTGTGCGGGAATGTCCCCGCTTTGTCTTCCGCAGCCCTGTTGCTGTGCTCTCCTCCTTGGCTCCGAAGCTACCCCCCTCCGCCACCCGCAGTCTGCACCCGCAAAGGGGCTTCTAGTGTGTGGAAACCTTTCCTCCTTCACAGCTCCCTCCCACTGGTGCAGGTCCCGTCCTTTTGTCTCTGTTTATTCTTTTTTCTTTTGCCCTACCCAGGTACATGGGGAGTTTCTTGCCTTTTGGGAGGTCTGAGGTCTTCTACCAGCGTTCAGTAGGTGTTCTGTAGGAGTTGTTCCACGCGTAGAGGTATTTCTGGTCTATCTGTGGGGAGGAAGGTGATCTCCACGTCTTATTCTTCCGCCATCTTCCCCTCGTCCCTTAGTCTCATTTGTTTTTGAACATTGGATTAAGAGTCATCATTTGGGCCTCAATGTTCTTGTCAGTTATATGCAAAGATTAGATTAGATGATTCCTAAAGTAACTTCCAGCTCAAACAATTTTGTCTGTGGTTATTCCATTCTCAAAATGAGATGTGATTTATATGGCATAGGCAATTGTGAGAGATAAAATTAAATCCTGACTCATGTAACAGTGTCACTTTGCACATGTTGTTCCCTCTATGCAGAATGACCTTCCCCCCTCGTCTGACTGTGTAGCTGAGCCCTGACTCATCCACATAGACAGCTCTGGCTGCACTTTCACGGTGAAGCCTTTCCTGGTTATCCCAGCTCAGTTAGGATCTCTCTCCCTTGGAACTATTTTGGCCCCTGTGTTATGTGGTGGGATAAGAGTTTTAAATTATTACCCGATAGCTTTTATTTGTCACCCCAGACTCAGCTTTGATATTTCATCTTTGATGCATGAAGGAGGATGAAATGACACAGTCTTTTCTTGGATTTTAACATTCAAAAGTCTGGCCCCTTCAGGGAGTGAGAAGGTACATGGACATAGATAAACCAATCACCACGAGAAGACATGCTGAGCAAGTAAAGCTCCCATGCTCCAGAATAAGAGAGAAAGCTCTCTGGACTGGAGGAAGCAAGGGGTTTATAGACACTGTGGGCCTCTGACAAAGGTGCAAGGTCCTCTTGGTCCTTTACCTGAGCTCAGCACAGGAGTAAGGAGAGTGGCAGAAATCCCCCAGAGATGTGCAGAATCTGAGCGCAGAGGGAGCCCATGTTTCCTTTCCTGGATAGAGCTCAGCAAGGTGGGAAGAACCCAGAGTGGACATGGTGGCACAGAGTACCCAGGTACACAGGACTGAGGGAGCTCGCAGAGGTTCCATAGAGTGTGGCATGGCATGGGAGCAGAGGCTGACAGCCTGTGCTCTGAGAGGAGCATGGAGGTGGTGAAGGACTCAGCATGGCCCTGCTACATTTCCTGGGACCCAGTGTGGTATGGGAAACACCAAATTGTCCCATGTACTGTAAAGGGGCAAGGGAGTTAAAGAGGTTTGGGCCCCAAGGTACTTTAGATAGAGAACATGGACAGAATCAGCAGTGTCCTGCATGGACCAACTCCTGAAGACCAGTTGGAGGACAGCTCAGTAAACACCTGGACCTGATGTTCACACCCTCCCAACCCATCCCTGAGAAATGGCAGAATCCCAATTTGACTGAGATTCAGTTTCTGTAACCTGGAGAAACAGGAACTCCATGGTAGAAATTTTTTGTTAGAATTTTAAAATATTTAATAAATATTCCTAGGACTTCAAATTCTTCCCTATTGCATCATAAATGTTCTATTCCTTATCTGCTTCTCTGGATCAGAAGCTCTTTGAGGGGAGACACTAAGTCTTTATTTTCTATTTTATTTTTTCCTCTTCTTTGCAAGTGCTAACAGAGAGAAGGCCTGTAGTAAGCTTTTTGAATGAGTAAGTGGACATTTATTGGATGGCTGTTCTGTGTCACAACCTATCCTGGGTGCCTTCAGAGCCCTGTGACCTAGACATTATCATCTCCGTTTTGCAGTTGAGAACACTAAGTGAGACACAGGAAGTGATGTAACCATCCCTGGGCAGTCAGAGGCAGATCTATCATTCACACTCTAGGCCCTCTGACAACAGACTGCCTTCCTAGGTAAAAATGATTCTTTTCTCTTATTGTCTGACTATAACTATGGAATTAGTTTTTCACTTATTGTAGTAAAATTTTACATATTTCTTGATTACTTTTAAAATAAAGAGCAGAGTGTTCTGTTCATTTGACTTTCTTATTGATTACAAATTAGAAAAAAGTAACTATCACAGTGTGACCATGATACTACAAGCATAATAAATGTATAGATAAAGCTTAATATTCTTGCTAACACTGCTTTATTTATAAAAGAAATATATGTTTTTTTGTAGATGATATGTAAAATCAGAAAAGTATAAGAAGTTAGAATTCACTTATAATTTCACTTCCTACAGATACCCACTATGAACCTTCAGTTATATTTCACCCTGATTTAAGAAAATTAGAAAATTTATACTGACACTTTGTTTATATGTCATTATATCAAGAGTGTTCTGCATAGCACAGGGTGTTTAATGTTCGTGGAACCTACTCTATTTAGACTGCAGTGATCAGTGGGACAAGTTATTGGAGTTAGGGCTTCACAGGTAAATTGAGATACTCAATATGCAAATTCTTGTCTTAGATACTCTTCTAGAAAACTTTTAAAATTTCACGAAAAGTGACTATATGTATAATCCAATAAGACTATCATGACTACAATAAGGTTTAATTGCAATTTGAAATACCAAGAAGATGGTAAAAATCACCTACAGCATGGTTTATAAATGGTTTAACAATCTGCTGGAGAGAGGAGGGGGCCTCGTGTCCGGGAGGGATTTGACCACTATACCTCAGTGTACCATCCATGCCCGTGGGCAGATCTGTCACTTTATCTGTTTTCCTGAACCAAAGAGAGAGGTTAGAAAGTCAGTCATGGGGCACAAGAGTGATTGTGTAGCAACTCCCTACCACCCCAGAGGTGGTGAAACCGGCGGCTACAACAAGGAGGGAAGTTTAGTACTAGATTTACATTCCAAACTTTCTAGAAAATTAACATGTCTGTTTCAGGCCAATTAAAGAAGAAAGGTACCTTCCACCCAAGGTATTAGAATTTTCTCAATGTGAATGGAAACTGCTGTAGAATTGTTTTGGCTTGTTTCCATGGAGTTTAAGAAAGAAGGAGGCCTGGAGGGCAGTCTAAATTGACTTGATGTTTTTAGGTTTTTGACATGTGGAGACTAATCTTATTTCCATGTCAATGTACCCTGTCAGCTGCTGCAGATTAAAATATGATTAGCCTTTCCCTTTAATTGGCCATGTAATAAACTCATCATCCCCAAACCATGGCTCGGTGGTGCAGAGCACAGACTCAGAGCCAGACTGCGTGCATTTAAATCCTAATTTTGATCTTTATGGGCTTTGAGACTTGGGGCAATCTACTAAAGATCTTTATGCCTCATTTTCCTATTTGTTCTTATCTCATGGGGGTTGTTGGTAAGGATTAAATGAGCTAAAACATGTGAAGCACTTTGAATAATGCCTGGTACAGAGTCAGAACTATAAATGTGTTAAATAAGAAGTCATATAATTAGGCTCCCCATTTATGATTGCTGGTGAACCAGCGGCGAAACAACTAACTGGGAGTGCGCTAATGACATATGGCTGACTTGGAAATCTCATAATAATGAAACAGTGCCTATGTTTTTGTGGCAAAGTGGGTGGGTGGTTAAGCAGGACACTGGCAGGTTAGGGCTGAGGACTGCAGGGGTCTTCAAGCCCCCTGGGTTGCTTCACTGAACATGGTATACTGGGGCTGCCCTGGGGAGTGGATAGGAAAACTGGGTTACTTTAGGAACAGGATGCATATTTGAAAGGAGGATTTGGATTTCTCAGATTACTTACCTGGACTGTGGGTGAGGTAAACTGAATCTGGGGATAGATTGGAGAGATCCAGGGTTATTCCTTCTTGCTAGATTTTTGGATAAATCAGATAGAATTTTAATCTTCAATTCACTGTTTCTGTCAGTTACCATTTGTTGGCTGGTATCACAGAAGTCACTGCTGGCCGCTTGAATCAGAGAAGTAATTTATTGGAAGCAGGGAAGCTCAAACAAGCAAGAGGAAAGTCAGGGCAAGAGGCTTAGAAGGGCCAGGAATTATGGCCACTGGGAGTCTGGAAAGCAGGGACTGCTGCTCTCGTCCCTTGTTCATATTCCAGAGAGGGGAATCTGATAAGCTTTGCTTGTGCCAGGTACCCAACCCTTAGCTAGAGGGCAGGGCATGTAAATTTGCAATCATACTTGCCTGTATTTGATGGAGCAGTTCCTCCAAAGCAAAATCAGGATGCTATTACCGGAAGAAGGAAGAAAGGAAGCAGAGTGGACAAAAACAGCAGATGTCTACCACACTACTCTGTATTGCTTCAAGAAACCGATGAGGAAGACAAAAGGCATAAGGAAATAAGGAGACACTGAACACTTTGATTTTTAATCTTTCTCCCCTATTCCAGCTGCCTTCTTCTCTGACCTTGAAGCTAGACTCCAAAGCCTGGACTTACACCAGAAGAAATCCTCAGATTCTGATGGAATTATCTCCTGATCCTACCATAGTCCAGTTTAAAGGAAACAGCTTAAAGCACCGTATAGATTTTTATCAAAATGGTGATAGTTGTTTTTCCATTAGATACTTACTGGGTGTCTACTATCTATCAAAAACAAAGGCAAATAGCCCTGTCTCCTGCCTTTCAGAAATTTATAGTCAGGGAAGCAAGGCAGACAAATAAATTACGTGATTACAATGTAGTGTGGAGAATAGAGAAACAAAAAACATGCAGCTAAATCTGCCTAGGGGCTTCAGTGGAGGTGGTATATGAACTAAGTCTTGAACACGGAATGAGCATTTATAATTTTAAATTGAGGCATTTAATATAAAAACAAAATTGTGATCCCAAATTATAAACATTATTCACATGGCTGTCAGTGGCCCCAGTTTCATCTACTGGCAGGATAAATACTGTTCTTTTGGTCTTCTAAGGTTAAGAAGTGAGCTCATCAGAAGAAAGTCAAAGACTGAGGAACAAATATGCTGTTGCATTCCTAAATTCTAACAAGTTTTAAACAAAGCCACGTTCCTAATAACTGTAGTTTCATGAACTTAACTAGATGTAAGATGTGCCAGACCCCTCCAGGGCTTCTGGAACCCTTCAGAGCAGTCACTTATTGACTGGGCAGCTTGAAGGTCAGAGCCTGGCCTGGATCAGGCAGGGGCCTTGGGCCAGCTACTGACTTTTTATTGCAGAAGCTACTTACGCATTTAACGTTCATGACTTGGCTAGAACTCATCTATAGTATGCTTTTGTGTTAGTAATGTGTCTGGATTTCAACCTTATGTAGAAACTGAAATCAGAGTCAGGAATATAGTAATAAAAAAGAACTCAAAATTCCCACGGATAAGAAGAATCTCATCACAAAATAGGATGATAAAGCCTCACGAACTAGCAGATTATTCTTTTCTTTTTTTCTTTTATATTCTTTTCCGTTATGGTTTATTGCAGGACATCGAATACAGTTCTCTTTGCTATACAGTAGCACCTTGTTGTTTATCCATTCTCTATATGATAGGTCACATCTGCTGACCCCAACCTCTCCCTCCCTCCCCCAACCCCCTCCCCCTTGGCAACCACAAGTCTGTTCTCTATGTCCGTGAGTCTGTTTCTGTTTCATAGGTTCATTTGTATTAGATTCCACATGTAAGTGATATCATATGGTGTTTGTCTTTCTCTTTCTGACTTCACGTAGTATGATAATGTCTAGTTCCATCCATGTTGCTGCAAATAGCATTATTTCATTCTTTTTTATGGCTGAGTAATAATATTCCATCATATATATGTACCACATCTTCTTTATCCATTCATCTGTTGATGGACATTTAGGTTGTTTCCATGTCTTAGCTATTGTGAATAGTGCCAGCAGATTATTCTTACTTAGTAAAACTATTGTCAGAATGTCTTATAATGGGAATGTGTTTTCCTCTGCCAAGTGAATATTCCCAAAGTGTTAGAAAATGTGTTTTCTCTTAGATTGACATGCATGCTTTACCCTGTTGCATGGCATGTGCCTCTGTAAACGACCTCAGATCACTTTTTTAGACCAAGGTGGGAAAAGAGAGGAAATGAATGAAGGAAGGAATAAATAAGTTCCAAAAAATAAAGTCTATTAAAAATTGCATTAATTATCTAATTTGAATTAATGAAAACTGTCCAGAGTCCTATAAAATGGTTCCTTTAGCCCCAGTAGTTTGCCACAGATAAACTGGGAGTTAGAAGACCTGAGTTTTTGTCTTGGCTCTGCACCTACCTACCTGTATGAGTCTAGGTAAACTAGTAGGAGGACCCTGATGGATGAATTGACCTCTGAGGAAATTTCTACAAGAGATGGTTAGCCCTACCCTTTTGCAATCTCTTCAAGTCACTCATCAATTTACCCCAAGAGTTATCACTACTTAAATCAACCAAGTTCATATAATTTGTGAGGTTTAGTGCAGACATATTTGATTGAGGTCTACTTTTCATTTTAGTAAACATTCCTACCATCTGTTTTGATTAAAACCTCTCTGAAACAGAATTTAATTTAAAGGACATGCAGGCAAAAATAGCACCTCTAAAGGCTGTTTGTTGGTGGGCAGGGATAGATTCTAGGTGACCTGTGGATTTCCTGTTTGTAGGAATGTAGAACGACTTGCTAAGTAGTTACATGCTTAGCTTTCATATGACTACTATAATCGATAGTTTTCTCTAAGTGTTGGTGGGCAGAAATCCTTAAGCATAACATTTTGATAGATTCAATTTAGGTATTGAATTGCTTTATTATCAGAGGTTCACTTACATTTTCCCAGAGTCATCTCAAGGTATATAACATAGGAGAGCTAAGAGTGTATGTGCATTTAAAAAAACAAAACAAAACATATTCCACCTAAAACTTGGAAGACCAGCCTTCTTAGGTAAAATTTGAACTCCAACTTAATTATTTCCTTTTTTCAGGGTTCTACATTTTCTTCATCTTTCTGTTTTTCTTAGATGTTTGTTCATTCTTGCTCATGGAAACTTTCTCTATACCAGAGGTACATAATAGAGAAAAGGCTCAGCAGAATGGAGGATGAGAGATAATCATAGAAACCCATGTTAAGCTAAATGATACCTGGAATGCAATTTGAAGATGGATGTTCCAAATTATTTTTTTTCTGTCTAGTTGACAGAATAATAAGGGAATCAATCAATCAAACTCAATCAATGAGAACGGAGTGAAGCTCATCTGAGTGGTGATGGATGGTACTTGAAAGTGAATTAGTGACTGATTTGGAGAGATTTCAGAGGAGTAGAGCCAACAATGGCAAATCAGGTTAACTTGTGTGTATTGCTGACAGGATGCGGGCTGGGCAACAGCAAATTCTATCCAGCAGCCTCCAACTGCCTGTGAAGCTGACCTAGAGATTACTTCATATCCGATGGACTGAAACAGGTCCATCTGAAATAGTTTTCTTCAGCCTTGAAATTTCTATAATAATATGTGTCAAGCCTAGAGACCTACATTTAAGTATCTGAATACATCTGCACTGGGCAAACAACTCCCAACAATGCCTCCATGACAGTATGCTGTTAGTTGCTAATTGGGAAAAAGCACAAGTAATAGAAGGCGTTCTGTTGCTTGCTGGGGGGCTCCTTCCCTAGATGGTTAAAATATTCAGCTCTATTGGACAACCACCTGGTTTAAAAATCTTTGGCAGGTGGTGTTAGCAGTACATATTTACTTGTTCATGTAATATCTGTGCAAAAGCTCAAAAAATCAAGACAAGCTACAAATGGTCGTTTATATGACCACTCTTGAGACCTCACCACCTCCTCTAGAGATAAAGTTCCTCCCATGTCAGTTTACCATCAATACTCATCTAAGCCGCTGCCCTTCCTCTCTGTCCTCTCCAGGCCATGGTGCCAGCAGGATCTGTTCCCCAGGAGTTGACAATCAACACTTCAGCAAGGTGATTGCCAAGTAGCAGAGAAACATTTTGTAATGCATCCTGAAAGGACGTCAAACCCAGACTTTTAGCAGATTCAAATAAGTAAAATTCAGACAAAGGGAAAGTGTGTGGCTCATTCTCTCAGCCTTTGAAGCCCAGGATTCCTGCCCGGATCCTATAGTTTTGATTGGATTGCACCACTGGATAGAGATATTAGTGTTGCAAATCCATTAGGGGTTTGTTCACTCTAGAAAATTTTTATATTGGAAAATAAACTATAGGGTTTTTACTATATTTTCTACTATATCCATTTCCCCCACATTTCAGTAGTTAGGAAGCTGTTTAATACTCGCCAGCCTCTCTTTAGTCTTATGTTTCTGGTGTATTGTCCCTCCCTCGTGCTCTTTTCCCCCAAGAAACAGGGGCAAAGAGTAGATTTTGAATGCTCCTGCTTGTGGCAGGCATCCTCTTCCTGGCTCACAGCTCACCCTGGCCTTTTTAGGCAGCAGGCTGGTGGAGTTACTGGGATACCCAGAGGTGATGTGTGTGGCTCTGACAGTACCCTGGTGGATTGAGCCGATTTGTCACAGCCAATTGCTTATTTTCAGGGATTTTCCTACTTTGCCAGCATCATCTAGGTAAGGACCAGACGCTTTTAGTTAGCATCTTTTGCAGTTTAAGGGGCTCCAAAAATCTTCTTTTATTCCGGGAATCTAATGCCCAGGCCTGAACAAATAGGTTTCCCCTATTCACTTGGAAGGCAGTATGTGATTTTCAAAGGAGCAAATGAACATATGGGTGCTTTTCTTTTCAGCACAGAATGGAACACTGTTTTGGAGAGAGTGGGGGAGCAGACATGAGTATGTATTTTAAAGACTGTAAATTGGTGCACACTGTTTTGGAGGCAATTTGATTCTATCTACCAAGATTTAAAATGCAGATACTCTTGACTGAGGAATTTTGCCTCTTACCATGTATCCCCAAAGTATAGCAGCATATGTGTTCAAGGGCGAATATATATTTATACAGCATTGTTTACAATAGCAAGAGATTGGAAGCAATCTAAATGTCCATTTAATAGGGGGCTAGTTAAATTATCACACATACATACAATAGATTCTTTTAACAATTGTTAAAAGAATGAGGCAGGTCTATATGTACTAATATGGAAAATTTCCAAGATATACTAGGTATCTAAGAGGGGATGGACAATGCTGCCATTAATGTAAAAAAAGAAAGGGGGGGGGCGTATGTACACGTGTGTATGTTTGTGTATGTGTAACCTATCTTGATTTATTATCAGCAGTTGACTCTGATGAAGGAAGCGGGGAGCTGAGAGAGAACTGAGAGGGAAAGAGTATTACTTTTCACTGTATGCCTTTTTTGTTGTTTTGTTTTCATAAGGTTTTTAATCAAAAGATCACAAATTCTTTTGTGGATGATTAAGTCTTATACTCCAACTGTGAAGCAAGGGAAGAATAAAAGACGAATATATCATATAACCTGAAAGAAATCTCAAAAAGAAAATATAAAAAGGGAAATGCAATCTTTTTTTTTGCTGCTCTGAGACTCTTCCTTGTTATTTTTTTTCACACACACACACACTGTATTTTATTTTTACAAGAGATAAATAAACTGACACCAAGCATTGTAAATGGATGACCACAACAAAAGCAACGATTGCAATTACCAAACACGAAACACACTCATACTATGTCATAATATTGACATTCAGTCCAGGAATCCTCCACTGTAACAGCTCCTTTACTTTGCAGTGAAAATTGATTTGTATAATTTTCGCCTCTGAGTCCTTGTGGGATTTCATTTTTTTTATTCAAACAGAAAGTCATAAAAATTATAATCATCGTCATCAGTTCACTCAGTTGTATGCCTTTTTATAAAGCTTAAAATGTTCTCCTTGTGCATGTAATTCCTATTCAAATAAATAGGTAATTAAACAAACCAACAATAAAGATGTTAATTTTTCATCTTTTCTTTAGGATTTCTTCTCACTGCTCGCTTTCCACAGAAAGGATCCTCTTCCTGGTCATTGGTGTCAGTTAGACCTTTAGGTCTGGCCCCAGTGACTAGTTGTGCGATACTCAGCAAATGATTTAGTGTTGTCCAGAGCCTCACCACTGTTTTTCTCCTCTAAAAATGATTAAAAATATCTCAAGACTCGTGAGGCTTAAATAAGACAAGTTTCCTTGCATAATGCCTAGGAGGCGATCCTTAATGTGGCCTTGAGAAAAGGAGGTAATGCTGGTGGGATAGATATTTCTAGCACCTTACTGCAGCCAAAAATCTTTCCTTTGCCCTTGTTCGAAGGCAAGTCTTCTCCTCATAGGACACTGAAGGTTTTATGTCTTACTAGGTTAAAACTAACAGAAAAAGATGAGAAGATGCCATAAAGTAAAGAAGCAAAACCTCTTCTACACTGGTGTTATGATTCAAAACAGATCTCCCATGAGGGCCTCAGGTTGGCATTAGAGCAGGTGGGGCTGTGGTCCCACTGAGCTTGAAGCATCCTCCCAGGGCCCCCGAAGCTTTACAGTTCTTTGTGGCTGTGGCCCTTAGGCTCCTCTTGGGTCCTCTGAGTTTGGCAGCTGCTCAGTCAGCCCAGGAGGACCAAACAGCCACCGAACTATTCAGAGTCTTTTTCCCCCAGTCTCCTGGGGTCTTAACTTTCAGGAAGAGGGTTTTTTTCCCCCTCGTTCTATTTATTTTTAGTTTTCAAACATGTTTAAAATATTGTTTCTGTCTTGGTGGGAAGAAGAGGGTACTTTTTGAATAAACTCCTCTCTGGGGGAATTGCTGTGGCAATGGAGGGTGTGTGTGTGTGTGTGTGTGTGTGTGTGTGTGTGTGTTTCTTTTCGGAGATCAGCAGAGAATCTGAAGCAGCTGAAGTGTTTTATGTTGGTCCCACTGTGGCCATAGTCTAGTTGCAGTATACCACATCCTGGGTAGTTTTACACACACCAACTTCAGATTCTGCTGAAGCCAGAGGCCATGGCCTTGAATCCACAGAAGAGGACCTAGTTCTTTTGAGCTCTGGTGAGATGCCTGATACCCATCCATTTATGCCAGCTTTTGGAATTTACTCTGGTTGCAGTGTCACAGGTGCATCTTCATGAGTGTGGATATGTCTGTGAGTAGCAGAGAGCACAGTACTTTGCACCTGTCTCCATTCCCACTCCGCACATTGCATCAGGGTGTAGTGTAGGACTGGGCTGGAGGATGCTGGCTCTGGAGGAAGACTGACCTGGGTTTGAAAGCCAGACTTGCTACTTTCTAGCTGGGTAGCCTTGGTGCCTTAGTTTGTTTTGGCTGTTCTAACAGAATACCATAAACTGGGGAGCTTATGAACAGGAGAAATTTATTTCTTACAATTCTGAAGGCTGAGAAGTCCAAGATCAAGGCATCGGCAGATTCACTGTCCGGTGAGGGTCTACTTCCTCACAGATTGTTTCTTCTTGCATATAACCTCATATGGCAGAGGAAGAAGTGAGGGATTTCTCTGTGATCTTTTTATAAGGGCATTAATCTGATTCTAACCACAGGCCCTGCCTCCTAATACCGTCATAATGGGGGTTAGATTTTCAACATATCAATTTGTGGGGGGACAGAAACATTCAGATCATAGCACTTGGGTAAGTTATGGACTCTCCCAAAGTCCTAGTTTCTTCATCTGTGATACAGGGATAATAATGGTACCTGTCTCATGGGGCTGCTGTGCTCAGCACAGTGCCTGGCACACAGCGAGCCCTCAGTCAGGTACAGCGCTAGCTCAGACCCTGGCTGTCTTTCCACTCGATGATGAGTTCTTGCGGGGCAGACACTGTGTCTTTCCCTTTATTACATTCCAAGTGCCCAGCACATTACCTAAGCACTTGATGAACAAATAAAGGAAAAATGAATGCATGGATGAGATCCCCAAAGCAGAATCACAATATGACTGACTTTGTGACACACTTACCGTTCTTACTTAACTGGTCTCCTTGGAAGAACTCCTTTTAACTTCATTCCCTTCTTGACTACTCCCCTCTCCTTGGAAAACTCTCCTGCTTCTATGTATTGTTCTATAAATTATTTTCCACAGGTGCCTTATTATAGTTTGTTTTGTCTTTTTTGGTCTTAAAGAAACCCTCTCATTCTCAAGACCAAAAGAAGAGAAAAGAGAAGAAAAAAAGATATCAGATTTATAGCAGATTTCGTTAGTATTTCTTTTTCCTTAAAATATACATTTGACTAGAAAATAGGAGAAATATTTGCTTTTCAGGATTTTACGTATAAAATTCCCTTAGGTCTACTCTGTGGCATTCAATATGTATCCTTAGACTCTTTCTTCTCCAAACTTGGGTTGGGCATCTTTTAAGTTTTCACGTAGCTTCCTGATGTAGCTTCATGATACCCAAATTCAAGATCGCCATTACTGAGTTGGTTCAAACTATGCATTATGACTTTCAAAAAGTGAAAACTGACCAGTTAACTGTTTTCTATTTGACCTAAAATATTTTTTATGACACACTACCTATAAATGGGAATAATTTGATATGACCTTCCCCCTCAAATATTGCGATTATAAAGAGAAGGCACTGGAGTTTTTCTATTTCCTGGAGAGAAACCTCTTTACTTCTGCCTTTCAGACATGGCCAAACTGGGTTCTGATACCCTGTGGGCAGCTTTATAATCATAGAAGGAAAGAGCTGGCAGAGAACATAGAGGTCACCCAGTCCAACCCCTTCATTTTACAGAGACACTGTGTGGCTTAACCAGGATCACAGAGCTAGTGACTGGGTGGTGCCTAGAAGCTGGATCTCTTAAATCATTGTTCAGTGATTTTTCTAATTCATGCAATGCCTTTTCTCCTACACTCAGGATTTAGAGGCTTTAGTGATTCACGTTCTGATATTGTTATTCTTAAGTTAAATAATTTGAGGATTGATGGCAGAAGATTGATTTCATTGAGGAAATTCCACAGGCAGTGATGAGGGAGTGCCAAATTATTAAAATGAGAGAAAGCAAAAATGAGGGATCAAACAAAATGTGTTCGGGATCATATTTGATAGGAAGACCAGCATTTCATGACCTAATTTATTACCTAGTTATGGAGATGAGTCTAGTGCACATGAAATGAATGGTGAACAATATACAGATGTTTTGTGAAGTGACAGATTATATGGTACAGAGAAAATGTTTATTGAGTAGTGCAGGAGTGAAAGAACGCTTCATGGAGGATGTGAAACTAAATCCAGGCCCTGAAGAATGAGAAGGGTTAGGATATGCAGTTGGAGAAGCAGGGCATTTTATACAAGAGCGAGCAGCATATGTGTAGTAGTGGAAGGCACTATGAAGCAGTGTGGGTGTGAGCCTTGAGCGTTCATGGGAGATTTGTGAGGAAGCCTGTCTGACTGGAAAATAAGGACAGGTTGGTAGGGTGGAGTCAGATTATAAAGGACTGAAAGTCAGGAGAGGTCAGGCTTGTAGACCTCAGGAAGCTCACCTTGAATTTTGTGCTAAAGTGTGACTATAGAGACCTGTTTGAGATGGTCACTGGGGCAGTGTGGTTTGGAGACTTTGAATGGCTAGTTACCAGGCACTTGAGTATACAGGCAGGAGATGGTAAAGATGTCAGAGGCAAGTGGAGATGAAAAAGAAGAAGAAAATATGTAGACTTTCAAAGGAATAATTACTGGGGTAACTGGTTAGATATGGTAGGTCGAGAGAAGAAATTGTTCAAAGTTGTATCCAAGGGTTTTAACCTGCGTCACCAAGCTCAGAAGAGTTTGTCTGTGTCCCTGAACTTCTTTTCCTGCCAAGACTAGAGTTTGAACTGATTGCTCTAATAGAACTTATTCCTGTTGGCCAATCTTTCTCTCCCCACATCTCTTTTCTTCTTGTTTCAGGTTACAGAACTGTTGTATTAAAGACGTGTCTCATTTCCCTTAAGGAATAATAATCTTTGTAAAAAGGTTCTTGGTTCCTTGCACCTGCCTTCTGATTATTGTTGACTTTGCCACTTAGTTATCTCATGGTTAAATATAGAGAGAGATCCCTGGAACCCATTAATATCTGCAGGTGAGAATGTATTTAATCTATGGGAGAAAACAACATTACTTACCTGGAATGTTTGTTCTCTGACTAATAATTTAGTCACATTGATCCACCCTCTATGCCCAATGAGTTCCCATTTGTATCGGAGGGGGGGCATTAGAAATGGTTGAATTCACATATATAGCTAAGGAGTCAGTTGAGGGACCTTGGTTATACTCACTAGGAGACTGATGAAGTTAAAAAATATATATAGTGCACAGAGGCCTGCAGATCTTGTATAACAGAGTGACATTTTTTTTCTGGTCCAAGAGACACCTCATTCTATCACTGCCATATCTCCTTCATCCTGAGAGAGACTGAAAAGAAGATATACTAGAAGAGGGCTGTGCTGCAAGTTTTCCTAATGCCAGCAAACGTTTATGTAGTATAAATATTTATTATTATTATTTAATCCTCACAGTAATCTTGTGATTACTTGTAAATATAATTATCATTTTCATTTTACAGATAATGATACTGAGAAAGGCTGAGAGAGGTAAAATGAGATGGGTGTTAAACCGGCTCTCTGACTTGAAATCCTGAATTTTTCTCACTCTACTGTGAAGAGCGTGGGCAAGAAGTCAGGCTCGCAGAAGCTGCCAACTTGTTTGGATGTTTATTTTTCAATTATGTGATACTGGTTCTTTATGGGTTGTTTGGACTCGTCTATTACAACAAGTAATTCAGGGGGTTGTATATTTCCTTCCACTGGCCTTTAGTTCCTGTGAACTATATGTTAGGAGTCATCCTTACAGCTTTCTAAATTACCCAGCAAACCCAAATTCTTGTTTTGCTTCTTATTAGGTCCTGCTTGACTTGGGAAAAAATGGGTGTCCCATTTCTTTCACCGTATTTATCTGTGTGGAATGGTAACTTCTACCTGCTCTTGGGAGTTTGGCTCAAAGCCAAGGTGTTTGGGCACAGAAAGGGTGGATTGGCTTGTTTAGGCTTTATCTTGTGTCAGCCATTTTCACAGGGGCAGCATTTTGAGAAAAATGTCACAACATGGCTGAAGGAAATGCTGGTTTGCAGACATACTTGTTGCGGTTTCTATGATTTTACTCATTTTTTTACCCCATTAGGCTTTCTTGATAAGCTTGTCTTTTGGACATGTGTTACTCTAAAATAGAGTTACATAAAAGGTGGCACGTTCTCTGCTTAAACATGTGGCAAATCATCAACATCACTTCTTTTAAATTCCAAGAAAATATTCTAGGCACCAAGGAAAAATTAGCTCGGATTTCTTCCTCATGTGATATAATCATTGCATTCCTTGACTGGAGGAGACCTTGAGAAGGCCAGCTTATACTTTCTACCTTGCCCTTATCTTCTTGACATGGATCCATTAAAAACATCCTTGGGAAAAAAATCACATTGTGTTAAACCCCTAAAGAGAGTCCAACTTCTTTTTATTATTAATTCTACTTTTAGCATTTAGACTGTGTTTAAATAATAGAAAAACACAGATGATGACAAAGCTGGCCAACTTCGTAGCCACCTTCCTGTTTGCTTTGGCCCCTGCACAGCCACACAGCCAGTTGAATTGATTATGTAGACATCAGCTATTCATATGGAAGAAGACTTAGAGTATGTGGCACTCAGGTCACAAAGAAAGACCTAACCTTAGTATCAGTAAATTCATCTTTTACCTTACCTCAATTTCTGGGGTGTTATTCAAGTAAATCTCCTCTGAAGCTGCCCTAAATGGAGATGGGAGTACCTTCCTGCCAACCACTGTGTAAGAAACGTCCATATATACTGAAAGATAAGATAAAGAAACTTTGGATTCTTAGAGTAAATCATCAGAGACCTCTTTGCTGCTCAAGTCATCCTAGGGACCTGAAGTTGCTCATTAAATGAAATTGCTTATAAACAATTTAGCACAAAGCCCAACAGTTTTAAGGATTTGGCAAAAATTAGCTATTCTTCTTATTTAAAGAAACCAGAGCTTAAAATGAGCCCTCCACACAGAGGAGGACAAAGGAAGGTGATAGAACAAGTCGAAGGTGTTGGGAGCAGAACCAAGCCATTGTCCTAATGAATCCCTCTGAACAACTGTCATAACTTTAGGGAAGAGACATTCTCACTCACTACCCAAACACGCCTCTGCAATACTGTGGTGTTGCTTCCATTTCATTTAACCACGTAGTAATCTGTTCCCTATCTATCCAGTTGACCTTGTCATTCTCAGATCCTCTTGTTTGAAGACCCTGGCTTTAAGACCCTATTCCATTACCATCTGCAGCAGAAGTATCTGAAGCTAGATGGCCCCTATCACCTGAGTGAAGGGCTGTCCCTGCTTGGGTCCAGCAGATCCCTAAAGTACCTGATCAGATAACATTAGGTGAGAACTCCACACCAGTGCCCTGAGCAGGCCAGTACCATAGACCCCCATCAGAGCTGGCAAAAGGATGCCACTCCTGGGGAATATTCCCGTCAGTGGACTCCTGTTGGCAGTGTTTTGCATGTGTTCATGCAGATGAGTCACACAGATCACCAAAATTATGCAGCGCACTTAAGAAAACCACAATTTCCTGTGCCCTACCACCTGATATTCTGATCCTTTAAGTTTGAGATAGGACCCAGGGAAAAAGTTTAGAAGCTTCTTAAATGATTCTAGGAGCCTTTGATCTAAGTAACTGAGCTTTTCCAAAGGAATGATTTATCCTGAATGAATGGGGAAGCTCTCTGAGCTTTAACAGTTACTCACCTATCTACAAATGTAATATTTTTACAGGGCTTTGGAGGGCTCTGATTTAATTCCATTATTAGCCCTTATTGAATTAGTTGTACCTCCTACAAAGTTCATGACAACACCAAGGTCTTTATTGGGATTTCAAAGTAGGACAGGCTCTTCTTAGGTCACCTTCAGTTTCTGAGACATGGGCTGGTGGACTGAGAGGCAGGAGTGTCTGGTCAGCCCATCTTCCCAGGTCCCCCACTGCAGGATCAGCCTCTTCTTTGCCCAGTCTTGCCCAGGTTTGGAAGTAGATTGACGGCCTTAGTCTATATTCTTCTGGGCCTGGCATGTGTTCTACCACATGCAGGTTGTATCTGGTGTGCCAGATGTAAGTGCTGTGCGACCTGTCTGTTGGAGCCTGTCCCTCCCCTAACATGCTGGCTTCTGCCTCAGTTTACCAGCCTAACTTTCCAGTTCTTTGCTGGGTCTGCAACCTGCCTTGAGTGTTGGCCCACTGGCCCAGCCCTCTACCTTACTGCCTGGCTCTTGCCTCTTCTCTCCTGTGGCCAGCTCTCTGGATTCCCTACCAACTAATCCTACAGCGCATGGAGTGAAGTGTCCTGTGGGGCTAACAGTACATCTCTAGACTTAAGCTGTCTGCGTTGGAAGTTGACTTGAGCACCTTCTAGCTGGGTGAGCTTGGGCAAGTGACCTAACCATTTAGTTTTTCCACCTTACTTTCTTCATCTTTCCTCCCTTAGTCTCCTTATCTGTAAAATGGAGAAATAATAGTATCTACCTCACAGAACTCTAAGAATTAAATAAGACAACACATGTAAATTCTTAAAAAGTGCTTAAGTGTAAGCTGCTCTCATTATGTTATTATTGGCTTACTCGGAGTCATGAAACCATTGCCTGCTTGATTACAAATTTTGTCTGCTATATGAAGTTGAGTTCACCACATCCTTTGGACATTGTCCATCGTGCTGCCCAGCACATGAGTTCCCAGCTGCTTATCCTCCACCATCCCCCAGTAATGTCAGCTGTGTTTCCTGGGACCCTGCAATTATCTTGCCCAACCAGCCTCATTTATAACAATTCATTCTCTTCAGTTCTCTTGCTTTTTTCCTGACTGAATTGACCAAGTTCCTTCAGATTCATAGGTTTTAATTTCTAGTCACTCAATCATCTTTCTGCCTCCACTTTAAACCTTTTCCAAATTCTTTACTCATTTAATTGCTTCATCCAAATGCAGTTTAAAAATGTTACAAACTAGGCTGAGGGCAGTGGAAAGATTATCTTGGGGTTTCTACATACTTTCCCTGATTCTCTATTCAGGAGCATGCTAACATGATGAACCTCAGAATACAGATGCTTATGTGCTGTCACTCATAACCAAGCATTTTCTGTGTTTTGTTGCATTATTCTACAAAAATAAGTAAGATCTCCTCAAGAAACTGCCCATCTGTTGTGGGAGGCTTAGTGGTAGGCTGCCTTCTTCTTTTTTTAAATTAAGAAAGTTTTTTGCAGTGGTGAGGATAAGGAAATAATGATGAGACGAGAAAGAGTATTGCTATTTATTCAGGAACTATTTAACGAGTGCCATTTTGTGCCAGGCTTTGGTCTAGGTGCTTAGGAGGATATGAATGAATAAAACAGACAAAGATCCATGTCATGGAAATTCTCTATCAAAAGTGGACACAGAATCAATAGTTGTTTTTTAATCAAAAGTATTTTTGCTAAAATTTGGAGGGTAGAAATATTTTAAGATGTGTTAAAGTTTAAACAGATCATCAAGGATTGGGAATTATGACATTTTATAACATGCTTGGCAAAATCCAGATGCTAGTGATATTTGAATTAGTAAACAATAAATATAATAAATAGTAAATGTAATTACCTTGATATTTTTTACATTTTCAAAAACTAAACTGAATAATGAAAAGTATATAATTTTAGGGCTTCCCTGGTGGCACAGTGGTTGGGAGTCCGCCTGCCGGTGCAGGCGACAGGTGTTCGTGCCCCAGTCCGGGAAGATCCCACATGCCGTGGAGCGGCTGGGCCCGTGAGCCATGGCCGCTGAGCCTGCGCGTCCGGAGCCTGTGCTCCGCAACGGGAGAGGCCACAACAGTGAGAGGCCCGCGTACCGTAAAAAAAAAAAAAAGTATATAATTTTATTCTGGTGATCTGGAATCTTGTAGAAATGTTGATGAGGCTACGAGGCTCTAAGGTAAATTGTATGTAGTAAAATTTACAAATACTGTTTGACAGTGATCAGCCATCGTCTACGAGGGGCTGGCAATCTTTTGGATTAAAAAAAGTCAGATGTTCATTTATTATGATTTTCTGAGTAGTAGCAGAGGTGGCGTTCCTGTCTAAGAAGAGTTAACGGTGATGGCGGCAAGAGTAGTGGGAGCGCAGGTGTGAGAGTGGTTTAAAGATCATTTTCTTCTCACATCTATGTTGTTAGGTTGTCTGGTGGATGTAAGGGTTATTTCAGGACATTCAGGGGCAGCAAAACGGACAGAGGATACAGAAAAGAGAGAATAGTTCATTCCAGCCTTTAAAAATACAAATCACTTGGTGAAGAGTCATATCTTAATTCTTTTTAAACTAACATGCTAATATTATAGGAAAGAAAACCACATGAAACCGTGTTTTGAAATGGTTCTGATATTTTAGTATATTTAAATTTATGTGTTAAAATATTAAATAGAAAAAACTAAAACACAGCTATTAAAAGAAATAGAGTGGAAATTTAGAAATTCAGAGCAAATTCAACAAACTGTTATTGAAAATCCAGCCTGTATTCAGCATTTTGCCAAGACCCTGTGAATACAAAAATTGGCTAAGACACATCTCTAATTCTCAAAGAACTCACAGTATGGTAAAGGGTGAGGGTGACACACACACACCACCAAATAAATACTATTCAGTGTTGCAGATGGTCTGTCAGGCTAGATTTGCCCAAATTGCAGTGTGGTGGAGAATGGGCTGATTCTGGGTGTTATATTATCAGGTTTTCTCTCTCTTTTTACTTTTTTTCTTTAATCTTATGGCTTAATTGTATGTGTGGCTCTTTGTGCAAGTCATCTCAAATTCTTTTGAGAAGTAGGAAATACCCTTTAACAGTCAATCAATAAAGATAATCCTTTGATAAAGTAAAATTTGAATACACAAATCATATTGGTTTTACTCTAGCTGAGGCACAATGAATCTGGTCAGAATTGGGAAGAGAGGGCAACTGTGAAGAAGGAGGATTCTCCAGGTGGAAAGGCTAGTGAAATTATAGTTCTGGGGGATTATAGGAGAGGGAAAATGGGGTCTGCCTAGGTAATTAGTAACGAGATGTTTAAAAAGTTTGATCCCATTTCTGATCCCAGGGAGCAGGTTGAGAAGGTAAGATTTCACTCAGTAGCTCCAAAGCACAATCAGATGAGTATAGCCTAAATATTTCCAATTCTGAAAATCAAGACAGGGAGAAAATTTGGGCGTGTGAAGTAACACTGCATTAAACAGGTAGTGACAGGAGTCAAAGAGTCATGTGATGGAAGGCACCAACTTATTTGTATGAGTTTGCATTTCTTTAAATCTTATTTTATGTAGTTTTAAAACTATTTTATATTGTTTACAATAAGCAATGCTAATGAGTAGCTTCCTATTTATATTGTAAGTTTAGTAAAACTTCTTTTATACAAAAAGAAAAACTGACTCAATTGTGTGCTAAATATTCTGAGAAACTTATCTGGGGAAAGCCAGCTGGAATACATGACATAATCCAGACTCTATTGTGTCCCCTAGTGGCAACAACACAAATTGCAGGCATAGTGATCCTGCCCAGGAAGAATTAACCAGCCTTGCAAATCCAAACCTACTGAGTGACAGTAAATGGCAAATTATGGCAGGGATTGATTGGAAACCACTTTAGATCAAGAATGGAGCATACTATATTGTCATTACTTATTCCTGTATTTCCCACTGTGTGATAAATTTTGTAAGAGCAGGAACTGTATTTGACTTATTTAAAGTTACATCTCTAGAGCCTATCAGTATATGATGCATAGTTGGTATTTGAGAAAAGTTAAATAAATGAGACACTGGGGTGAGGAGTAAGGAGAGAAGCAGAAAAAGGGAAGTAGGAGGACCTCAGAATTGAACTGTATTTATTTCCCAAATTTGCCTAGAATCCTCTTTGGCTTTTCCCATGAGCCCAGATGTTTAACTCCATCTAGAAGGGCTTATTAAGTACTAAAAAGAGTCTTAATTTTAGTTTTCAAAGTATTGATTTGTCTCTCTATTGACAGCATGTTTCATAACAACGTTAGTAATTTGATTGGTAGTTTCTTTGTAGTCTTAGAACTAAGAATTCAGGGCAAAGATGTGAGATTTCAGACCAAAATATATTTTCCATCACCTAAAATACACCAAATAGAGTAAGACTATTGTCTCCAGAGAATTCTCAGCATGCAGGCCTGTACATTTTATAGAGAGCAGGTAATGAAGTGCTTTTATGAAAGTGCCTATTTAACTCATCTGAATTAAGTGGGAACAACAAACAGAAGAGTTTTAACCACAGATATAAAGTAACCATCTGAGTTGCAAAGCCAAGAATGAGTCCAAGTTAATGGGCACATATTAGGAAAGGCTTAGGAGAGCCCATTAGAAGAGGCACTGCAAAAATACAAAATGGGGTCTTAAAAAGGATCTTCTCCATATGAATTAAGGATTAGTGCTTTGAAAATATGATAGCACATAGAAAAATAGCATTAGGAACTGAAAAAGCCATTTTCTAATGCAGCCATTCTCACCCAGAGTGCAAAAGATGCCTTTCAGCTGGAGTGGCTTTTGCCATTGCCTAGTTCCAGGGAGCTGCAGCACTGGCAGGCAGCTTCACATGGCTCCTTCCCTGCAGGAGTGCCAACAAGGAGAGGCTTCCAGACCCTGTCTGCACAGGAGACCAGAAAGCTCAGGTTCCTTAAGGTCTAAATAAGGAGATTCATTCTAAGATTCCTCCTTAGTCAATCCTTGATGACTCCAGAGATGGTAGCCCTGTTGGTTTCATTATGTTTTTTAAAGGAACATATTAAAAACATTAATAGGACCCCATGACTAACTATATGTATTGTAACACAGGATAAGGTCGGTTTTACACACCTTTTGTCTATTTTATATACTACTAGCCAGACTCTTTAGGTCCTCCTAGAATTTCAGTGAACAATTCTAGCCATCGAAGAAACATTTTGTATAAAAGTACTAGTTTTCAGTGACTAGCATATAAAAATAAAAACAGTTTGACCATCACCTCTCGGCAAAGGTACAACATTTTTAGACGGTAAATAAACAGAAGGTTGTTTTAAGGTGCAGTAAACCTGAGCAAGGAAAAGTAGTCTGGAGATGAATGTAAGAGCAGGAGGGAGGGTAGAAAGGGAGAAGAAATCTGGGTGGTAATTCTACAATCCTGCGACTCCACCGTGGTATGTGTTCCAGTGAAGTCTGCAACAACTGGCGAAATCTCAGGGCCCCTTGTCCCCTCAACTGACTGAACTGTTAAAAGGATTCCCAGGTGATTTGTACACCCACTGAAGTTTGAGAGCTTGGCTCCAGCAGTCCTGAGAGGCTGGGTTCTGAGTAGTAAATCTACAGTTGCTAGGGCTTCTCAAACTTTGGTATGCAGGAGAAACACCTGGGGAAATTGTTAAAAAGGCAAGTTCAGGGCCCAGATCAAACAGGTTGTGATTCCCTAGGTTTGTGTGGCGCTTCGCAAAGCTGTATTTCTAACACATTTCCCAGGGGTTTTGGCACAGATGGTCGTTGGAGCACTCTTTAAGAAATCTCTGCCACTGATATGAAGATCTGGCAAAGGAAGACTATGCTTACTAAATCTATTGAAGCAGTAGGCCCTTGAAAACTTCCTGTCTGGAAATAGTAATGGAATTCCTTGTCTGAGACGTGATAACTGGTTGTAGGACCCCAAGCGCTCAGCTTCCTAGCTTTATCTGTGTTCTTTATCTGTGTCACATTGAGCTCTTTGCTCTTTGCTTCTAAAAGTCTGTGTGCTTCAACACCTTAGTCTTTGCTGTGCTCTTTGCACAGGTTTCAGAGTCTGAAAGGCTGTGTTTGGATTTTAGCTTAAGGCATGTGCTAATTTGTTGACCTTGGGCAAGTGATCACAGTCTCTGACACTCAGGTTCCTCATGTGTAAAATGGATACTGTAGTACCTGTATTATTGGAGTTATTCAACAATTACAAGAGAAATGGCCTGTGTAAAATTTACAGCACAGTGCGTAGCATTTAGCAGACCTCAGTGCTTGATCACAACTACTGTTTGTGTTACTTTTTTTTTTTTTTGAGTCTGGAGAGCTCCCTGTTTTCTTCCAAAACTTGCTTGTAGCACTCCTTCAAGAGCTCCCTTTACTTCCACCATGAATTACTCACGAATCCACATTCTCATAGTACTGAAACATTTCTCTCTTTGTGTTCCTTTTTGTCACGTGTTATTAGTTTGTTCTCTGTCTTTTCACTGAACTGTGAGCTCAACGAGACAAGCAGACAACAACGAAAACAAACTCTGTCTTACCCCTCTGTAGTTTTAGCGCCTTGCAAATAGTAATATTTAAGGCAAGGTGTTTGTTTATGTGCTACACACTGTTCTAAGGACTTTTAATGGATTAACTCGTTTAATCCTCAGAACAAGCCTATGATGTAGATGCTGCTATTATCTCCATTTTGTGAACGAGAAACTGAAACACAGGGGGCTTAAGTAACTTGTCCAAGGTCACACTGCTAAGCGGTAGACCTGTAATTTGAACCTGGGCAGTCTGGTTCCAGAATTCAAAATTTAGCTGATCCTAAATGAATGCTTGTTGAACTGCATTACACTGTGAATTTATCAACTTTAGGTGAGGTCTTTCCTCTTCAGAAAATGGTGTTCTGAAGATGAAAAAGGAGCAGGTCAAATCATTGCTCAGTTTTCTGATGTCTCTTATTAACTTGAAACAATATCAAAACAAATCATAGATATAAAACGGTTACTGGGTTCCTTCTGAAAGGAAACTTCAAATCTGTTATGAATGTGATGGTAAGTATTCAGATTATTTCAAAGAGCAAGATTTTGTCCAGCAGCAGGAATAAAGACTTCCTGACATTGAGGTTTCTTTTTTTAGCTTTATTGAAATATAACTTACATATAATAAACTTGCTCATTTAAGTGTACAGTTTGATGAATTTTGGCAATTATACGTAGCTGCAAAACCTCCACACGATCAAGATACAGAAAAATTCCATCACCCTAGAAAGGACCCTTGTGCCCCTTTGTAGTTGATCCTTTCCTCTGACTCCTGAGTCCAGGCAACCATGGATCTGCTTTCTGTCACTATAGTTTTACCTCTTCCAGAATGTCATATAAATGGGATCAAACAATATGGTAGTCTGTTGTATCTGGATAGTTTTGTTTAGCCTAAAGCTTTTGAGATTTTTCTGTGTTTTTATTTTTATCAGTAGTTTTTCTTTCTTATGGATATGTAGTGTTTCATATTATAGATATACCATGATTTATTTTTCCATTCACTAGTTGATGAACATTTGTGTTGTTTCCAGTTTTTGGTTATGATGAATAATGCTGCTGTGAACATTCATGTGTGGAAATATGCTTTCACTTCTCTTGGGTAAACATGTAGGAGTGGGTGTGCTGGGTCATATGGTAAATCTATGTTTAACTTTATAAGATACTGCCATACTGTTGTCCAAGTGGCTATACTCTTTTGTATCCCCCCAGCAATGTACTACAGTTCTGGCTGATTCTGTCTTTGACAATATTTGATATTGTCAGTCTTAATTAACTTTAGCTATTCTAGTGGCTGTTCAGTGGTAGCCCGTTGTGGTTCTAATTTGCATTTTCTTGATGACTAATGATGTTGAACATGTTTTCTTGGCCTGTTTGCCATTTGAATATTTTCTTCTGTAATTTTCTATTCAAATCTTTTGTTCATTTAAAAAATTGGATTATCTTTTTCTTATTGATTTATATTTATGTTTTCTAAAGAAAATATACTCTTAATATAACCTTTTGTCAAACGCCTGGTTTGCAAATATCTTCTCACAATCCGTGGTTTGCATTTTCACTTTCCTAATTGTGTCTTTTGAAGAGCAAACATTTAAAATTTTGATTAATTTCATTTTATCCATTTTTTTCTATTTTGCACTTTTTGTGTCTTGTTTAAAAAATCTTTTCCTGGACTTCCCTGATGGTGCAGTGGTTGAGAGTCCACCTGCCGATGCAGGGGACACGGGTTCGTGCCCCGGTCCGGGAAGATCCCACATGCCGCGGAGCGGCTGGGCCCGTAAGCCATGGCTGCTGAGCCTGTGCGTCCGGAGCCTGTGCTCCGCAACGGGAGAGGCCACAACAGTGAGAGGCCCGCATACCACAAAAAAAAAAAAAAAAAAAAATCTCTTCCTAACTCAGTGACACAAGGATTTTCTTCTAGAAGTCTAATAGTTTTTTACATTTAGGTCTACCATCATTTCAAGTTAATTTTGAGTCTGACATAGAGATTGAAATCCTTTCAATAGAAATGCTTTCACTAGAGTCTCCTCTTCTTGCTGATATGCCAAATAGCTCATTCTGTAACCATGTCAGGTTAAGATGGCCAGGTAGAAACTAGTATAAGAGAACGTGTGGGTGTGAGACTCAGGGAAACCTTTTAAAGCTGGTAGCTGTTCAATTTTCAAGTCCCACAATACATGGTATTGTTTGAATTAGGCTGTGACTTTTTGTGTGGTGTGTAGAAAAAACGAGGGGGAAATATCTCACAGTAGATATGGTGTTCAAGTAATTTTTTGAAATCTTTAAACTTTGGGTGGATAGATATGTTTGAATCAAAGTTAACTAGCTAGAATAAGGTTGACTGTACTTATGACTCCAAGTTTTGTTGAATTTTCTAAGTATTAGGCCAAGTGATATTGTTTTGCTTGGTTTTTCCTTTTTCTCCCATTTCCAGGAAGCACAAAGTTCTTATTTGAAGAGAGCACTTTTCTTCTTGCTGCAAACCTGTTTGAAACAGGGAAGGACCAGTCTCAGGAAAACTTTTCAGCCTGATGTCTTTTTTCCTAGCCTGCCTTTTGCCCATAACCACTCCCATACACTCTGTTCCTAAGACAGTCTGAAGTTTCAAAATGCCAACAAAAAATTCTCTGTGTTTAGGTTGTTTTGGATTGTTAATTATTGGTGGCAATGGGTGAGTGTTCAGCACCTTGGAACTTTTGCAAAAGAAACTTAATAAGGATACGTTTGCTGTAGTTGGAAAAGTATTTGATGAACAGCTGACCTTTCAAATGTTTACATGAGTTGAATCTCTGAACTGGTAATGTTAGGAAGGTCCAAGTTCTAATTCAGACTCAGACACTGAATCCCTTTGTAGAGAAAGCTTTTAAATATCTTCAGTTTTCTCATTTGTTTTTTTTTAAAAAAGGCTGACTTCGCTCACCCATTAATTGGTTAATGTTTGTGAATGTTTTGAGAGGATGAAAAGCACTTTCTCAGAGCAGTGCCCTATCGTTCCCTCTCATGATTGTGGTTTGTCATCCACCTGAAGTAAGTGGGTAAGTCATGTACCAAGTTTTCATTGTAGAAAGGAAATGATTCTACAGATCCTTAACCACGGGATGAAAAAATATGTTTCTTTCACGTGGAGTTGGTGAATAAAGCTTCCACTGTTCTGAGGGAAAAATGCCAAAGGAAGCCTGCTTGTGTGGATTAGTTCACTTATGAATACTTTTAAAAATATTTACATAAATCTCTACTGACTAACCAGTTCTCTGAGCACATTCCATAAAAATTTCTTTTCAAGCAATTTCTTTTAGAAATTCATACATATTTTTTTTTTTTTTTTTTTTTGCGGTATGCGGGCCTCTCACTGTTGTGGCCTCTCCCGTTGTGGAGCACAGGCTCCGGACGCGCAGGCTCAGCGGCCATGGCACGAACCCGTGTCCCCTGCATCGGCAGGCGGACTCTCAACCGCTGCGCCACCAGGGAAACCCCATACATATATATTTTTTGTCCCTTGTGTCTTGCACGAGGGCTGGTATTCACGGTGCTCAATGGACTTAAAGAAGCCATTCCATGCAGCTATAAGAACTGGGGAGATGAGCTGAGGAAGAAAGCTGGGGTTGAGAAATTCGGAAGGACCTCCTTTCTATTGTGACTTTTCCCCCCTGAGGTCCTATTTCAGCATTTTTTTTTTTTTTTCTTAGATTCAGTTGCTTCATTGCTCGAGTTCCTCTTTCAGATGACCTGTGTTCCTCCTATCCGCCCCAGTCAACATGGCTGTCTCCCCCTAAAGCTATTCCACAATGCTTCCTCTGTGGTTCTGGACATTATCCAGGGAGCAGCAAGTCAGGGTACTTCCAAATTTCCACTGAACATATCACTTTGAGATTCTTCTAAAAGCATTGATCATTTTGGTTGCAGCTGGAGTATGAAGGGAATTCTTAGGGAATCCATGTCTTTACCATAGTAGTCATCTGGCTGCCATGAAAGGAAGAAAGGATTGTGTTGTTATTTTTGGAAACAGAAAAAAGAAATCCAGGCATCTGCTCATCTCTATTGAGGTCTGACCACAGGTTGAAGGAATGGAGAATAGAGGTCACATTTAGGTTTTTATTTGACCTATAGGGTGTTCAAAAACTGAAAAGCAAAAGAAAACAAACAAAACTAACAAACAAAAAAAGAAACCTCAAAAACCCAAACTGAAATTCCCAGCATTTAAAAATCTAGAGGTTTCAAATAAAAATCTGAAACCTCAGCTTCTTTTGAAAAATTGGAAAGACTGGTATCTCTGGATCTGCATTCTGACATGGCAATGTTGACTAGATTGAAGCATCGGCTGCCCCTTTGGGATGTCTAAAGCTTCGTATTACCAACTTGTCCCCTGAAGATATGATCTGTAAGGTTTTACATATTCAGATTAAAGGTCCAAATATATTACTTTAAATCATTCTTTTCACTCTCTCTAGATAGTTCTTTTCCTCTGAACAGGAAATAGACATGAGAAAGTATGTTAAGAGAATGTATGACTAGCATGTTTTCGCATGTCTGTTCCCTATTCAAAGAGCAGGAGTTACCCAGAAAGAGTGAAAAAAATGATTTAAAATGATATATTTAGACCTTTATTCAGCTGTTTATAGTCAGCAATTCACAAGGTTATCCCATAATTCAAATTCAAGTATACTGATTTAAATATACATCCTTTGATTCTTCTGAGGGGGAGGTATACATGTGTTATGTATTATTTGTCTTAAAAAATTAAATTTGTTTTCAAAATTGTTTATCTAGACATTTAGGGCCTTTTAAGCAAAAACCTTTGCGTGACCACTTGACAGATAAATAAACTAACCTCTGCTGTAGTCTGTTGAGTACCAGGGTTATATTTATACCTGGAAAGAGTAAAACAGCAATTGGACACCATTAATACCTTTTTACTGAAAAGTATGTGCCAATTTATGAGACCACTTTTATTCTGAACTATCTTTTGCCTTTAATTCTGCTTTTATCCATCAGACATAAATTGCCTCTCAGACTAGGCTTCCTGGTGTTCATTCTTCCTTCCTAATAGTATCCTGATTTCCTTTCGGACTGTTGTCTCTTTCCCATGTAATACAGTCTTGGGAGTCTGGGTCTGATGGTGGTCAATCATCTTGGACCCCCCACTACAGAAGCCCTTGGTTCTTTGTCTCCACTGCTGGATATGTGTCAAGAAATGGGCATGTGACTAAAGCTTGGAAAGCTGAAGTCGCCTGGTTATTTGAATCTCGAGCGGAGCGGTACAAAGTCAAAAGCAACAGTTAAAGCTCACGCACTCCGGGGGTATCGCTCTGATGGTCAGGTAGTTCCTAGCCTTGTTCCTGTCCAGTTCCCAAGTCTGCTTGTCCACGCTCCATGTCAATTTCAGGAGATTCCCCAATATTTTGTTTAATTTTCTGTTCATTCTTTCTTTTTTTGGTTGAGTGGTTTTCTCTTGCATATAATCGGGGAGCTCTAACTGATGTATCCTGTCTCGCCATTTCCCCTGCTACTGCCCTAGTCCATTCCCCACCATCTCTTGCCTGGAATACCGAAAAAGCCTCCTCACCAATTAAAGCAGATGTATGTATCTCCTTTATACGTATCTGCTAAAACATTTATAAGTCAAATCAAGTCACTCCTCTACTCAAAACCTTCCAATGGTTGCCCAGTTCACTCTGAGTTAAGGCCAAAAATGCTTACTGGAATACAAGCTTCACAAGGGCATATAATGTTCACTTCTGTATCTCCACTACATAGAATAATCCTTAGCACATTAATTTGTTGAATAAATGATATGCCCCTTGGGGGAGCAATCATGTTTTATTTGACTTGAATCCTTAGTATGTAGCACAGTGCATGGCACAGAATAGGCACATAGTAAATATTGGTTTTTGTTGTTGAGCCTAGCTGCTTTAGCTGTTAAAAAGGACAGAGTCATCAGGATCTAATCCTTTCATGGTTTCACTCTTGTTGATAAGTGGTTTGTAAAAATCATAGGGACTAACTCCACCTAGTATTCAGCTTATATTCATTTTGGTGAAAAACAAAACAAAACAAAAAAATGGCAACCTGATCAGGATGGAACTTGCTTAAAGAAAGGCTCAGATTCGTTTTAGCAAGTTTACATAGTCTGCATTTTGGAGGTGAAGTTCTGAGGTTGAATCAGGCCAGGAAATACAGTTGATCATCCTATGGCAAATTTCATTTGCGAGTTCAATGGAAGTGTAAGTGGAATGGGATCATGTTATTAGTTCTCTTAGAGGCGCAGATTTCCAAGATAGGAAAATGAGCGTGTGCTTGCCTGGTTAGGCAAACATGGGCTGTCAATGCAGTGTTCCCAGGGATACTCCTTGGAGGGAAAGAAAGGACTTAAGAAGGGACTGTTCTAAGATGTTTGATTCCTCCATTCTCTTCTCCACACTCCCCACTCCCCAGCACACACCAGTTAGACCAAATGGTTTTAGTATTGTGACAAAAAGATAAATATAATTTGAATCTAAATTTAGTCCATTCTTTCAGTCAGAATATTTCTTTTCTTCCTTTTGCAATTAAGCATTCTAATTTTCTTTTCCCACTGCAGAATTGTGTCTTTTTAGGTTAGCAGGGCTTCAAACGGTATTAATCATAATTTCTAAGTATTTAAGCTATTTCAGTGATTGAAGAGAACTTCTATGATTATAGGATACTGTTGAGTAATGGGTCCTTTAAAAATCGCATTGGTCAGTTTCAATTTAGTTAGGAAAAAATCACAAAAGCAAAAATATAAGTTTTGAGAAGCTACCCTTTTTAGCTTCAGACAAACACTAGGTTGTATTTTTCTTGTCAGAATTAGAGGAAAGGTTTTGCTGCAAACTTGGGAGAATACTGCTTAATAACTTCCTTGTAACATGATGAGAACTTTTCCTTCCTGAATTTCAGCAATTTTGAAATGCTGAGACGCTTTCATTTTTCCTTTATAATTCGACTCTGGAACCCAGAGTTCTTCCTTGGATTGTGAATTCCCAAACCCCAAGAGCATTTTGAATTTCTAAATTTCTTTTTTAAAAAAATAATAAAATGGTACTGGCAATATTTCGGTTAGATAAATCACAGTTAAGGTCAAATCCACCTTGTTTGAAACCTGCTATTCAAATCAAAACCACCTGGGGCCAGGCGTGGTTCTGTTCTACCCACGTATCTGAGGAAATAAGAATGGAGCCTCCTTAATGGGGGGTAGAGAGCTGACTCTCAGACTTAATCTCCACATACCAATTGAAGAAATGAGATCACTATACAAACCTTGAAGCAAGAGCTTACTGGATTTTTTTGGGGGGTGGGCGGGAGGGGAGCAGTTTGTTTTTTGTTAAGCTTGCACACTTATAGAAGTGGAATTTGTTATGTGGGTTTTTAATGGATATTCAGATGGCAGCATCAGTTTTCCATTTTAATTTTGTGTCTACTTCAATAAATGTTCTTGTACATGTGAGGTCAAATAAAGTAACTATCCAGACGGTGTTATCATTTTCATTATTTATAAGATAATGTACCTTTGTTGTCAGTGGTACAGTTGTACGTTCTAGATGGCAGGGGCCATTCTTATTAATTTTTTCATCCTCAGAGCCTAGCACAATGCCCAGCACATAGTAAGTGCTCTATACCTGCTTAATGTGAATTAATTGAGCTAATGGAGTGGTTTGTTACTATAATCTAGCTTTTTGACCTATAGAAATGACATCTGTTATCTTGTTGATATATTCTATTCTCCTTATTACGCCATTTAGAAGTTGTTAGGATACATATATTAGGCTTATAATAATAGATCCTTGAATTTAAATAACTTTATAAGAAACACTCATATTCATTATTTTAGCATGTTCTTACCACATCTCTATGAAGTCAGGAGGCAGAGAAGCCTACAAGTTAAGAGATTGTTCATCATTCTTTATTCTGACCCTTAGGCCCATTCTCTATTTTTTTACTAACTGTATGGTGGGCATAATGAACACATTATTAATTTCTAATAAAAGAATTTCCTCCTAAAGGCTTGCTGGTTTATACTGTTAAAATAATGATGGGGAATTCAGAAATCAAACTTCTGACACCTTTACATTGTTGGCATGAGTTTAAGGTTTTATTTTAAGTAGCTATTTCCAAATTGAAGTTCAGCATGATGGAAAAACCAGCTCTGGGCTATCTTGAGGATTGTTTACTTGGTGGATTAGTTAGACAGTTGTTGGTTTATTCCAAGTTTGCGTTCTCATTGGGGATCCCTGAATGTTGATATGTGCTCACAGATTACAAAATAGTTTTAATAGCAAATTCAACATAATGGAGATATCTTCTGCATTATTCGGCTAATGCACCTATTTAACTCCCCAATGGGGAGAATTGAGAGATGATTTTGTGAGTTCTTATACATTAAAAATCTTATTTAAGGTTTTCAAACATTAAAAAATGACCTGTCTTTTCTTAAAATTGTTTGCTCATTTTCCCCCCTGTGCTTTGCCTATTTCACGGTCTTCTTTATTCTCTTCTCTTCAGAGTACGAACGCTTGTGGTTCTATTCAGTTGCCTCCTCTTTCCTTGAATAATTTTTCTAGTTGGTTCTTTCAATAAGACAGGCAATATTTATTTGGTTGGTTGGTTGATTTCTCAGAATTTTAGATCTGGAAAAGTACTAAGTTTCTCCCCAAAATGTAATCATCCTGATCATCAAGGTTGTCCTTATGTGTGCTCAGACCAAACTCTCCCCATTTCCTAAAAGATAGAGCTAATTAGTGCCATCAAAATTTTTATTCTTTTTCCTTTTTAATACCCTTTAATTTTAAATATCTTAAAATGTATACCCAACTACATGGTTGACTCAGATTTAACTGTAAGTCATTATAACTTTCAATGCCTGGTACCTTTATAGGAGGAGTGTCGTACATGGTTATTTGCTTTTGTTTTGTTTTTGTTTGTATTTGCGGTACGCGGGCCTCTCACTGTTGTGGCCTCTGCCATTGCGGAGCACAGGCTCCAGACGCGCAGGCTCAGCGACCATGGCTCACGGGCCCAGCCGCTCCGCGGCATGTGGGATCTTCCCGGACCGGGGCACGAACCCGTGTCCCCTGCATCGGCAGGCGGACTCTCAATCACTGCGCTACCAGGGAAGCCCCATGGTTATTTGCTTAATGAGCAAATCGATCGTAGTTCATACCTGTATTTCTTTTTTTAAAAAATTTATTTATTTATTTATTTATTTTTGGCTGCTTTGGGTCTTTGTTGCTGCGCGTGGGCTTCCTCTAGTTGCGGTGAGCTGGGGCTACTCTTCGTTGCGGTCCACGGGGCTTCTCGTTGCAGTGGCTTCTCTTGTTGCGGAGCACAGGCTCTAGGCGTGCGGACTTCAGTAGTTGTGGCACGCGGGCTCAGTAGTTGTGGCCTGCGGGCTCTAGAGCGCAGGCTCAATAGTTGTGGCACACGGGCTTAGTTGCTCCGAGGCATGTGAGATCTTCCTGTACCAGGACTCAAACCCGTGTTCCCTGCATTGGCAGGCGGATTGTTAACCACTGCACCACCAGGGAAGTCCCATATCTATATTTCTTAATTGCAACAATAAACACTTTCAACATTGATCTCATATAAATGTTAGATAAGTTATAAGATTGGTAAGAAAACAATGCAAATTGTTTCACAGAACTGAGGGTTACAGCAGCTATTAATGTGTAATAATCTGTACTGAAGATGTCAGTAAAGTTATCTCAATCTCATTTTATTTTATGTCCTATCACCTTGTTTACCCTGTCCTTTGATGTTTGAATAGAACATCAATTCACTTTGATGACTAGTCTTACATAGTTATTGTCTTTTCCCCCTTGATTAAATTTTTAAAAGACTGTCCCTATTCTTAGAATAAAATGTCACAGTGGGGGCAAAGATGTGACAGTTTATGTGCATTGCAACTGTCCATATCTTACCAAATCAGGCTCTGATTCTATGCAGATTATTCTGAGCCTGTTATTTAACTAAGAGGATTTTGCAGCCTTTAAGAGTAAAGCAATCTATTCTCCAAAGTTGATGATAGGCTTTTGCTCAGCATTTTACATGGTATCTAAATTGCCCTTAAATTTAAAGAGTGAACTTCTGGGTTGCTAGCCCAGTGATTAAGAACTTTATAAATGTCATATTTTATGGATAGATATGAATAATTGTAGTTTCTTATTTACAGTGACCTCAATGATTTCCCTCAGTGGTGGGGCAGGCATCTAAAGGTTATCTCTTTAAAGTTCAAAGCTAATTTAGATGGTGAGATACTGGATCACTTGTGTGAGTCGAGTTTTCATCTGATGTGGAGCTTTCTGAGAGAGTTTTGGTATTAGAATGCCTACCTTTGACTCCTCGCTCTGCCATTTGCAAGCTGTGTGGAAGTGCTAGCAAAAGATTTGACTTTTGTATCTGTTTCCTTACTGGCAAAAAGGTAATAATAATAGTACTTCCCTCATAAAGTTGTTATGAGCTTGTCATTAGCTTAAAGTGCTCAGTTAGCACTCAGTAAAGTTCAGATATTATTCTTATTCTCTTTCTATGAGGTATCTCTTCTTTTCTTTTTTCTTTGGCATTGGCGTGACTTTGGCCAGGAATTACCTGACCTTGAGGACTAACTATTTCAATATCTACTCCTGAGGATTCCCCCTTTCTTCCCCTTCTTCTCTTTCCTCCTTTCCATACTGGCAGTGATATGGAATACAATTTTCCTAATTCGTTTCCCCTTCCTTTTTCAGAGTTTTGATATTACTTCCTAAGAGAAAACAGTTTAACAACCATGATGAAGTGATAAAGCTCAAATTCTACAGAGTTCTTACAGTAATGTCTCTGGTATGATACTTGCCTCCCTTACAGAAATATCTCCATTCATTTAAACTATTTAATGACAAAAGTACCTGCTTTCTCCTTTCTCCATGAATACCCTCTTCCAGAAAGATCAGTACAGAGGGTGGTGGGCTTGTTTGATGAGGTGATATCCACTATAGATTTCTGCTTTATGTAGGAATATTACCTTGGGGGAATTCTTTGCAAACCCAGCACAAAGTCTATTATATTATTAATTTCTCAAATTCAAAAAGTGCTTTTTGTTGCTTGGTATGGGATTTCTGATTTTATAAAAAAAATATGTCACTGCAGTTTGGTGGGGAGTCTGTATTGAGAAAGTCTGTGAAATTTATCTTTTGTAAGGATACTGTTGAAGATGTTTTTCATTCTTTTTTGTCCTCTTTTGAAAGACTCTTGGAAAAAATTCCTGTCTTGTTTTAGTGTCAACTAATTATTGATTTATTTGTTCTATCTTAGGAATCATACTGTATAAAACTGATGAAGCTCATCTTTTCTGACATTTTGCCTTTTTAAAATTAACCTCATCTTTTTTACTTTCTTTTTGTGTTTAAATTTTGATTTAGTGACTGTATTTTAAATATCTTTGTAAGCTACCTTAAAGGTTTCCTGAAACCAAGCTACTGTATATAAGCTGTCATGTTTGTAGGAATTCAAATTATGGTATTCTAAACATCCTTCGTTTCCTCACAATTACAGTTATCATTTGTTCATCTCTGTGTGCCACAAACTGTGCAAAACACTTTGTAAATTATCTCTTTTAATCCCTATAACAGCGTTATGCAGAGGCTTTTTCTCCCCCTTTTTATAGGTGAGAAAACTAAAGTGTAGAGAGGTTAGGGTCATAACATTAGTAAATTAGGAAGCCAGATTTTGAACTCAGCTGGACCCAAGCTTGAATCCTAGTCTTTACTGTTTTTAATTACTTGAAAAAAGTGAGTTGGTCTTCCATGTTTTGAAGGCTTACTGATTTATAGCTTTTGTATGCTAGGATAATAAATACGTTGGCTATCCAAAATCTTCATTGGCAATGACATTTGAACAATTCAATGTCCTGGGCCTTTAAAATATGTTGAATAATTTAGCATTATTATCAAATGTCAAATTACAGATTAAAGAGGGCATAATAGACATTTTTACTTGCAATCACCTCCAAGATAATTTTACCTGAGTGTATTTTAAATTGGTAGAGGGTGGTCACAGGAGATCATTAGATGCATTACTGCAAATTATGTTTTTTTCGTGAAATTGTGAATTCAATAGTTGGTCATGTGAAGCCAACTTCCATTGTTGTTGATTTTACAAGTGAATTGTAAATTTATCTGAAAATGAGCTAACATACTTGAGTGTTGCCACTTGCTGTTCCTGAAAACTGGAGTGATTTATCTCAGCCACACCCCCGGTCTCACTGATGAATTGCAAAGTAGAGAAAGAAAGGGCAACCTGCTTTCTTCACCCTTGGTTGAGAAGTCCAAAGATCTGTTTTCTGTATTTCTGAGTACCCTTTATGGTCTTGCTACAGAATATTAAGTGACAAGAAGAAGGTGTTTTTTTCCCTGTTTTCTTCTCAATTCCTTTAATTTATTGTTCTCCTTTTTCCTAACAGTTTTGGAATTTAAAAAGCTTTTTTGGCATCTTACGCTGCCAGTGTTAACGCCGGCAATTGGTGCAGTTTACAATTGTGCATTAAATATAAATCTCATTTTTACATCACTTGCTTAAAGTTGACTTGTGATACACCTTTACTGGTAACGATAGATGTGTATTATGAATTATTGCATGTTTAGTCCATGCACTTAAACTATATGGAGGTAAGCAATTACACTTTTATTTAAGAAGTATTAATGTGTCTCTACAACTTAATTTTTGTCCTGTCTTTGTCAGCTTCGCGAAAGGCCATGATGACTTTTTATGTGCTTGAGTCAGGTCATTTCCGTTCTGGGAAAGAGACACTGAACAATTAGAATAAATGATTTTGAGGCCTTTTTAGAATTTTAAAAATTAACTTCTGACATAAATCTTTCTCATCTGGATAACTTCTCAGCCTTGAGAGTTTTTGTGGCATGCCTTGTTATCTTTGTGTGATTAGAACATTGTTTGTAGAATATGTGAGTATGTAGGAGTTTATTTCAAATGTTTTGGGGCCCCCCGAGGAGTACAGAGAAGCATAATATTTTCTAAGCTTTTCTGGTCTCTTTTTTTGAATGGGGGCATTTGTTTTGGTTTCAGCGGCACTGTATTTGATTTTAGTCTGCCTGATGTTTCCTCCACCCAGGCCTCTGCACATTCTGTTTTCCTTAGAGCACTCACCTTCAGTGAGTCTAACTTTCCTCTTTGAATCCTTAGTTCTCTAGAGACTTTCTGGCTTCTGGTTTATTTTTTATTGTTGTTTCACGGTCTGTGCCTTTACCAAATTAGATCTTTCCCCCGAATTGACCTTACTTTTTAAAATAGAAGGTGAAAATGATACTGTCCTGCAAACTTTCATAACTTCAGCTGAGGTTTGTGTGAGAGAACTAAGCTCTACTGAAATTGATTTGAGTGGTCGTTTTTTCAAGTCTCCTAAGAGTGGTACTTAAGTAAGTACCCTTCTGGATGCATTGGAGAGGAATTCATTCATTTCATCCAATGGATGCCTTTGGGCATTAGGATTTAATTCCCTTGCAGAACCCCAATATAGAAGGACAGTAGGACTTGCTTTGAATGTGCATCAAACAAAGGAAGGGGCAGGATGACTGACACTCCCTCAGTGGCTACGTTGCCTTGGGGTAATGCGTGGGGACCTTTAACAGATTATCTCATTTAATATTAGAGTTTGCTTGAAAATCTGTGAAAATAATTAGGACCACTGATAGTGCTTCTGTTAGACCTTTCCTGATTTTTTTTTTAAGGCTTATAGGAGACCCAGGCTAAGTTGAGTATGTTTGATTCCTCTTGCAGCAGAAATGATAAAGCAAAGACCCCAAGACCTTGAACTGCCTGATGGTAGGAATTATGTCCATTTGTACTCTTCTCTATCCTTAGCACCTAGAGTTTCAGGCCTATTACAGGTGTACAATAAAAAATTTTCAACAAAGTAAAACGTAATCTAGACCAGATATACTGTACACATTTATTCTTAATCTCCTCCAAGATAGTTTTACATGCTTTTATTTTAAATTTGTAGAGATTTTAAACAGGTTATGAGTCTGGTTGTGGTCTCCCTGAGCCCTCAGATCTTCATTAAAGTGAGTGAAGATTCAGAGAATGCTGAATGTGTGTGGATTTGTTTTGTGCACTTGTGGGTGAGACAGGTAACTATGAGCAGAAACACGTATTTTTCACGAGAAATCTGTTGCGAGAAGCTGGGATGTCCTGGTTCTCAGTTCTCTGGCTGTATGCTGCACCAGATGAGACAAAGCAGAGATTATAACAGGAGATGCTTCCCATCAGGAACTGTCATGAATCACTGCTTTTATTGGGAAGAAATTGTTCGCAGTAATATGAAGACCTTGATACAAGAGTGACCATCCCTGGCACAGGAATACATGAAATAAAAATCTTGGTACCATTTCTAGACCCATTTGAAAATAATTAGGTTTAGGATGACATCAGAGGGGCTTCCCTGGTGGCACAATGGTTACGAATCTGCCTGCCAATGCAGGGGACATGGGTTCGAGCCCTGGTCTGGGAAGATCCCACATGCCTTGGAGCAACTAAGCCCGTGCACCACAACTACTGAGGCTATGCTCTAGAGCCCACGTGCCACAACTACTGAAGCCCGCATGCCTAGAGCCTATGCTCTGCAACAAGAGAAGCCACTGCAAAGAGAAGCCCGCGCACCTCAACAGGAGTAGGCCCCGCTCACCGCAACTAGAGAAAGCCCGCGTGCAGCAACGAAGACCTAACTCAGCCAAAAATAAAAAAATAGAATGACATTAGAGATGTTTTTCTACATTATATATACTAAGAACAATCTGACCTCAGTGACAGGGACTTCAGTGAAAACATGAAATCATTTAGAAAATATAACAAGGCTTTGACCAGTGTAAACATTTAAACAATTTCAAAAGCTATGAAGCTGTCTCTAAGAAGTGTTAATTGTTAATCAAGTATTGTCTTGATTACCTTTGTTTTTTCCCCAGAGTGTGGTATTGTATTCCTTACAATTAACTGGGCTTTGTTGAGATCAGTATGCCAATCTTGTGACATTACATATAGTGCCATTAGTTTTGCTATGGACAAATGTACCAAATAAGGAAACAAACATCTATTTCCAAAATGAAAGGAGGAAAAATAAAATGGTTGGAGGATTGATAGGGTGAATGGAGGTAGGAGATGAGGACACAAGAGGCAGAAACACAGGATAATGCTGAAATCCTAAACCCTTGAGAAACAAAGAAATCTTGGGGAGATCTAGTTCTCCCTAGGCCATAGAGCTGAGGGTTCAAGGATGTCCTATCTAGATCTCAAGAATTAGGGAATCTTCGCTGATGTCTAGGTAGCATTAGTCAGCATCTTGAGTTTTCTCCCAATATTGTACCAACTTCTCCCCCGCTCCCCATCCAAACCCCCACCGTACATCCCATCACTTACACCAAAATCTAGGAGTCATTTTTGACTCTGCTTTTTCCTCACCTCCAACAACCAATCTATCAGCAGTTCTGAGGTTCTATTTCCAAAATAAATGTTGAAACTATGTATTCATTTCTGATTCCAATGCCAATCCTGGTCCTAGGACACCATAATCTCCTTCCTGGACAACTGCAAGAGAATACTGGTCTCCATTCTAACCACCCTTTTCCCACTCTTGCTGTCTATGCTCCTTCCTTCCACAGCAGAGGAATATATGAAAACTAAGTAAAATCAAGGTTCTTCTTTGTTAAAAATCCATCAGTAGGGCTTCCCTGGTGACGCAGTGGTTGAGAGTCCGCCTGCCGATGCAGGGGACATGGGTTCGTGCCCTGGTCCGGGAAGATCCCACATGCCACGGAGCGGCTGGGCCTGTGAGCCATGGCCGCTGAGCTTGGGCATCCGGAGCCTGTGCTCTGCAACGGGAGAGGCCACAACAGTGAGAGGCCCATGTACCGCAAAAAAAAAAAAAAAAAAAAATCCATCAGTAGGTCCCCTGAAACCTGGGGATAGATTGCAAGCCCCTGCACTGCTGGGGGGAAGCTGATCCCTACCCCTGTGCCACCCACTCTCAACAGGCTCCAGCCACACTGCCTGACTGTGTTTTGGGCGCCAAGGTTTCTCCTGTTTTAGGCATTTTGTTCTTGCTGCCTCCTGGACACATCTTTCTCTTTTTCATCCTGTCCGCACTTTCTCATCCTTCCATGTTGGTTCAAACATCCCTACTTGGGGAGGTCTTCCCTTTCCATTCTACTGAAAATTGTCCCGATTTACCACATTGCTTTATTTCTTTCACAGCACTTGTTAAGATCTATGACTTGTTTATGTTCTATTTCTCTTTCTACCAGAGGCAGGAACCTGTGGCTTTTTCACTGCTGTATTCCCATTGCACTCCATAAATATTGGCTGAGTGAAAGAATTCTTTATTCAGATGTTCTCTCTCCTTATGGCTCAGAGTTACCTCAAGCCTTGATATCTTGTATTTTACTTTCATACAGCTGTTCTCTGTTCCCCTCACCAAACAAACCTCCTACAAATCTACTCATGCAAATAAGTCTCCAGTGGGGCGGGGAGCAACCTCTCTGGTTGCCATAAGGACCCAGCCATGGCTGAGTCCCAGTAAGGGGCACAGATTGGGCTGCAACTGGGACTCTCTTTTTTTTAAATTTATTGAAGTATAGTTAATTTACAATGTTGTGTTAATTTCTACTGTACAGCAAAGTGATTCAGTTACATATATATACATATATATGAATATATATACATTCTTTTTCATATTCTTTTCCATTATGGTTTATCACAGGGTATTGAATATAGTTCCCTGTGCTATAAAGTAGGACCTTGTTGTTTATCCATTCTATATGTAATACTTTGCATCTGCTAATCCCAAACTCCTAGTCGATCCCTCCCCTCCCTCCCACCCCCGCTTGGCAACCACAAGTCTGTTCTCTGTGTCTGTGAGTCTGTTTCTGTTTCATAGATAAGTTCATTTGTGTCATATTTTAGATTCCACATATAAGTGATGTCATATGGTATTGTCTTTCTCTTTTTTTTATTGAAGTATAGTTGATTTACAATATCGTGTTAGTTTCAGAGGTACAGCACAGTGATTCAGTTATACATATACATACATATATATGTATATATATTCTTCAAATTCTCTTCCCTTATAAGTTATTAAAAAATACTGAGTATAGTTCCCCATGCTATACAGTAGGTCTTTGTTGGTTGTCTATTTCATACGTAGTAGTATGTATCTGTTAATCCCCAACCTCCTAATTTATCCCTCCCCCACCCCCCTTTCTCCTTTGGTAACAGTAAGTTTGTTTTCTATGTTTGCGAGTCTCCTTCTGTTTTGGAAATAAATTCATTTGTATTTTTTTTCCACATAAAAGCGATATCATTTGATATTTGTCTTTCTCTGCCTGGCTTACTTCATTTAGTACGATAATCTCTGGGTCCATCCATGTTGCTGCAAATAGCATAATTTCATTTTTTTTTAATGGCTGGATAAAATTCCATTGTGTGTGCATATGCATATGTATACATCTTTATCCATTCATTTGTCGATGGACACTTAGGTTGCTTCCATGTCTTGGCTATTGTAAATAGCGCTGCAATGAAAATTGTGGTGCATATATCTTTTTGAATTATAGTTTTGTCCAGATATATGCCCAGGAGTGAGATTGCTGGGTCATATGGCAACTCTACTTTTTTAATTTTTGGAGGACTCTCCATATTGTTTTCCATAGGGGCTGCACCAATTTACATTCCCACCAACAGTGTAGGAGGGATCCCTTTTCTCCACATCCTCACCAGCATTTATTATGTCTTGTCTTTTTGGTAATAGCATTCTAAAAGGTGTGAGGTGATATCTCATTGTGGTTTTGATGTGCATTTCCCTGAGAATTAGTGATGTTGAGCACCATTTCATGTACCTGTTAGCCATTTCTAATGTCTTCTTTGGAAAAATGTCTGTTCAGGTCCTTTGACCATTTTTAATTGGGTTATTGGGTTATTGGGTTATTGGGTTTTGTTGCTCTTGAGTTACATGAGTTCCTTGTATATTTTGGATATTAAACCATTATTGGATATATGGTTTACAAATATTTTTTCCCATTCTGTAGGTTGCCTTTTAATTTGGTTGATGGTTCCCTTTGTTTTGCAGGAGCTTTTTAATTTGATGTAGTCCCCCTTGTTTACTTTTGCTTTTGTTGTCTTTTCTTGTGGTGTCAAATCTAAAAAATCACTGCCAAGACCAAAGTCAAGGAGCTTATCCTCTATGTTTTCATTTCTTTCTATGGCTGAGTAATATTCCATTGTGTATATGTGCCACACCTTCTTTATCCATTCATCCAACAATGGACACTTAGGTTGCTTCCATATCCTGGCTATTGTAAATAGTGCTGCAGTGAACATTGTGGTACATGACTCTTTGAATTATGGTTTTCTCAGAGTATATGCCTGGTAGTGGGATTGCTGGTTCATATGGTAGTTCTATTCTTAGTTTTTTAAGGAACCTCCATACTGATCTCCATAGTGGCTGTATCAATTTACATTCCCACCAACAGTGCAAGAGTGTTCCCTTTTCTCCACACCCTCTCCAGCATTTATTGTTTGTAGATTTTTTGATGATGGCCATTCTAACCGGTGTGAGGTGATACCTCATTGTAGTTTTGATTTGCATTTCTCTAATGATTAGTGATGTTGAGCATCCTTTCATGTGTTTGTTGGCGATCTGTATATCTTCTTTGGAGAAATGTCTGTTTAGGTCTTCTGCCCATTTTTGGATTGAGTTGTTTGTTTTTTTGATATTGAGCTGCATGAGCTGCTTGTAAATTTTGGAGATTAATCCTTTGTCAGTTGCTTCATTTGAAAAAATTTTCTCCCATCCTGAGGGTTGTCTTTTCATTTTGTTTATGGTTTCCTTTGCTGTGTAAAAGCTTTTAAGTTTCATTACGTCCCATTTTCTTATTTTTGTTTTGATTTCCATTTCTCTAGGAGGTGGGTCAAAAAGGATCCACCTGTGATTTATGTCATAGAGTGTCCTGCCTATATTTTCCTCTAAGAGTTTTATAGTGTCTGAACTTACATTTAGGTCTTTAATCCATTTTGAGTTTATTTTTGTGTATGGTGTTAGGGAGTGTTCCTTTAGTTTGTTTTCTTTTTGAGTTTTTGAATTTTATTTCATTTATTTTTCATACATCAGGTTCTTATTAGTTATCCATTTTATGCATATTAGTGTATATATGTCAATCCCAATTTCCCAATTCATCACACACCCCCAACCTCCCCCACCACTTTCCCCGCTTTGTGTCCATACGTTTGTTCTCTACATCTGTGTCTCTATATCTGCCCTGCAAACTGGTTCATCTGTACCATTTTTCTAGGTCCCACATATAAGCGTTAATATACGATATTTGTTTTTCTCTTTCTGACTTACTTCACTCTGTATGACAGTCTCTAGATCCAGCCACGCCTCTACAAATGACTCAATTTGGTTCCTTTTTATGGCTGAGTAATATTCCATTGTATATATATACCACATCTTCTTTATCCATTCGTCTGATGATGAGGGAGTGTTCTAATTTCATTCTTTTACATGTAGCTGTCCAGTTTCCCCAACACCACTTATTGAAGAGGCTGTCTTTTCTCCATTGTATATTCTTGCCTCCTTTATCAAAGATAAGGTGACCATATGTGTGTGGGTTTATCTCTGGGCTTTCTATCCTGTTCCATTGATCTATATTTCTGTTTTTGTGCCAGTACCATACTGTCTTGATTACTGTAACTTTGTAGTATAGTCTGAAGTCTGGGAGCCTGATTCCTCCAGCTCCGTTTTTGTTTCTCAAGATTGCTTTGGCTATTCGGGGTCTTGTGTGTTTCCATACAAATTGTGAAATTTTTTTGTTCAGGTTCTGTGAAAAATGCCATTGGTAGTGGGAAAGGGATTGCATTGAATCTGTAGATTCCTTTGGGTAGTATAGTCATTTTCACAATGTTGATTCTTCCAATCCAAGAACATGGTATATCTCTCCATCTGTTTGTATCATTTTTAATTTCTTTCATCAGTGTCTTATAGTTTTCTGCATACAGGTCTTTTTTCTGCTTAGGTGGGTTTATTCCTAGGTATTTTATTCTTTTTTTGCAATGGTAAATGGGACTGTTTCCTTAATTTCTCTTTCAGATGTTTCATCATTAGTGTATAAGATTGCAAGAGGTTTCTGGGCATTAATTTTGTCTCCTGCTACTTTACCAAATTCATTGATTAGCTCTAGTAGTTTTCTGGTAGCATCTTCAGGATTCTCTATTTATAGTATCATATTGTCTGCAAACAGTGACAATTTTACTTCCTCTTTTCCCATTTGGATTCCTTTCTTCTCTGACTGCTGTGGCTAAAACTTCCAAAACTATGTTGAATAATGTTGTGAGAGTGGGCAACCTTGTCTTGTTCCTGATCTTAGAGGAAATGGTTTCAGTTTTTTACCATTGAGAACGATGTTGGTTGTGGATTTGTCATGTATGGTCTTTATTATGTTGAGGTAAGTTCCCTCTATGCCTACTTTCTGGAGGGTTTTTATCATAAATGGGTGTTGAATTTTGTTGAAAGCTTTTTCTGTATCTATTGAGATTATCAAATGGTTTTTATTATTCAATTTGTTAATATGGTGTATCACCTTTGCGTATATTGAAGAATCCTTGCATTTCTGGGATAAACACTACTTGATCATGGTGTATGATCCTTTTAACATGCTGCTGGATTATGTTTGCTAGTATTTTGTTGAGGATTTTTGCATCTTTGTTCATCAGTGATATTAGCCTGTAGTTTGCTTTCTTTATAACATCGTTTTGGTATCACAGTGATGGTGGCCTCATAGAATGAGTTTGGGAGTGTTCCTCCCTCTGCTATATTTTGGAAGAGTTTGAGAAGGATAGGTGTTAGCTCTTCTCTAAATGTTTGATAGAATTTGTCCGTGAATCCATCTGGTCCTGGGCTTTTGTTTGTTGGAAGATTTTTAATCACAGTTTCAATTTCAGTGCTTGTGAGTGGTCTGTTTGTATTTTTCTATTTCTTCCTGGTTCAGTTTCAGAAGGTTGTGCATTTCTAAGAATTTGTCCATTTCTTCCAGGTTGTCCATTTTATTGGCCTAGAGTTGCTTATACTAATCTCTCATGATCCTTTGTATTTCTGCAGTGTCAGTTGTTACTTCTCCTTTTTCATTTCTAATTCTGTTGATTTGAGTCTTCTGTGTTTTTGTCTTGATGAGTCTGGCTAATGGTTTATCAATTTTGTTTATCTTCTCAAAGAACCACCTTTTAGTTTTATTGATCTTTGCTATCATTTCCTTCATTTCTTTTTTTTTTTTTTTTTTTTTGCAGTACACAGGCCTCTCACTGTTGCGGCCCCTCCCATTGTGGAGCACAGGCTCCGGACGCACAGGCTCAGTGGCCATGGCTCACGTGCCTAGTGGCTCCGTGGCATGCGGGATCTTCCCGGACCGGGGCACGAACCCGTGTCCCCTGCATTGGCAGGGGTACTCTCAACCACTGTGCCACCAGGGAAGCCCCTCCTTCATTTCTTTTTCATTTATTTCTGATCTGATCTTTATGCTTTCTTTCCTTCTGCTAACTTTGGGGGTTTTTTTGTTGTTGTTCTTCTCCCTCTAATTGCTGTAGGTGTAAGGTTAGGCTGTTTATTTGAGGTTTCTCTTGTTTCTTGAGATAGGATTTTATTGCTATAAACTTCCCTTTTAGAACTGCTTTTGCTGCATCCCATAGGTTTTGGGCCACGTGTTTTCATTCTCATTTGTTTCTAGGTATTTTTTGACTTCCTCTTTGATTTCTTCAGTGATCTTTTGGTTATTTAGTAGTGTATTGATTGTTTAGCCTCCATGTGTTTGTATTTTTTACAGTTTTTTTCCTGTAATAGATATCTAGTCTCATAGTATTGTGGTCTGAAAAGATACTTGATATGATTTCAATTTTCTTAAATTTACCAAGGCTTGATTTGTGACCCAAGATATTATCTAACCTGGAGAATGTTTCATAAGCACTTGAGAAGAAAGTGTATTCTATTGTTTTTGGATGGAATGTCCTATAAATATCAATTAAGTCCATCTTGTTTAATGTATCATTTAAAGCTTGTGTTTCCTTATTTAGTTTCATTTTGGTTGATCTGTCCATTGGTGAAAGTGGGGTGTTAAAGTCCCCTACTATGATTATGTTGCTGTCGAATTCCCCTTTTATGGCTGTTAGCATTTGCCTTCTGAATTGAGGTGCTCCTATGTTGGGTGCATAAATATTTACAATTGTTATATCTTCTTCTTGGATTGGTCCCTTGATCATTATGTAGTGTCCTTCTTTGTCTCTTGTAATAGTCTTTATTTTAAAGTCTTTTTTGTCTGATATGAGAATTGCTACTCCAGCTTTCTTTTGATTTCCATTTGCATAGAATATCTTCTTCCATCTCCTTACTTTCAGTCTGTATGTGTCCCTAGGTCTGAAGTGGGTCTCTTGTTGACAGCATATATATGGGTCTTGTCGTTGTATCCATTCAGCCAGTTTATGTCTTTTGGTTGGAGCATTTAATCCAGTTACATTGAAGGTAATTATCGATATGTATGTTCCTATTACCATTTTCTTAATTGTTTTGTGTTTTTCATTATAGGTCTTTTCTTTCTCTTGTGTTTCCTGCCTAGAGAAGTTCCTTTAGCATTTGTTGTAAAGCTGGTTTGGTGGTGCTGAATTCTCTTAGCTTTTGCTTATCTGTACAGGTTTTAATTTCTCCATCGAATCTGAATGAGGTCCTTGCTGGGTAGAATAATCTTAGTTGCAGGTTTTTCCCTTTCATCACTTTAAATATGTCCTGCCACTCCCTTCTTGCTTGCAGAGTTTCTGCTGAAAGATCAGCTGTTAACCTTATGGGGATTCCCTTGTATGTTATTTGTGGCTTTTCCCTTGCTGCTATTAATATTTTTTCTTTGTATTTAATTTTTGATTGTTTGGTTAATATGTGTGTTCCCATGTTTCTCCTTGTATTTATCCTGTATGGGACTCTCTGTGCTTCCTGGACTTGATTAAGTATTTCCTTTCCCATGTTAGGGAAGTTTTCAACTATAATCTCTTCAAATATTTTCTCAGTTCCTTCCTTTTTCTCTTCTTCTTCTGGGACCCCTATAATTCGAATGTTGGTGCATTTAATGTTGTCCCAGAGGTCTCTGAGACTGTCCTCAATTCTTTTCGTTCTTTTTTCTTTATTTTGCTCTGCGATAGTTATTTCCCCTATTTTATCTTCCAGGTCACCTATCCATTCTTCTGCCTCAGTTATTCTGCTATTGATTCCTTCTAGAGAAATTTTAATTTCATTTATTGTGTTGTTTATCATTGTTTTTTGCTCTTTAGTTCTTCTAGGTGCTTGTTACACGTTTCTTGTATTTTCTCCATTCCATTTCCAAGATTTTGGATCATCTTTACTATCATTATTCTGAATTATTTTTCAGGTAGACTGCCTTTTTCCTCTTCATTTGTTTGCTCTGGTGGGTTTTTGCTCCTTCATCTACTGTTTGTTTCTCTGTCTTCTCGTTTTGCTTAACTTACTGTGTTTGGGGTCTCCTTTAGGCAGGATGCAGATTCATAGTTCCCGTTGTTTTTGGTGTCTTCCCCCAGTGGGTAAGGTTGGTTCAGTGGCTTGTGTAGGCTTCCTGGTGGAGGTGACTGGTGCCTGTGTTCTGGTGGATGAGGCTGGATATTGTATTTTTGGTGGGCAGGACTGCGTCCAGTGGTGCATTTTGGGGTATCAGTGACCTTATTATGATTTTAGGCAGCCCCCCTGCTAATGGATGGGGTCGTGTTCCTGTCTTGCTAGTTGTTTGGCATGGGGTGTCTAGCACTGGAGCTTGCTGGTCCTTTAGTGGAGCTGGGTCTTAGTGTTGAGACACAGATCTCTGGGAGATCTCTTGCCGATTGATATTACGTGGGGCCAGGAGGTCTCTGGTGGTCCAGTGTCCTGAACTTGGCTCTCCCACCTCCGAGGCACAGAACTGACTCCTGGCCGGAGCACCAATACCCTGTCAGCCACACAGTTCAGAAAAAAGGGAGAAAAAAAAGAAAGGAAGAAAAAAGTAATAAAATAAATAATATTATTAAAATAAAAACTTAAAAATTATTACTAAAATTAAAAAAAAGAAGAGAGCAACCAAACCAATAAACAAATCCACCAATGATAACAAGTGCTAAAAACTAAACTAAGGTAAACATATAAATCAGAAACTAGTCAGTTGCATATAGCAAACCCTAAGTCTACAGTTGGTCCCAAAGTCTACCACCTCAATTTTGGGATGGTTCGTTGTGTATTAAGGTATTCCAGAGGTGCAGGGTACATCAAGTTGATTGTGGAGATTTAGTCCGCTGTTCCTGAGGCTGCTGAGAGAGATTTCCCTTTCTCTTCTTTGTTCGCACAGCTCCTGGGGTTCAGCTTTGGGTTTGGCCCCGCCTCTGCATGTAGGTCGCCCTCTGCTGTCTGTTCTTCACCCAGATAGGAGAGGTTTAAAGGAGCAGCTGATTAGGGGGCTCTGGCTCACTCAGGCCGGGGGGAGGGAGGGGTACAGAATGTGTGGCGAGCCTGCAGCAGCAGAGGCCATCATGACGTTGCAACAGCCTGAGGTGCGCCTTGTGTTCTCATGGGGAAGTTGTCCCTGGATCACAGGACCCTGGCAGTGGCGGGCCGCCCAGGATCCTGGGAGGGGAGGTGTGGATAGTGATTTGTGCTTGCACACAGGCTTCTTGGTGGCAGCAGCAGCAGCCTTAGCGTCTCATGCCTATCTCTGTGGTCTGCGCTGATAGCCGCGGCTCTTGCCCATCTCTGGAGCTCATTTAGGCAGTGCTCAGAATGCCCTCTCCTTGTGCACCCTGAAACAATGGTCTCTTGACTCTTAGGCAGTTCCAGACTTCTTCCCAGATTCCCTCCCAGTTAGCTGTGGCGCACTAGCCCCCTTCGGGCTGTTTTCATGCAGCCAACCCCAGCCCTCTCCCTGGGGTCTGATCTGCGACACCCGAGCCTCAGCTCCCAGCCCTCACCCCGGCAGGTGAGCAGAGAAGCCTCTCAGGCTGGTGAGTGCTGGTCGGCACCAATCTTCTGTGCGGGAATCTCTCCGCTTTGCCCTCTTCACCTCTCTTGCTGTGGTCTCCTCCCTCGCTCCGAAGCTTCCCCCACCCCACCCCCTGCCCATCCCCCATCTCTGCCAGTGAAGGGGCTTCCTAGTATGTGGAAACTTTTCCTCCTTCACAGCTCCCTCCCAGAGGTGCAGGTCCTGTCCCTATTCTTTTATCTCTGTTTTTTCTTTTTTCTTTTGCCCTACCCATGTACATGAGGGAGTTTCTTGCCTTTTGGGAAGTCTGAGGTGTTTTACCAGCGTTCAGTAGGTGTTCTGTAGGAGTTGTTCCACGTGTAGATGTATTTCTGATGTATTTGTGGGGAGGAAGTTGATCTCCACGTCTTACTCCTCTGCCATCTTGAAAGTCCTCTCCCCTGTTTAGAGGTTTTATCATGAAAGGTTGTCGAATTTTGTTAGATGCTTTTCCTGCACCTATTGAGATGATCATGTGATTTTCATTCTTCATTTTGTTAATGTGGTTTATCACATTGATTAATTTTGGATTTCAGAACATCTTTGCATCCCTGAAATAAATGCCAGTTGATCATGGTGTATGATTCATTTAATATATTGTTGAATTAGGTTTGCTAATATTTTTTGCTTCTGTCTTGATCAGGGATATTGGCCTATAATTGTCTTTTCTTATAGTATCCTTGTCTGACTGGTATCTGGGTAATGCTAACCTTGTAAAATGAGTTTGGATATTCCTTTCTCTTTTATTTTTTAGAAGAGTTTGAGAAGGATTGGTAGTTCTTGAAATGTTTGGTAAAATTCACTAGTGAAGCCACCTTGTCTTGGAGTTTTCTTTGTTGGGAGGTTTTCAATGACTGATTCAATCTCTTTAATAGTTATTGGTCTCTTCACATTTTTTATTTCTTCATAATTCATTCTTAGTAGATTGTATGTTTGTAGGAATTTATCCATTTCTTCTAGGTTGTACAATTTGTTGGCATATAATTGTTCATAGTTCACGAGCCTTTATATTTCTGTGGTATCAGTTTTAATAGTTCCTCTTTCATTGCTGATTTTGTTTATTGAGCTGTATTTTTTTTTGTGGCAAGTCTAGCTAAAGGTTTATCTATTTTGCTTATCTTAAAAAAATTAAGCATCACATAAGTTTTGATATGTTGTGTTTACATTTTCATTTTTCCCAAGAATTTTAAAAATCTCTCTTTTAATTTTTTCTTTGACCCATTGGTTATTCAGTAGCATGGTTTTTAATCTCCACATATTTGTGAATTTTCTAGTTTTCTTCTTGTGATTGATTTCTAGTTTCATACCAGTGTTGTCAGAAAAGATACTTCATATGATTTCTTTTTGACTGGAGAATTTAGTCCATTTACATTTAAAGTATTATTTGTAGTTATGAACTTAAAAAAAAATAATTTATTTATTTTTGGCTGCATTGGGTCCTTTGTTGCTGCACACGGGCTTTCTATAGTTGTGGTGAGCGGGGGCTACTCTTTGTTGTGGTGTGTGGGCTTCTCATTGAGGTGGCTTCTCTTGTTGCAGAGCATGGGCTCTAGGCTCATGGGCTTCAGTAGTTGTGGCATGTGGGCTCAGTAGTTGTGGCTCACGGGCTCTAGAGTACAGGCTCAGTGGCGCATGGGCTTAGTTGCTCCACAGCATGTGGGATCTTCCCGGACCAGGGCTCGAACCCGTATCCCTGCATTGGCAGGTGGATTCTTAACCACTGTGCCACCAGGGAAGTCCCCACAGCTTGTTCTTTTCTACCTTCTCTTCTCTTTGCTGAAGCAAACGCCTTAGGTATAAATAAGGCTTTTTAAACATTTTATGTTCATTTGTGAGCTAGTTTGGAGTTAAGATATACAGGTATTGTTACTAAAGAAAGCACTGTAATTTCCTGCCTCTGGGGCCTGACTCTTGCCTGTCAACTTCTTCATATTTTGAATGCTCTAATCTGAAATACACTGATATTCTTATTTGGTATGTAGACTGGTCTTTACCCTGCTCCTTGTAGCATGTTGTCTTTGGTCCACTTGTCTAGAAAACTTAATATATAAGTCCAGTGGGTATGCTTCAAGCTTGCTCATTAAATTCACATTCTGGCGGTTTACTATGATGGGGACATGTTTTTCTTCTATTTGGAGGAGCAGTGCTAACCAAGTTGCCTATAAAACTGTAGTACTTCTATTCTTTTAGTCTACAAAATCTCTAGAAGTTCTTCCTTTTAATGTTCATAATCTTCAAATTTAAGATTAGCAATTTTTCTATTGAAGACTTTCATTATTCTCTTTAATTACTTTATTTCTAATGAATTACCACTATCCCTCTCTCCTTCCCTCTTCTCCTTCCTTCAAAACACATTCATTGACACTGCTTTGTGTCAAACAGTGTACAATTATAATTATATCCAAATGTTTAATAATTAGATTGAGTAGCTCCAGTTGCCATCTTTCATCCATGTTGCTGAATGAAGCTTTGACTGTGTTGAGTACAGAGGAAATGGAGCCATTCTCAAGTATTCTGCTAGCTTTTCTCTTTTCTGGCTTCTTCTTCTCTTTTTTTTCTAGTTTTACTCAGTTGGGTTTGTGTTTATTCGTTATACCCTGTGACTCTTGCTGACTGGACTTCTCGTTTCAGATATCACCCATGACTGTTGATGTCACCTGAATCAAATTTATTGTTTTTTGTTTTCTTATGTATGATTTCCTACTTACACACACTGGACATCATTTTATTTTCGAAAATGCTTTTTCTCTGAATTGTCATAGCCAGTTAGAACCCTTTTCAACTTCTAGGAAGCTAACAATTGCACCCCAATGGAGGGAAATAGATTCATTGGGCTCCTTTCTCTCATAGGTCACTGATAAAAATAAGCAACTTGGTGCTTTTTCTCTTGATGCAGAAAGTAGGTTACCGTGGGCCCACAGAAAATAGCTTCTCATTTTACTGTGTTACAATGTTGCTTCTAGACAGTGATCATGTGAGATGTTGCTGCAGTTCTGGTATTCATTTTTTTCTATGTACTCCCTAGTTAAATGTAACATGTGACAATCATGCTTCATGTTTTATTTTATTTTATTTTAGAATATGTGTATATGAAGAGTAACAAGAGATTAAAGCTCTGTCTGGCTCTTTTGTGGTAACATGTTATCAGCCAGGTGTGTAGTCTTCCAAAAATATTTAAACATAGAGGCATATTCAGAGGGTTTTTAAAAATAGTTTCACACCATACATACTATTCTGTAGTTCTCTTTTACCACTTAAAATTACATGATAGCATCTCTCCAGGTTAATAGATATGGACTGTACTCTTTTTTTATAGCTGCATAATATTCTGTAATATGGATATGCTATAATTTATAGCCATTACCCTATTGATAGACATTAAGATTGTTTCTAATTTTTTGCCACTAAAAATATTGTATAACAACATTACAGTGTTACACTGATAATCCTAATGCATATATATGTTTTCATTCTGGTGCTTTTACTTCTGTAGGATAGATTCCCCAAAGCACAGTTGCTAAGTCAAGGTGTATATGTGTTTCTTACTGCAATAGATATTGCCACATTACTTTGCAAAATGTTGTAGCAATTCATGCTTCCATCAGCACTGTAGGTGAGTGTCCATTTTTCTGCATCTTTCTCAACACTGGATATTTTTACTCTTTTAAACATAGGCCAAAAGCTAATGGTTAAGAAACGGTATCATGTTTTATTTTCTGTTTCCCTTTGTCCACTGATAAGGTCAATGTCTTTTTTTGGTTTGTTTGTTTAAGTGTTATGGCCATTTGGATTTCCTCTCCTGTGAGTATCCTGTGCATAACCTTTGCTCATTCTTATTTTGAGTTGTTTGTTTTCTTCTTTTCAGTTTGTAGTTCTTTATATTTTAGAACTAGTAATCTTGTATTTGTAATTTTTTTTAAATAAACTTTTAATTTTAGAACGGTTTTAGATTTACAGAACAATTGTGAAGATAGTCCAGAGAGTTACTGTATTACCCTCATCCTCCCTGCCCCTAGTTTCTCCTATTATTAACATCTTAAATTAGTTTGGCACATTTGCCACAATTAATGAACCCATAGAATACCTTATTATTAAGTAAAGCTCATACTTTATTCAAATATCTTTAGTCATTTTCCCTAATACCCTTTTTCTGTTCCAGGATACCATCAAGGAGACCACATTACTTTAAATTGTCATGTCTCTTTAGGTTCCTCTGTGCTGTGAAAGTTTCTCAGAATTTCCTAGTTTTTGATAACCTTGTCAATTTTAAAGAGTACTGTTTAGGTATTTGTTGAATGCCCCTCAGTTGAGATTTGTCTGTTTTCTCATGATTAGACTGACATTATGGGTATTTGGAAGGAAGATCACAAAGGTAAAATGCCATTGACATTGAATCACATCAAGGGTACATTCCATCAACGAGTTATCATTGTTTTTGATCACCTTAATCACTTGGCTGAGATAGTGTTTGTTGTGTTTCTTCATCATCAAGTTACTCTTCCCTGGCCACCACCCTTTCTATACTAACTGCACTCTGGAGAGAAGTAACTATGTGCAGCTCAAACATATAAGGAGTGGGGAGTTATGATCCACCTCCTTTGAGAGTGCAGTATTTATGTAAATTATTTGTAATTCTTCTGCAAGGGAGATTTGTATCTTTCCCCCACTTATTTATTTATTAATGCTTCCATCGTTGTTTTGTTTGTTAGTTTTAGCAAGAGTACTTCCTTATATGTTCTACTAGATACTCCAGGCTCATCTTGTATATTTCCTGCCCCAGTCCTAGAATCAGCCACTTCTCCAAGGGACCGTGGTTCCTTTAGTAGACAATATTAGAAAATAACATCTGGCCCTACCTAAGATATTGCTACAAATTCAGCTGACAGGGCAAGGAAATGTGTGTGTATACATTTCTATACAAATGAATACATTTTTCTATATGTAACTATCTGTATCTATATTACAATAAACATAAGTTCATACTGATGTCTCCAACTTTAATCTATTACCACATGGATCATTCTAGTCTCCTCCTCTCATTTATTTGTAACCTCCACTCCAACAATGAGAAACCTAGCCCCCCCCAATGACTATTCATTTTCTTAATTGTACCATTGTGTATAAATTGTTAACCTATACTTACACCCAAGGGAGATGACTTTATCAGCAAGAGTTCAGTAATTTAGTCATGTTTTTTGGCCTTCAGTCTTATAGATTCTACTCATTTCCATTTCTCTAAGTCAGCACCTTTTGCCTCTATTCCTTTCCGTGAGGCAGTTTCAGACATTTGTAATGCAGTTAGAGTGTTTTGTCACATTCTGCATTCCTTTCTGAGATTGCCTGACCTACTAAATTGTGTTTTTAAAATTTGTATACATTAAGGTTCACTCTTTGTGCTGTAAAAGGCTATGGATTTTGGCAAATTCATAGTGTCATTTATCCACCATTACTATAACATACAGAATAGATTCAATGCCCCCAAAATATCCCTGGTAACTCACTTATTCAACTCTTTCTCCTTCCATAACCACTGATCTTTTTACCATTTCACTAGTTTTGCATTTCCTGGAATGTGATATAATTGGAATCAGAGAGTAATTAGCCCTTTCACACTGATTTCTTTCACTTAGCAATATATATTTAAGATTGACATGTCTTTTAATATTTTTCTAGATTATACCTTTTTAAAATCACTGAAAAATTCCATCATATTATATTTTACTTATCCACTCACTTATTAGAGAATTTCTTGGTTGCTTCCAGTTTTTGGTGATTATGAATACAGCTGCTATAAACATTCATGTGCAGGTTTTTGTGTGGACATAAGATTTCAGTTAGGTAAATACCTAAGGAGAGTAATTATTGGATCATGTGATAAAAGTACCTTTAGCCTTGTAAGAAGCTGCCAAAGTGTCTTCCAAAGTAGCCATAACCACCAGCAAGAGTGAGAGTTCCTGTTGATTTGCATCCTAGTCCCCAGCTGGTATTGTCAGTTTTGGGGATTTAAAAAAAAAATTGTTTTACAGGGGCTTTATTCATAACTGCCCAAATATGGAAACACCTGAGATGTTAGTAGGTGAAAAGATCCTATATGGGGTACATCCAGGCAAGGGAATGTTATTCAGTGAAAAAAAGAAATGAGCTATGAAGCCCTAAGGAGACATGCAGGGAAAGGTAACTGCTTATTATTAACTGAAAGAAGCCATCTGAAAAGGTTACACATTACATGATTCCAACTATACAGGATATTCTGGAGAAGACAGAACTATGGAAACAGTAAAAAGATCAGTGGGTTGCCAGCGGTTAAGGTGGAGAGAGGGAAGAACCCAGGTGTTTCTCATCCCAGGACTCCCGGAGTCCTGGTAGAACTCCCAAGATCCTGCAAGATCTGGCTTCCTCTGAGAAGAGTGTTCGAGCGCCTCCGGTCTTGATTCCGCCATTTTCCAAGCCGCCTGTGATTGCTCAGCACAAGTTTTTTTTTGCATTTTAACCACTCTAATAGGTATGAAGATGTATCTCATTTATGTTTTAACTTGCAATTCCCTAACAACAAATGATGTTGAGCATCTTTTCATATATTTATTGGCCATCTTTGGTAATATGTCTCTTCAGATCTTTTGCCCATATTTTAGTTGGGCTGTTTGTTTTCCTATTGATTTTTAAGGGTTCTTTCTATATTTTGGATATAAATCCTTTATCACAGGGGTCCCCAACCCTGGGTCCGTGACCTGTTAGGAACTGGGCCTCACAGCAGGAGGTGAGCTGTGGGCCAACGAGCAAAGCTTCATCTGCCTCTCCCCATTGCTAGCATCACTGCCTGAACCATCCCCCCCTCCACCATCCGTGGAAAAATTGTCTTCCACGAAACCAGTCCCTGGTGCCAAAAATGTTGGGGACTGCTGCTTTATCAGATATATATTTTGCAAATATTTTCTCCCAGTCTGTAGCTTGTCTTTTCATACTCTTAACAATGTCTTTCCAGAGCAGAGTTTTTCATTTTAATAAAGTCCAACTTATCCATTTCTTCTTTCATGAGTTGTGCTTTTGGTGTCATGAACAAAATTCACCACTAAATCCAAGAACACAAGTATTCTCTTATGCTTTCTTCTAAAAGTTTTATAGTTTTGAATTTTACATTTAGGTCTGTGATCTCTTTTGAGTTTAATATTGTGAAAAGTGTAAGGTCTATATCTAGGGTGTTTTATAATTTTTTTTTTGCATATGAACATCTATATCATCATTTGTTGAAAGAATATCCTTTTTAAATTAAATTGTCTTTGCTTCTTTATCAAAGATTAGATGATTATATTTGTGTGGGCCTATTTCTGCATTCTCTATTCTGTCCATTGTCTATTATTTTTCCAATACCACATTGTCTTGATTACTGTGGCTTTATAGTAAAGCTTGAAATTGGGTAGAGTGAGTCCTCCAACTTTGTTATTCTTCTTTAGTATTGTGTTGGCAATTCTAGATCATTTTTGTCTTTTCATATATACTTTTGAATCAGTTTTTTGATATCTGTGAAATAGCTTGCTTGGTGTTTGGTTGAGACTGCATTAAAGTCACAGACTAAATTGGGAAGAATTGACATCTTAACAGTGAAGTGTGTTTCAATACAGGAACACAGTATTTCTCCATTTACTTAGATTTTAAAAAATTTCTTTCATCAGAGTTTTGTAGTTTTCCATATACAGATTTTTTTTTTTTTTTTTTTTTTTGCGGTACACGGGCCTCTTACTGCTGTGGCCTCTCCCGTTGCGGAGCACAGGCTCCGGACGCACAGGCTCAGCGGCCATGGCTCCCGGGCCCAGCCGCTCCGCGGCACGTAGGATCCTCCCAGACCGGGGCACGAACCCATATCCCCTGCATCGGCAGGCAGACTCTCAACCACTGCGTCACCAGGGAAGCCCCACATACAGATTTTGTACATATACATAAGAATCTTATTTCTTGGTGCCATTATAAATGATACTGATTGTTTTTTAAATTTCAAATTCCAGTTGTGCATTGCTGCTGTATAGGAAAGCAACTGATTTTTGTATATTATCCTGATGTCCTGTGACCTTGCTGTACTCACTCATTATATGAGTTCCAGGAGCTTTTTGTTGTTGTTGCTGTTGATTTTTAAAAAATTTGTCTACATAGTCAATCATGTTATATGCAAATAAACAGTTTCATTTCCAATTTTTCTTTTTGTTTGTTTAAAATTTTCTCTTCTTGTCTTATTTCACTAACTGGGACTTCTGGTATGATAATGAATAGGAGTGGTGAGAGGGGTATCCTTGTTCTGGATCTAAGGGAGAAAACAACCAGTTTCTTCCCAGTAAATATGATGTTAGTTGTCAGTCTTTAGTAGATGTTCTTTATTAATGTAAGAAAGTTCTATTCTATTCCTAGTTTGCTGTTTATCAAAGATTTTGCAAATATTATCCCCATTCTATAATTTGTCTTTATATTTTATTCTATCTTTTGTTATGTACACATTTTACGCTTGCTTCCCAAGATTATCATATATAAGCACTCAGATAAACTTTGAGCTTCTTTGTATCCTTCCATTCTTCCTTTATTTTTCTCTCCAGTGCCTAAGACTTCTTAGTGGTCAAGCACATGGGCTTAGGAATCAGATTCTTCTGGGTTCAATTCCTAGATTTCCCTTTACTACTTGCCTGACCTTGGAAAAATTCTTTTACCTCTCTGAATTCTTTTTCTCCCCTGTAAAAGTTGGTATATTATACCTTTCTCAAAGCGTCTTTGTAACATATTTGTAAGTACTCAATAAGTGGCTGCTTTTATGGAGAAAGTTAATGTATGTTTTAATTCTGGAAAACATTAAGATTATATTATCCAGTTGTGTGACATTTCTAAGGAAAGAAAGTGACTAGAATATAGTTTCACTTATGCAACTGTTTTAATCTGTGAACAGAGAAATATCTTGGTCAAATTCTAGATCCATCCATGTTATATCACTGTTATAAGTAAGTAATCTTCTTCTAATTATTAGCCTTGACCGGGATGATAGAAGTGATACTAAATTTTTGTTGCAGGGAAACTTGATGGGGACAGTCTTTCACAGATGTGTGTAAAATGTTGTGGCTATAACCTGGAAAGTTGGTTGTTTAAATGCTTTACAGAAATTATAAATCAATGCAAAGAATATTATTAACGAGTTACTAATACACAAAAGAAAATCCTTGGTGTACTATTACTTCATTATGGACATTCAAGTGGGATTTGTATTACTTGCACACACAGTTGGGCATGGGGAAGAAGTTGGTGACTGCTGTATTTCTTTGTCACAGTACTTATTTTGTATTTCTCAGATTGACATCACAAATTGGGAACAACTTGTCTAGAAATAGCTAAGGTTCTACTAGGAAGAGGATTTAATTGGGAATGTGCTCTTGGAATTTCTGAATTTGAAGAAGTATGATTGTCGAAGGCATACCAAGTATTTGGAAAACAATACTTGCCAACTGTGTAAAACCAACATGAATCCTGGGCTAGAAATTAAGCCGTTTGGGTGCTAGGGGCCCATTATTTCCCTTGCTTCAAATTGCTTAACCTTTCTTGGTTTCTCCAGATATAAAACAGTAATCATACTTTCCATTATTTAGCTCACAGAATGTTATAAGAACAGAACAGAAATAAGATTCTTCATTTGTTTTCCATTACTTATAGGCTGAAATCCAAATTCCTTAGCAATATCATAGTGGCTGAAAAGACAGGTTTTGGAGTCAGATAGATATTTTGAGCCCAGATTTTTACCTCCACACACAGCCATGTTCTTGGACCGTTTACTTGACCTTTCCAAGCTTCAGTTTCCTCATCTATAAAGTAAAGATAATAATTTTTTCCTCATGAGAGTTGGTGTGAGAATTAAATGGGGTAATGCATGTACAAGGCAAGCACAGGGTTTGGTACATTTTATGTGTTCAGTAAATGGTAGCCACTGGTATTCACATCACTGTGTCATATAAGGCATTTGCTAGGCGGTCTTTCCAACCTCACCCACCATCATTGACCCTAAATTCACTCCTTGTTCATGCTGAGTACACTTCTCTATTACAACACCCCCCACTTACCTCCTGACTTTTCTCTATCATTACACTGTGTCTCTTTGGTGTCAGAAATGTTAGCCTATTCGTGGTTGGATCCTCATTAGTTAACAGGAGATTGTAGCCAGTTAACTCAAGAAAATTGTGTAGAACTAAGCTAATATAGGGATAATCATAAATATATAAGAATTGGTCAGATAAATGTTATATTCTGTGCATTAACGATAAAGTGAATAAAAATCCCTGTGTATATGAGACATCTTAAACCAGTGGTCAGTGGGCCAAACTGGGTATGTGGAGCTGTTTTATCTGGTCTTTGACGTTAAAATAAATCAGAGGAATTGACAACAAAAGTTTGCATTTCTGGCTTCTCTTGAAAAGGTTGGAGACCTAGAAACTGAACCTCCATTGCTTCATAGAAATGGTTGGGGTTCTCCAGTTAGCCTCACTCTCCACTCAGGTGATAAGCAGTAGAGACACTTTGCAACAGAGACTCTGTGTGACTACCAGCAGAAAGTTCATATTTTCCTTCAGAAAAGGAGCTTTGCTTCATGCAAAATAGGGAAGAATACTGCTCTTTATTTATTCCCAGGTACGTAGGGCAGAACTGATCTACCTGAAGAAGCAACAGCAGCCACCTACGCCACATCCCAGTTCGCCTAACCAAATATTCTTTAAAATGTTTGATCTTGGTAAAGCCCATATTTCTATTGCTATGTATAGTTTTGGTACTGAAAATCCTATTCAAAATTGCTCTTGTTGTTTGTTCTGTGCTCTTCTGAGAAGCCCTACAGTTTGTAAAGATGAATTTGAGTTATTTATAGAGATGGACTGTGTTAGATGAGCCCTGTTTTCCTAAAGCCCTATGACAGAGGTAGGTGGTGACAGGGTCCAGAGGCCCCTGTGCACTCATGTTAGGAGGCTGTGTAGAAGAGTGTTTTACATGGGTATCAGGCCAGTTTACAAGTTGAGCTTTTTAGAGGTTATTCATTCAAATTTTGATCACTTCAGTAATTAAATTAAATGTCATCTCTTGTGGCTGCAAGTACATCCCATAAATTCCCATGCTTAGGAATATACCCACAAAGAACAAAGGGAAATGACTTAGCAGTAATCTAGTTAATTTGGTCAATGTAAGCACCCCAATTGGCTGTATCATATTCTGTTTTGAAACTTGAATTGTGCACCCTTTTTTTTGTTTGTTTACACTGACTAAATTGAGCATAAAATTACCAGATCACTTTACTCCACGTTTTACAGATACAGCATAAAAGACAGATTAAGCAAAGAGATAGTATTTTTCTCTGAGCAGAGTGTGGGAATTTGAGTTCTTATCAGACTTTGAAACCTGTGAATGTTAAATTATACTTGGTTGGCACTTCCTGCTTTTACGTGTCATTGAATTTATTTTCTTCTTCTGAAGCCCAAAGCAAACTTTCAGCTGTATATCCTTCAATGCACTGATGTGAGAAGAGATGAGGTAGAGTTGCAGCTGGGAAAATATTTAAAAATTTAATCAAGAAAATTTTGTATTATTCAGCTCAAGTTCAGGAACAAACATGACTTGTGTAAGATTTGGCAACCTCTCATTCCTCTTTCAAAATGAGGCACATCCAAAACACCTTCATGAGGCACGTACTAATTGGCTCTTGCTGCTTGCTAGTTATTGTGTTATTACCTAATCTTATCCATTCAGAGACCCAAAAGGAGACCCATTTACAAGAGACAGTATGATTCAGTGGATTAAGTACAAACCCTGAAATTTAATACTCTGGTGCTGCTGACTTACTTGCCAGACTCTTGGGAATATGGGTCAACATTACAATATCTGAGTTTCCATAAGGAACATAATGGTTCTCTTTCCCCACCTCCAACATAAAGATATTATAATGACTTAAAGGTAAATTGCTGTAAAAGAAAATAATACAATGCAATGAATGTGATAAGAAATAATTAGATGGGTATATAGACAATATGTTTATAAGAGGTTATAATAACAGAGTAACTCAATTTTCATCACCAAATGACTCAACCATGTGCATGATCTTTCTTATATAAGCAGTAACTCTGCACAAGCACTCTTTACTTCTTGTCTGACCAGTGAAATGGGCTTGATGGGTTAACTTAAACTCCACTGAGATGTAGATACTGTCCCACAAGTATGCACTTTTAATATCTGGCTAAAAATCTCCTTCTATGAGAGGCCTTTTCCAAGTAATCTCCCCAGTATAATCCCTGACCCAGTTGAATTTGCTCTCTTGTAGGTAATACCACTTAACTTTTCTTACGGAAGCTGTGGCCCAGAATTGCATCTTTCAGTTTTGTTGTGGGCCTGCTCCTAAAGAGAGTGCCTCGAGTGTGGGACCCAACTTCTTCATCCTTGTATCGCCTAGGGCAGGTAGAGTGTCTGGTCTCTAGGTGCCTGCTCAATGCATGATTATTGAATGTATGAATCTATCTATCAACAGTAGTGCTTTGGAGAGACGGGCGCGAGCCGCGGCTAAAAGCGCGGACACCAGAGACGGGCGGGAGCCGCTAAGGCTGCTGCTGCCGCCACCAAGGGGCCTGTGTGCGAGCACAGGTCACTCTCCACACCCCTCTTCCGCGGAGCCTGTGCAGCCCGCCACTGCCAGGTTCCCTGGATCCAGGGACAACTTCCCCGGGAGAACGCACGGCGCGCCTCAGGCTGGTGCAACGTCACGCTGGCCTCTGCCGCCGCAGGCTCGCCCCGCACTCCGTGCCCCTCCTTCCCCCCCACCCCCGGCCTGAGTGCGCCAGAGCCCCCGAATCAGCGGCTCCTTTAACCCCGCCCTGTCTGAGCAAAAAACAGACGCCCTCCAGCGACCTACACGCAGAGGCAGGGCCAAATCCAAAGCTGAGCCCCTGTGAGCTGTGAGAACTAAGAAGATAAAGGGAAATCTCTCCCAGCAGCCTCAGAAGCAGCGGACTAAAGCTCCACAATCAACTTGATGTACCTGCATCTGTGGAATACATGAATAGACAACACATCATCCCAAATTGAGGAGGTGGACTTTAGGAGCAAGATCTATGATTTTTTTCCCTTTTCCTCTTTTTGTGAATGTGTATGTGTATGCTTCTGTGTGAGATCTTGTCTGTATAGTCTTGCTTCCACCATTTGTCCTAGGGTTCTATCCGTCCATGTTTTAAAAAAAAATTTTTTTTTCTTAATAATTTTTAATTTTAATAACTTTATTATACTTTACCTTCATTCTTTCTATCTTTCTTTCTTTCTTTCCTTCCTTCCTTCCCCCCTTTAGACAACGAATCATCCCAAATTGAGGAGGTGGTCTCTGAGAGCAAGATTTATGATTTTCCCCCTTTACCTCTTTCTGTGAGGGTGTATGTGTATGCTTCTGTGTAAGATTTTGTCTGTATACCTTTGCTTCCAACATTTGTCCTAAGGTTCTATCCGTCCTTTTTTTTTTTTCTAAATAAGTATTTTTTAATTCAATAACTTTATTATACTTTATTTTATTTTTACTGTATCTTCTTTCTTTGTCTTTTTTCCTTCTTTCCCTCCTTCCATACTTCCTCCCTCCCTCCCACCCTCCCTCCTTTCTTTCCTTCTTGCCTTCTTTCCTTCTTTGCTTCTTTCTTTCTTTCTTCCTTCCTTCCCTCCTTTCCTTCTTTCTTTCCTCATACTTCTACTAATTCTCTCTACTTTTTCTCCCTTTTATTCTGAGCCGTGTGGATAAAAGGCTCTTGGTGCTCCAGCCAGGAGTCAGGGCTCTGCCTCTGAGGTAGGAGAGCCAACTTCAGGACACTGGTCAATAAGAAACCTCCCAGCTCCACATAATATCAAACGGCGAAAATCTCCCAGAGATCTCCATCTCAACGCCAGCACCCAGCTTCACTCAACGACCAGCAAGCTACAGTGCTGGACATCCTATGCCAAACAACTAGCAAAACAGGAACACAACCCCACCCATTAGCAGAGAGGCTACCTAAAATCATAATAAGGCCACAGACACCCCAAAACACACCACCAGACGTGAACCTGCCCGCTAGAGAGACAAGATCCAGCCTCATCCACCACAACACAGGCACTAGTCCCCTCCACCAGGAAGCCTACACAACCCACTGAACCAACCTTAGCCACTGGAGACAGTCATCAAAAACAGCGAGAACTACGAACCTGCAGCCTGCAAAAAGGAGATCCCAAACACAGTAAGATAAGCAAAATGAGATGACAGAAAAACACACAGCAGATAAAGGAGCAAGATAAAAATGCACCAGACCTAACAAATGAAGAGGAAATAGGCAGTCTACCTGAAAAAGAATTCAGAATAATCATAGTAAGGATGATCCGAAATCTTGGAAATAGAATAGACAAAATGCAAGAAACAGTTAACAAGGACCTAGAAAAAATAAAGATGAAACAAGCAACGATGAACAACACAATAAATGAAATTAAAAGTACTCTAGATGGGATCAATAGCAGAATAACTGAGGCAGAAGAACGGATAAGTGACCTGGAAGATAAAAGAGTTGAAATAACTACTGCAGAGCAGAAGAAAGAAAAAAGAATGAAAAGAACTGAGGACAGTCTCAGAGACCTCTGGGACAACATTAAACGCACCGACATTCGAATTATAGGGGTTCCAGAAGAAGAAGAGAAAAAGAAAGGGACTGAGAAAATATTTGAAGAGATTATAGTTGAAAACTTCCCTAATATGGGAAAGGAAATAGTTAGTCAAGTCCAGGAAGCACAGAGAGTCCCATACAGGATAAATACAAGGAGAAATACACCAAGATACATATTAATCAAACTGTCAAAAATTAAATACAAAGAAATCATATTAAAAGCAGCAAGGGAAAAACAACAAATAACACACAAGGGAATCCCCATAAAATTAACAGCTGATCTCTCAGCAGAAACCCTACAAGCCAGAAGGGAGTGGCAGGACATACTGAAAGTGATGAAGGAGAAAAACCTGCAACCAAGACTGCTCTACCCAGCAAGGATCTCATTCAGATTTGATGGAGAAATTAAAACCTTTACAGACAAGCAGAAGCTGAGAGAGTTCAGCACCACCAAACCAGCTTTATAACAAATGCTGAAGGAACATCTCTAGGTGGGAAGCACCAACATAGGAGGACCTCAATACATAAGGCAAATGCTAACAGACATAAAAGGGGAAATCAACAGTGGCACAATCATTGTAGGGGACTTTAACACCCCACTTTCACCAATGGAAGATGATCCAAAATGAAAATAAATAAGGAAACAAAAGCTTTAAATGGTACATTAAACAAGATGGACTTAATTGATATTAATAGGATATTCCATCCAAAAACAAGAGAATACACTTTCTTCTCAAGTGCTCATGGAACATTCTCCAGGACAGATCATATCTTGGGTCACAAATCAAGCCTTGGTAAATTTAAGAAAATTGAAATTGTATCAAGTATCTTTTCTGACCACAACGCCATGAGACTAGATATCAATTACAGGAAAAGATCGTAAAAAATACAAACACATGGAGGCTAAACAATACACTACTTAATAATGAAGTGATCACTGAAGAAATCAAAGAGGAAATTAAAAAATACCTAGAAACAACCGACAGTGGAGACACAACAACCCAAAACCTATGGGATGCAGCAAAAGCAGTTCTAAGAGGGAAGTTTTTAGCAATACAAGCCCACCTTAAGAAGCAGGAAACATCTCGAATAAACAACCTAACCTTGCACCTCAAGCAATTAGAGAAAGAAGAACAAAAAAACCCCAAAGCTAGCAGAAGGAAAGAAATCATAAAAATCAGATCAGAAATAAATGAAGAAGAAATGAAGAAAACAATAGCAAAGATCAATAAAACTAAAAGCTGGTTCGTTGAGAAGATAAACAAAATAGATAAACCAGTAGCCAGACTCATCAAGAAAAAAAGGGAGAAGACTCAAATCAATAGAATAAGAAATGAAAAAGGAGAAGTAACAACTGACACTGCAGAAATACAAAAGATCATGAGACATTACTACAAGCAACTCTATGCCAATAAAATGGACAACCTGGAAGAAATGGACAAATTCTTAGAAAGGCACAACCTGCCAAGACTGAATCAGGAAGAAATAGAAAATATGAACAGACCAATCACAAGCACTGAAATTGAAACTGTGATTAAAAATCTTCCAACAAACGAAAGCCCAGGACCAGATGGCTTCACAGGCGAATTCTATCAAACATTTAGAGAAGCACTAACACCTATCCTTCTCAAACTCTTCCAAAATAGAGCAGAGGGAGGAACACTCCCAAACTCATTCTACGAGGCCACCATCACCTTGATACCAAAACCAGACAAGGATGCCACAAAGAAAGAAAACTACAGGCCAATATCACTGATGAACATAGATGCAAAAATCCTCAACAAAATACTAGCAAACAGAATCCAACAGCACATTAAAAGGCTCATACACCATGATCAACTGGGGTTTATTCCAGGAATGCAAGGATTCTTCAATATACGCAAATCTATCAATGTGATAAACCATATTAACAAATTGAAGGAGAAAAACCATATGATCATCTCAATAGATGCAGAGAAAGCTTTTGACAAAATTCAACACCTATTTATGATAAAAACCCTCCAGAAAGTAGGCATAGAGGGAACTTTCCTCAACATAATAAAGGCCATATATGACAAGCCCACAGCAAACATCATCCTCAACGGTGAAAAACTGAAAGCATTTCCACTAAGATCAGGAACAAGACAAGGTTGCCCACTCTCACCACTCTTATTCAACATAGTTTTGGAAGTTTTAGCCACAGCAATCAGAGAAGAAAAGGAAATAAAAGGAATCCAAATCAGAAAAGAAGAAGTAAAGCTGTCACTGTGTGCAGATGACATGATACTATACATAGAGAATCCTAAAGATGTTACCAGAAAACTACTAGAGCTAATCAATGAATTTGGTAAAGTAGCAGGATACAAAATTAATGAACAGAAATCTCTGGCATTCCTATATACTAATGATGAAAAATCTGAAAGTGAAATCAAGAAAACACTCCCATTTACCACTGCAACAAAAAGAATAAAATATCTAGGAATAAACCTACCTAAGGAGACAAAAGACCTGTATGCAGAAAATTATAAGACACTGATGAAAGAAATTAAAGACGATACAAATAGATGGAGAGATATACCATGTTCTTGAATTGGAAGAATCAACATTGTGAAAATGACTCTACTACCCAAAGCAATCTATAGATTCAATGCAATCCCTATCAAACTACCACTGGCATTTTTCACAGAACTAGAACAAAAAATTTCACAATTTGTATGGAAACACTAAAGACCCCGAATAGCCAAAGCAATCTTGAGGACGAAAAAAGGAGCTGGAGGGCTCCCTGACTTCAGACTATACTACAAAGCTACAGTAATCAAGTCAGTATGGTGCTGGCACAAAAACAGAAAGATAGATCAATGGAACAGGATAGAAAGCCCAGAGATAAACCCACACACATACGGACACCTTATCTTTGATAAAGGTGGCAGGAATGTACAGTGGAGAAAGGACAGCCTCTTCACTAAGTGGTGCTGGGAAAACTGGACAGGTACATGTAAAAGTATGAGATTAGATCACTCCCTAACACCATACACAGAAATAAGCTCAAAATGGATTAAAGACCTAAATGTAAGGCCAGAAACTATCAAACTCTTAGAGGAAAACATAGGCAGAACACTCTATGACATAAATCACAGCAAGATCCTTTCTCCTAGAGTAATGGAAATAAAAACCCACCTCCTAGAGTAATGGAAATAAAAACAAAAATAAACAAATGGGACCTAATGAAACTTAAAAGCTTTTGCACAGCAAAGGAAACCATAAACAAGACCAAAAGACAACGCTCAGGATGGGAGAAAATATTTGCAAATGAAGCAACGGACAAAGGATTAATCTCCAAAATTTACAAGCAGCTCATGCAGCTCAATAACAAAAAAACAAACAACCCAATCCAAAAATGGGCAGAAGACCTAAATAGACATTTCTCCAAAGAAGATATACAGAATGCCAACAAACACATGAAAGAATGCTCAACATCATTAATCATTAGAGAAATGCAAATCAAAACTACAATGAGGTATCATCTCACACCAGTCAGAATGGCCATCATCAAAAAATCTAGAAACAATAAATGCTGGAGAGGATGTGGAGAAAAGGGAACACTCCTGCACTGCTGGTGGGAATGTGAATTGGTTCAGCCACTATGGAGAACAGTATGGAGGTTCCTTAAAAAACTACAAATAGAACTACCATATGACCCAGCAATCCCACTACTGGGCATATACCCTGAGAAAACCAAAATTCAAAAAGAGTCATGTACCAAAATGTTCATTGCAGCTCTATTTACAATAGCCAGGACATGGAAGCAACCTAAGTGTCCATTGACAGATGAATGGATAAAGAAGATGTGGCACATATATACAATGGAATATTACTCAGCCATAAAAAGAAACGAAATTGAGCTATTTGTAATGAGGTGGATAGACCTAGAGTCTGTCATACAGAGTGAAGTAAGTCAGAAAGAAAAAGACAAATACCGTATGCTAACACATATATATGGAATTTAAGAAAAAAAAATGTCATGAAGAACCTAGGGGTAAGACAGGAATAAAGACGCAGACCTACTGGAGAACGGACTTGAGGATATGGGGAGGGGGAAGGGTGAGCTGTGACAGGGCGAGAGAGAGTCATGGACATATATACACTAACAAACGTAAGATAGATAGCTAGTGGGAAGCAGCCGCATGGCACAGGGATATTGGCTCGGTGCTTTGTGACAGCCTGGAGGGGTGGGATAGGGAGGGTGAGAGGGAGGGAGACGCAAGAGGGAAGACATATGGGAACATATGTATATGTATAACTGATTCACTTTTTTATAAAGCAGAAACTTAACACACCATTGTAAAGCAATTATACCCCAATAAAGATGTTAAAAAAAAAAAAAAAGTAGTGCCTTGGTAAGCATTTACTCTAACAAGGTTAAGTTACTTCAACTCAATAGACCTCAGACTTTTCTATCAGTAAAATGAAGATTTGGACTAGCTAGTAAAAAAGTTTCCTTACGACTCCAAAATTTGACTCTATGATTTTATGTATTGTAAAACATGGCAAATATACATAACTTAAAAAGTTTGTGATGTGGGAAATCAGAAAGATTTTGAGTTTGACTTATTGAAGTATTATTGTTTAATTTTAATTTATTGATGTATTTATGCTCATTTGTATTTCAGAAAGTATTACAAAATAATTAGGTGATCAAACATTTGGGGGGTTGTTTGTTTATAAACATATACTTAGTAGAATGGCCATTGAAAATTATAATAAAAAAATGAACACTGACTTAAATAATATACTTACAGAAAATTAAATAGTGAAAAGAAATTAAAACAATAAAACATAATTTAGTATCTTAATGGCCAGCAAACACCAACCATGACTGTTAACATATGACTATTGTCCTAAGTGAAAATTTGTCACTTTTAGTAGAAATTGTAATGTTTGAAAGTTTTATCATCAAGAGTTTGGGTATATTAAACATTGCAGGTAGAGAGAGGCTCTGGACATATGGAATTGACTTTGACTTAAATCCAGGTGACCCCTCTTATGACATGACTACTGATTACCTTTTCTTATAGATGTGAGGGAATGGTTAGGAGGGAGTGTGAGATCTTCCCTTTCTTTAGGTCCTTTTAAGGTGCTGAAAGTCTTGTTTCTCCTCTGCCCACGCCTGACTTGCCTGGGGGAGCACAAAGCTGCAGGGCCTGTTTAGCTGCGGCTGTTTACGTGTGCTGACCAAGGTTTATATGCCAGTCGCTTTCATATCAGAACTCTCTAGTTGAGAAAGCACCTTTGAAAAATTCAGTGATGCCTGTTCCAGGAGGGATTTTTATTTGAAATTCTTGCTTATTACTCCTTCCTCTTCATTTTGGTCTCTTTTTCTTCTTCCTTCACCATGATTCTCCATTCATTTATTCACTCATAAACACAGACGGGACACTTCCTGTATACCAAACACTTTGTGGGGTCATGAGGATAGAGAGCTAAAGATATGCTTCTCACCATCTAAGGGCTTATTGCCCAGTATGATTTTTTTGGGTGCAAAGTCTTTGCAAGATTGGTCCTTTGCTGTTTATAACCACTGGGCATATACTTATACTTTGAATGCTTAGCTTTTTTTTTTCTTTTAATTCTTTTTGATGTGGACCATTTTTAAAGTTTTATTGAACTTGTTACAATATTGCTTCTGTTTTATGTTTTGGTTTTTTGGCTGCAAGGCATGTGGTATCTTAGTTCCCTGACCAGGGATTGAACCTGCACCCCCTGCATTGGAAGGTGAAGTCTTAACCCCTGGACCACCAGGGAAGTCCCTGAATGCTTAGCTTTTGATTCTTAGCTTTAAATAATTGATTCCTAAATTATGTTAAGTATCTGTGAAAGTCAATCAGCCAAAGCTGTCTTTAACCATCAGTTAAAAAGATATGACCGGGCTTCCCTGGTGGTGCAGTGGTTGAGAGTCCGCCCGCCGATGCAGGAGACACGGGTTCGTGCCCTGGTCCAGGAAGATCCCACATGCCGTGGAGCGGCTGGGCCCGTGAGCCATGGCCGCTGAGCCTGTGCGTCCGGAGCCTGTGCTCCGCAACAGGAGAGGCCACAACAGTGAGAGGCCCGCATACTGCAAAAAAAAAAAAAACCAAAAAAAAAAAATATGGCCACTTAATATTAGTTTTCTTTCATTTTGCAAATGTCTCTTTTTCAATGAGAATTTCAAAACCAGGATAATGCTTTTGCAGCTTTAAGCTTTCTGATAACCAGCTTCTAATCTTATTGGTCACTAAATTTGAGGGTGGATGTGGAAAGAATATTTTTATTTAGGTTATAAGGTCTGGCTCCTCTCTTAAACTTTACTGAAATCCTCTGATGAAGCTATAAACTTCCTGCTTCCATTTTCTTTTCTTTCTCCTTAACAGTTATGGATATAGGAGACAAAGACTTAGATCTCCGTTTGAAATTTATGGGGTACTTAGTAGAGAAATTATTGCAAGCTTTCAGAGTTGAGGATGGAGAAGCTACTTAAGGCTATTATTGTAGCTAAGCTGAAGGAGAGGGAAATAATAGGAAAAGGCCATTATAAGGAGCCACAGCAGTCAATTTGTTTGAGCCAAAGACAATGACTGTTTTGATTCTTTATTGCTTCATAACTCTCCTCTTCCCCAAAACTTTGTGGCTTAAAACAGTAACCGTTAATTATATCTCCTAATTCTTTGGGCTGACTGGGTTCAGCTGAGTGATTCTTCTGGTTCACATGAAGTTATCTGGGGCTGCAGCTACTTTGGATCTCAACTGGGCCAGAGCACCCAAGATGGCATACTTAGGTAGCAGTGATGCTGGCCATCAGCTGGTAGCTCAGCTAGGGCTGTCAGCTGGGGGCCTTGATTCTTCTTGAGACCTCCTAAGCATCTCCTTATGGCTGCTTAGGCTTCTGTGTAGCGTGGTGGTTGCATTTCAAGAGGCAGGAAGTGGAGGCTGCCAGTCCTCGTAAAGTCTGGCCCGAAAGTGGCATAGCTTCCCTTCCCTTATATTCTACTGGTCAAAGCAGTCACAGGCCCAACTTATCTTCAAGGGGGTAAAGAAATAGACTTCACTTCTCATGGGAGGCAGTGACAACGAAATCCCAGTTAACTTTAATCAACTGTAGTAAATCTCTGTGTAACTAACCAATATAAAAGCTAGTGTTTGAAAAAAAGAGAGCAGTATAAAAAAGACTGGGTATCTCCTGAATGCATGTGATATAAAGGGGGGAATTAGCTGCTCCTGATCACGTTCAGTTGGGTTTAAGAAATGGTTACCTTAGACCAGGGGTCCTCAACCCCTGGGCTGCACCAGCAGGAGGTGAGCCGTGGGCGAGCCAGCGAAGCTTCATCCGAGACTCCCTATCGCTCCCAATCACTTGCATTACCTCCTGAACCATTCCTCCCCCCACCACTCCATCCCTGGAAAAATTGGCTTCCACGAAACTGGTCCCTGGTGTCAAAAGACTGGGGACCGCTGCCGTAGATCATTCATTCTCAAACTTGAGTGTTCAGAATTTCTAGGAGGGCATGTTGAAACACATATTGCTGGACCCAACCCCTAGAGTTTCTGATTAAGCAGCCTGGGTTGGGGCCTGGGAATTTGAATGTCTAACTAACCCTCAGATGATGCTGATACTACTGGTCTTAGGAACCACAGGTGGAGAACCACTGTTTTAGACTGTGCAGGGCCAGAAAAAGTGAGAAAAAAAAAAAGAGAAAAGAAGGAAATATATTCTTTTCCTCTAATGGTATTTTTAAAAGCCAGTAGTATAAATTTAAGTTTCAGGCCACCATGAACATGTTAACATGGGGCCTTTATGTTTGTCATGGTCATTAATCCTAGTGCTGCCACATCAACCCCTGAAATCTCATTAGTTTAACACAGCAAAGGCTATTCTTACTTATGTAAAGTCCAGTGTGAGTCAGTAACTTTCCTCTGTTTGGCACTACAGCATCTGGAACATGTGGCCCTCAGTATTGCTGAGGCAGGGAAGAGGGAAGAGAGATGAACAAGGCATACCAGTTCTGAAATGCCTCAGCCTGGAAGTGAAACAGGTTAACTTCTCTGAGAGTCCTTTGGCCAGAACTAGTCACATGACCGCAACCTAAACGCAAAAGAAGCTGGGAGATGTTGGGAGCACGTGGATAATTAGCAAGCCCTGACTATCTCTGCTAAAGCACCCAACTAACTTTAATGTCCCATATTCTGTGATTAGGCAGGGCTGGAAGTAGAAAGAGTCCCACGGGCCCTCAAAACCATATGTACACCTCTTCTTACAATTCTTCAAACATTACTGTTATGACTTTAAAATATTTATTCTCGTCTATGAGTAATTTATGGTTTTATTCCTAATTTTCTGTGTGACATTAAACAGAGTGCCTAATGACATCACTATCTCAAAAGGAAAATCTGTTGTAAAACCTCTTTTTCTCCTATTACAAATAACTTGGTAAGTCTTTGTTCCAGGCCATTTTAGTTGTTCTGTTAAAGAGTGATGAACACCATCTCTTTTTCTTTGCTGATTTTGCCAAGCACATAATTCTTTAGGTAATTACTGAAGTGATTACTTATGCTTCAGGAGTCTTGACAGCTTGTGCTGACTGGCATCAGGGCATTATCAGGACTTTAAAACCACCTGTGGGTGTTTTTGAAAACAAAGGAATGTTTTAACCATATTATCCAATACTGTTAGCCAAGTATTAGGTAATACAGTACAGAATACTGTCAGTGAGAAACAAAGCTCAGGTTTGGTTTAATTTCTTCATCAGCTTCCCTTTTACTGCTGTTGCCTACCTTTGTCTGGAATTCTTTTCTTACGGTGCCTCCACAAAAATTTATACGGTAAATCGCCTACATACGAACCTTTAAGTTTTGAACTTTTAAAGATGCAAACCTACGTTCGAATGTCCCGTCGTGAAAGTTAGTTCACGTGTCTGGCGTACACTGTCACGTGCGTGCATCCTCTACGAGCGGTTGTGCTTTTGTGTACTTTACTGTATAGAGTACAGTAGTACAGTGTCTTTATTTCAAGCCCAGGATGTCCAGAAACAAGTGTAAAAGCAGCGGTGATGTAGCTGGTACAGTACTACCCAGACATCACTGGATCATTTTCTCAAGAGGGTAGATAGAATTGAATCCAGCAAGGAACCAGAACCTGTGTCATTAGTGTCAGGCGTGAGTGAAATTGCAGCTTGCCCTCCCTCTCCTATTGCTGGCGATCCTTCAGCTCTAGCATCTCCCACCTCCTCTCCCTCCTCCAGTCAGTAACTCTTCTTGCCTGTTCACTCGATGCCAGCCCCTGTGTGCCAGCTGTTGTACTGTACTTTTTAAGGTACTGTACTATAAGATTAAAAATGTTTTCTTTATTTTTGTGTTTGTTTGTTTTTTATGTATTATTTGTGTGAAAAGTATTATAAATCTAGTACAGTACAGTACTATATAGCCAATTGTATTAGTTGGGTAACTAGGCTAATTTTGTTGGACTTACAAACAAATTGGACTTACGAACTCACCCTTAGAACGGAACTCGTTTTTATGTAGAGCACTTACTGTACTGGTGAGCAGGACTCCAGCCACATAGAGACTGGTCATGGGAAAGCAGTTCCTATTGTATTCTGCTGATGGGAAGACTTTATTTGGCAGATAAACATGCTTAGGAAATGCTACACACACAGTCTCAGTAGCTTTGAGGCAAATTTCCATTTCAGTTTTGTCTCTTAAATTCTGCAGACTTAATTAACACCTCTGATGTGTTCAAACAATATGATGATGAGATGTTTCCTGTAGAAACATGCTTGACTCATAGCAGTCACCTGTTTGGTAAACTGAAACACTGTATGTCATGATTTTTAGAAAACATCCAAGTTGTGTGCCTTGATGCCTTAGTTATATGGTCTCAGTTTATACTTAGAATCTTTATAGGATTTTCCCCCCACAATTATTTAGTAGCTACCAGACAGACAGATTCTTTAAATTAATAAGTGACAGATCAACGTAACTCCACTGAGCAGGTGAAGAAACTGAGACAATTTCGTGGCTAGCCCAAAGCATCTTGGTGAGTCAGGGGCAGATTTAGGATTAACCTTAGTTCATATGCCCAGACCAGAGCACCTTGCATAACTCTGAAGTTAAATTTCTGGAGGCAAGGACACTCTCTTTTTTAAATATTTACTAGAACAGTAGGATGATGTATAGTTAAAGAAATCGGTGACTCTTTAAATCAAGTTATGTGATTCATCTCAGAAGTGTGGCTGTAATTGCCTACCCGGATGGGTGAAGAAAGACTTGAGAATACACAGAAGGCTGCCTAATATAGTGGAAAGAGCGAGGCACTACCGCTGGAAGAAGCCTGTTCCAGTGAGAGCTGTGTGACCTTGGTCATGTCACTTAACTTCCCAAGAACCTTAGTGTCTCCGCTTGTAATATGTGAGGCATCAGCGTAGATGTTCCCTAAGGTCTAAATTTCTATTGCAGATTTTTGAAACTGTTATGTTTGTGTTAAGAAGCATCCTCCGTAGGTGAATCTTAATCCAACCAAAATTTCCATTCTTTTAAAGAGTTATTTCTAAGTGCAATTGCTATGAGAGAGAGTTTCCTTGGCTCTAACTTGGCATCTGGAATCTTCTCTCTGTCATCAGCTCTGCTGAAGAGCACAGAAGGGAATCAGAGAATGAAGCTTGTCTGTGAAGAGGCTGAGTGTACAGAGCAAGCACAAACTTGTAAGGCCAGGCTCTCCTTACAGCCCTGCTTTCCATTTTCCCCAGAGCTGGAGGCTGAACTCTAAACCACCTCCTGCTACCCACGCACCTTACTGATGGATAGAAGAAATCTTGGCGTGGGGAGAGCGTTTGCCAGGTTATTTTGGTAGCAGCTCTTGTATTCACCCTCACCCCCATGTACTTGGTTGGTTTGCCATGGAAAGAGTCTGGGGGAATTTGCTTTTTCAAGTTTTTCCTCTTCTCCCACGCTTGTGCCAAGTGAGAAGAAAAATGGGACATCAGCCTCATGGAAATACAATGGTGCCTCCCTATTTCTCCACCTGCCCCTGTGGAAGGGAGCTTGATGACCCTCATCAAGGGCACAGCATGGGGGTTGGAGTCCCTTTGAAGGGGTATTCTCTAAAGAGGCTTATTTCTGAATATCACTCACCCAGAGGCCAGTTTCACATCCTGCAAAAAATCTCTGAGAGAATGTGTCAGCAGAACCAGCATTGCATGTCTAGACAAAGAATTGATATTAGCCATCAGCCAGCATCCAATCTGTTAACTCTTGTGTAAGCATTTTCTATCTGTGCCCCAGGCATTTTTTGGCTTAAAGTGAAAACTGTAGCTCTAAGGTTTAGACTTAGGTTTCTCAGGAGGCTCTTTCAAGGGAAGGAATCACAAGGTACCTTATTTCAAGATCAGATATTTTAGTGATTAGTATGAAAGTCTCCTCAGTAAAATGGTGGCTGTGTCGTCACCACCTTCATTGTATTATATATTCATTATTTAAAAAAAAATATTTATTAAGCAACCTCTCGAAACCTATGCAGGGCATTCTGCTAGGTTCTGCTGATACATTGATGAATAAATCAGCTAAGGTCCCTGCCCCTCTGGAGTTTATAGCTTAATGAGGAGACCACAAACAAGAGTAACAGGATATTTCTGTCTCAGTTTTGACTGAGGCACCAAAGAACAAAGCAGTAGGTGTTGAGTTCGTTGGCTTTCTAAATCGAGGTGCTAGACTACCTCTGCAGGATTTGCAGAAAGGGTGCCTCAGAACTGGTTCTGCCAGCCTGACCCATCATCCACCTCCAGGACATTGATGAGAAGGCTTAGTGTTCCTGGAGGTTCAAGTGCTGGTAGGGAGAGTTTGTTTGAGGAGAGTTGTCACTGTGCTGAGTGGTTGTCCTCACCTTGGGGAGGGGCTATGTGTCCCCTCGCTCAAACCTCTTTGGGAGGAGGCTTCTAGGGAACCACTCAGAGAGAGCACTGTCCTGTGTTGCCTGGAGTTTGGGAACTTGGGGACTAACATCTGAGGCATCTCAAGGCAAAGGCCAGAGTGGAGGAGGGTAGGACATGGTGGTGGGAGTCACAGCAGAGAAGAGGTGGCTGCATTGGGAATGCCAGCACTTTTGGAGTTGACTGGGCAAGAATTGACTCTGAGGAAAGAACAGATTGGGTCATCTTGAAAGTAACTTGACAAGAAGGACATATGGAGGGGTGAGGTGACTTTGGAAAAAAAGCCGGGCTTTTAGAATGGGGCAGCTGAGTGGGAATGAGGGGGAAATTCTTAAGGGGCCAACCAGAAGAGGGCTTTGCCCAGTAAAACTGCTGTGGATAAGACATCTGCCACGATGGGAGTCACTGAAACCCCATAAAGAATGGGCTTGGGAAGCTTGGTTGTCTGCTAAGTGCAGAGGCACCAAGCCCAGATTACAGCCATATCTGACAAGTTAGATCTATTTTCCCCTATTCTAATCCATCACCTGCCCCCACCTGGAAGGGCCTGAATCCACAGCTAGCAAGATGGGAGGAGGTGGGGTGAGGAGAAGTTTGCCCCATTGGACAATCTTCCAAGCCTGAAGCAGATCTGAGCTGGCAGAGGGGAGAAATAGCAGGTTAACTTAGGTTTGCAGTTTTGATATTAAAATCACCCGAGAAAAGGGACTATTTGCTTATGATCTGGAAATGGCTAGGATAGCTATGGGACAAGTGGGAAATTTTCATCTAACGACAGGGAAGGACGTATGAAGGGAGCAGATTTGAAGTAGCAGGAGTAGGAGAGGATAAATCGCTTTTAGCTCGTTCCATACTGATCCTGGTTCTTTTATTAACCGGGTAACACTAGTGAATGAATAAAATATAGAATTATAAAACTGTGTTCTTAAAGGATAATGGGGAGGGGTGGTAGTGGTCTGGAGCCCACTTAGAGAGCTCGACAAGGGTGACCTCTCAGGAAACAATAATTAATGAATGAGAAGGAGCCAGCTGTGCTGTGTTTGGTAAGAGTGGGGGGAAGGTGGTCCCTGCAGGGTCCAGGCAGAGGAACAACATTTGTAAAGTTTATGTGGAGTCATGTGATCAGTACCCAGTAAACGTTCGAGTGGCTTCAACCAAGGATATGTTCGTTCTTTGTACAGGGCACTGAGTTAAATGCCAGGACTACAAACAGGATAAATGCCTCCTTCCCTGAGGTTTAAGGCTTAATTGATCAACACATTAAAACAAACAAACAAACAAAATGAAACAAAACAAAAACAACAAAACAAAACAAAACCAAAAAACTTTGATGAAACGTTAAGATCTAAAGGTTATGAAGAGCGAAGAAGCTCTTGCCCTCTGCTCTCAAGCTCCTGATGGCCCCAGGTAACGTTCTCCCTTTTGGAGAATTGCCATGACAAGCAGACTCTTTTAGTGCGCTGGTGGCCTTTTATGGAGTGCAGGGGCAGCTGGACAGAGAAACATAGAGCTCCCCGACAGTTCCAGGAGGGAGGGAAAACCTCTGAACTTGTCCTAGGGCTCTGTTTATGTGTAAGACTTAGAAAACACTACTTGCTGTAGGCATGCCATCCAACATAATAGAGGTACGATGTCAACAACTCTGTCAGTTGGGGCAGATATAACTCCTCGCATTGACACAATGATTGGAAAATTGGCTCGCCTTAGCTGGCATAAGTTGTTCGCTCAGGAAATGAAAAGAACAGAGAGCTGAACTGGTGACCTGGTCACGGCCTGGGGAGAGTCTTTTTGGGAATGTGGACTCATCCATTTAAAGCTCAGATCCTGGGCAGATGGTGACCTCAGCGAGTGTCTGTGTGGGTGGCACTTTCCCAGCCTCGCTGGGGTTCTAGGTGGCACTCAGTCTCCACCAGGAAATGGAGCATCTCAGGGCAGGGAGCAGTGTACCAAGGCCTGTGGGGCTCTCAGGAGACAAGGACTAGACAACCCCTGCTTTCAAGGAAAACCCTGGTTGGGAGATAGAACTGCCGTTGCCAACATATCTGGCAGGCACACGTGCAGAGCCAACTCAGGGAGGTGAAGAAAGAGGTGAAATATGCTTTCTGTGAATACCAAGAAAAGGCAGTGCAATCTCAATGACCAGAGTTTTCCATGTCTCTAGCTTTTAATTTTGTCTGTTCACTTTCCCAATAACACATGCTCAACAGAGAAACTAGCAAGTGCAGACAGTGTAAGAAATCAGTGTTGTTCATTTTTAAAGAATATTTTGTAAATAGAGAAGACACTACTGAATTTTGGAGGAGAGAGTTTGTGCTATGTCTTTCCTCTTTTCCCTTCGGTGGGGAGAAGAAATTTGCCCCATTAGAACCTGTGCCCCTCAGAGAGGAACCAATCTCTAAACAGGCTGCCTGGTTCTCAGAAAGTTCTCAATAAATATATTTAAAAATCAAAGTTGGGGGATTTAGGGATCTAAGAGTTTCAATTTTTTTTAAAAAAATTTGAATTAGAGTGCTTTGTAACTAGTCTGTCTTGCCAGTATTATGTAAGGATATCAGACCCTAAACATGCTCTTTGATACTCTTTAACTTAAAAACACAGTGAGTTTCAAAAATCAGTTTTCAAGTTGATATTGTGGTCCTTGGGTGTACTTTTTCCTTGGCAACACACAGTAGCAGAAAGAGCACAAGCATTTGAGTCAAGCAAACATGCATTTGAACACCAGCCTTACAACCTGTAGATCTGGAGTCTGGGACCCTGCTCTAGAGTTCCACTTTGGAGGGTCCTCTCTGATCCTGTGACAGTTGCAGCCCTCCTCATAGAGAGAGAAGTCTGAGGGGCTGAGAACACATGCCCACCTGAACCCTCTGTCCCTGTGCTTTCAGGACCTGAATTCCCTGCCCAGGCAACTGAGAACACACTTCCAGGGACTGCTGGGACCTGGGATAGGCTGGCTGGGCTGTCCACCCTTTGCAGGATGGGGCCTGACCGGGATGGGTGTGGGGTGAGAGGCAAGGAGGATGGGGCAGTGGGCTGGGGAACTTCCATTTGTCCTTTATATTGAGTACTGAAAGTGTCACACTGCTTGCAAGCCACTTGACCATTCTGAAGGTCATTTTTCTCCTTTGAAAATGTGTATAAGAATTCCTATCTTACAGATATTAAGGATCCAATCAAATTATTTTATAAACATAATTGTATGGAATATAGTAAATGACAAGTTCTTATCACTGCTACCAATCATGGCAGGAGTTTCAGGCTAAACTCAAAATGTCTGCTAAATCCATCACACAACTGAAATGCACTACTAATTATATTATTAGCACGAACAGTATTTCAGGTATATGGTTTCTTATCTAAAACCTTTGGGGCCAGATGTTTTCAGAATTCAGAATTTTGAGGATTTTAGAAATATGTGCATAAACCATATATCGCATTGCCCCTGGAATAGTTGAGGCAGGGCCATGTTATCAAATACATTAATATTTTTATAGCAAAACCTATTGAATGAATATGTGTGGTAAGTAAAGACTATACATGATAGTATAGACCCTCTCAGGATTTTTATCATCCAGTCCTAGCTCCCCTGTGGTCTCTATATGGCGTCTGAAACTTGCTTCTCCCCAGGGTTAATATTCAAAGTGTCTGACAATCTATGTCCTGGAGCTGCAGCTGGGTCTTACTGTGCCAGGCACTACCTCTTTAGGTACAGAGGGTCCAATAGGAGGGCGCTCACCGAATGATGTTTGAAGGGATGTGGAAATGGCTGACAGCAGCTGCAATTTATCAACCTGAAGAGGAGTCTTGATGTTGTAACATTCAGGAAAAGTAAATGGCCTCATATCAGTTTAGGTTATTTTTTAAAAATAACTTTTAAAATTTTAGAACAGTTTCATATTTATAGAAGGATTGTAAAAATAGTACAGAGACTTTTCCATATGGCTTTCATCTTACTTTAGTATGGTACATTTGTCACAATTAATAAACCAATATCGATACATTATTATGAACTGAAGTCCATACTTTATTCAGATGTCCCTAATTTTTACCTGCTTTCTTTTTCTGTTCCTGGATTCCATCCAGGACACTCCACTTCATTTATAGTTGTTATGACTCCATAAGCTCTTATTGGCTGTGACAGTTTCTCAAACTTTTCTTGTTTTTCATTACATTGATAGTTTGAGGAGTACTGGTCAGATATTTTGTAGACTATCCTTCAACTGGGATTTGTCTGACAGTTTTCTCATGATTAGACTGGGGTTATGGGTTTCGGGGAGGAAAACCACACAAGTGCCATTCTCACCACATCTGAAGGGTACATACTATCAATATGACTTATCATCGTTGATGTTGACCTTGATCACCTGGCTGTGGGAGTGTTTGTCAGTTTTCCCCACTGTAAAATTACTCTTTCTTCTCGCCTTTTCATTTTGAACTTGTTGGAAGTCACTCAGTACAGCCCATGCTTAAGGAGTGAGGAAGTATGCCCCCCTCCTAGAGGGGGGAGTGTCTGTAATTGTTTGGAATTCGTCTGTGCAGGAGATTGGTCTCCTCTTTCCAAAAATCAGATCTTGCTGCCAAATGGGTTAAGAAATCTTTTTTTTTTTTCTTTAAAAACGTTTGCGTTGTAGATAAGGGATTATGGACCAGAACCAGCGTTATACCTAAATTTTAAAAGTGCTTGCGCTCACTGTACCCCCGGTGATAGAAGAGACTGAGTTGGTGGTTCCTTATAGGAAGAAAGAAAGAAAGGGACTAGTAGGAAGGGATAATGGTGGCCTGTTTCTAAGAGCCGTGGATGGTCCCCTCCCATCACACGTGGCTTGGCTGTACATTCCTAAACAAGAAGTACATTTGGTTGTTTCCATACCTTCGTAACAAATTTATCCTGAAGGGAAATACTGGGAGATATGGTGATGACCAAGTTAAGAGTGTAAGTTTTTAAAAATAGACAAATTTTCCCTTTTGTGTGTTTGTCAAACCTTTAAAACACGCATTTTCATAGAAACTCTTAAATTGGGATTATTCAGGACTAGGAGAGGTGTGTATAGAAAGAAATGTAAATTGTTCTCGCCCTGGGCATGCAGAGTCACCTCCCACAGTCACCAGGGATCCGCTCCACCCTCCTACATTCCCTCCTCCCTCTGAGATGCCCTGTACCTGCCTCCAGGCAGCAACATGTCCCAGGCTGAGTCCTCTTTCTCCTCAACTCTTCTCACCCTCCTCCCCTCCCAGCTGGGTGAGACCCTCTCAGGATTTTTATCATCCAGTCCTAGCTCCCCTGTGGTCTCTATATGGCGTCTGAAACTTGCTTCTCCCCAGGGTTAATATTCAAAGTGTCTGACAATCTATGCCCTGGAGCTGCAGCTGGGTCTTACTGTGCCAGGCACTACCTCTTTAGGTACAGAGGGTCCAATAGGAGGGGACTCACCGAACGATGTTTGAAGGGATGTGGAAATGGCTGAGAGCAGCTGCAATTTATCAACCTGAAGAGGAGTCTTGATATTTTAACATTCAGGAAAAGTAAATATTATTAGATATATTTTGTATCATATTGGTCATAGGAGCCTTCCAGAATTAAGCTCTAGCCTCCACTTACTGATTATTAACAGAATGCGTACATACCCTCAGGGTTGACTTTCTAGGTTTTGGAGTTGCTCACTGATGCCCCAAGAAGGCAACCATTTTAATTAGGGCTGTAGTGTGACCTAATATTGATATGTTACCGTTCAAACTCACCCCTAAAACCTAATACCCAATGTCATAATGATCTTAGAGCAAACTCACAAGATGGTATGAGCCCCAGGCAGCACCAGGATTGTTTAAAATGGGCTGACAGGAATGGAGCTGTAGTGAACTTTTTCCTATTTCAGTCTTCAAAGGAACACAGGTCAGGAAATTTCTCTTCTATTGATTTCACTTGATCTCTCTCCAACCTATGACATCATTGCTTACAATTACATGCATCTCTTTAGTGTACTATGGGTGATCCTATCTCTTCCACCTAATTTAGAGGAATAATGTGGAGGTCTTGAAAATGGTATGAACTTCTGAGGAAAAACAAGGTATATATAGGGGATATGGGGATGTGTGTATGCATATGACTGATTCGCTTTGTTGTGCAACAGAAACTAACACAGTATTGTGAAGCAATTACACTCCAATAAAGATCTATTAAAAAAGAAAATAAATAAAAGAAAGTTATATGTAATTTAGATGATGAATAATCTTCAAACAACTCCCTGAATTTGAGCTCCAATTAGAGAGAAATAATTAGACATGTTGGCATTGAAGAAATAAAATATTTCAAACCACTCTCTGATCTTGGTCATGTCTCTTTTTCAAAGTCCAAAAATTAAACATAATGATGGACTAGATAAGTAAGTTTATTATTCACCATCTGGTTATGCCACTTGATGAACTGACTGGAGTTTCTCAGAGACCTTCTTTTCAAAGGCTCCCCTGGGTTAACAATTCCCTCAAGCCTGTTTTTTCTGTGTAAACCACATGTCACTGGGTTCAATTGCCTATAGCAAAGGCCTCTCAACTTTTTTGTCAAACTGTTTTATCCATAAAAATTATTTGACTTCTTAAGTCTTATAATACACTTTATACATCTACTACCAAAATAATACATTAAGTATGTCGTAAAACTGTTTGCATAGCTCATTTGGAAATTTCTTGTGTACTGCCTTATGAAAACCTTGTATCTTGAATTGTTTTTTAAATAGTTAATTGTGATTTACATTTTCATTGATTTATGTTTCCTTTTTGTCTCTGATTAGATTTATAAAACTAAGGTCAAAATTAAAAAAAGAAAAATATTCTCTACAACAGAATGTTTCGCTTAACTGGAGTCTTGTCGGGTTTTGCTCTGTTTGTGCGTCCAGCAGCAAGCCACTTAACTTGCATGAGCACTGATTATCTCATCTGTAAAGGAAGGGCTTGGACTAGATGATTTCTAACATCCCTCCAGCTTTATAATTTGGATGATAGGATTTGATTTGGCAAATCTCCCAGAGAGATGTTCTCCGGGTTTGAGAAGGCTGTCCTAATTTGACCATGGATGTTATGAATTTAGAAAAAAACTCTTTTAGAAAACTGCCCAAAGACAAACGCCCTAGAGGCTCGGTGTCCTAAACCATCTTCCTGCTGCACGGCTCAGACAGTAGGTTGAGGGGTGCCACTGTGGAATGCCACACCACAGTATCTCAGAGGCAGGAGGCTGGTTGCACATGTGAATCATGAAACTGTCAGCAACAGCATTATTCATAAAGAGAACTTCAGTTGAGAGCTGAGTTCAATAATTTTCAGCCCAATATGCCAGCACTCGGCCTTCTCACATTTTTTGGTTGCATTATGTTAAAAATCCTGATTTTATTTTCTAATCCTTTGTGTGTGAGCTGTGGTGTTTAGAGAAATAGATGCATAAAAAATACATATCAAAATGCCACATCCTGTAAACATAGCTTACGCTGATTATTTTAAATGTTTTCTTTACTCAAGCAGGTGGATTTAGGACATAACAGTAATAATAAACACTCATCTAAAGAACAGATTTTGATCAAGGAAGTCTCCCATTGGTTTTATATATATATAATCTTTACTCTGTTGGTTTTCCCAGGGCAAAAATTGCACAAAAGAAACAGACCACAGCTCTTGCAATATAATACCAGTAAAACAAAACAAACAAAAGAAAAAGCACACAAAAAACCAAACAAGCCCCAACCCCCCAGAAAAGCAAACAGAACCTCAAGACAAAAACTGGCCTAACAATGCAAACTAGAACTTAAGATCCTACCACACCTAGGCAGCCACCCATATCCAGTCTGTATCCTGGAAAGACTTATGATTAAGCAAAGAGAGGAGAGACCATGAAAAGAATCAGTCATGGATTTTTAATTTATAAGCACAGACTGATCCCAGGGAAGACTTACAGCAAATTTTATTCCAATGCCTCTTGCTGTTTTTTTTTTATCATACAATCTGTGTCTGTCGGCAACAGCCTTTGATTGCTTCTTTAGCCAACCTGAAATGCTAGGAGGATCCTTGTTTAACCAGTTTTTTTGTTTTGTTTTGTTTTTTGCGGTACGCGGGCCTCTCACTGCTGTGGCCTCTCCCGTTGCGGAGCACAGGATCCGGACGCGCAGGCCCAGCGGCCACGGCTCACGAGCCCAGCCGCTCCGCGGCACGTGGGACCCTCCCGGACCAGGGCACGAACCCGCGTCCCCTGCATCGGCAGGCGAACTCTCAACCACTGCGCCACCAGGGAAGCCCAACCAGTTTTTAATAACTACGTCTCTATGCCACCCTCACCATCGTTTAATTTGTTTTCAGGACCAGAGATCTTTACTCACATTATTTTTAAGGATCTGTTATAATATTATCAAGGGGGGTTAGAAGTAATTATATAGGAAATGAAAAATCAAGAATCTTATATTTCTGTCCCAGGCAAGGACCATAAATTAGTTGTGCCACAGCAGTCCTCTTTTCCATGGGATTATCTTTATGATAACACATTTAGTGTAAAAGATGCTTTATATTTGTCATATAGAAAATATGAATGTGCAGTCAGCATTGGCATCTAAGCAGATGTAGATACTGTGGTTAAACACAGGAGGAGATTTCCTATGAAAAGTGGACAAATGTGTATTACATGAAAGTGATTGTCAGCACTACTTTAAGTAGATACTGCTGCCCTTAGTGAGAAGAATGTAGAATAAATGTCAGTTGTTTTTATTTCATGCCTAGATTTTGTCTGTTAAAAGTTAGGTTAGGGCTTCCCTGGTGGCGCAGTGGTTGAGCGTCCGCCTGCCGATGCGGGGGACACGGGTTCGTGCCCCGGTCCGGGAGGATCCCACGTGCCGCGGAGCGGCTGGGCCCGTGAGCCGTGGCCGCTGAGCCTGCGCGTCCAGAGCCTGTGCTCCGCAGTGGGAGAGGCCGCAACAGTGAGAGGCCCGCGTGCTGAAAAAAAAAAAAAAAAGAAGTCAGGTTAGCTCTCTGATTATATGATTTAAATGCTTGAATTGATTCAGTATCATTAACAATTTTGCATTTTGTGACCTCAAGCCAGCTGTTTTGCTCACCAGGTATGCTCAAAGTGGGGAGAAAGGCAAAGTCTGTGAGTCAACTGAAGTCTGCTATAGACTTTCCTTTAGATTTAAAAAGAAAAATTTTAAATCATGATATTCCATGTGGAAAATATACTCTACTGTCTTTTTTTTTTTTTAATGCCAGGGAAATCCCCACAGCACGTTCAAGGCTAAATAAGCAGGGAGGTTGCAGACCATGCTTATACTTTATAGTCTGGGTATTTGGGAGACTCTCTGAGTCAGCACCCTTTCTTCTGTGCCTTCTGCCGTCCCTGCCTAGGAAGGCCAGTGTGGGTAGGACTAGCCTTAACTGTGGGGACAGTCAGTAGGTGGCTGTCTTAAAAATGCTATTTTCCCCCCTGTTAATTTGTCCTTTTCAGATATCTATCTATCTACCTATGATGTATATATATGTAATTTACGCACTTGATAAAATGTATTGAGTACATTTATGTACAAGGTATGTAGAAGACAGAAGATAGAAAAACAAGTTTCAGTGAGTCCTTTAGCTTACAGAGATGTGTAGAAAATGAGACATAGTCACCTATAATAAAATATAACGTAGAAAGTGTCAAGTGCCATAAAAGGGAAAGAGCTGAAGTACTCTTTCCTTTGGGTTAAATGAACATATACTCTGGGTGCAGCCTCATTTTGGCTCCAGTCTTGATAATTGGTCTGGTTAGCCCATCATCTCGCAGAATCTGAAACAAGAGAACCCATGAGGAGTAAGATTTGCTGGATGAGGCATTGCAAAATCAGATCAGGAAGATGGTTGGCTGATTGTTAACAATCCGTCTGTAAATCTTTACTGAGTCTCCACTTTGGGTTGGGCCATGGGGATATGGAAGAGAACAATCCAGATGTGGTCTCTGCCCTCCAACAGTCTGGAAGTTGTTTTAGTGAAGAGCATGATCAAGCAGAAATCAGGAGAGTGTGCAGAGAGAATAAACTGGAAAAAAAAAAAAGTAGCTTTACCTGGTTATAGTTATGCTATGCGTTAGCCAAGAATGTGAGTAAATGTCATGAGTCTAGATCTAATATTTCCCTTTTTTCTCTTTGCATCGAATCTGTGAATTAGGCAGAAGTACCAGGAATTGTAGTGGAAAATAGATTCTGGAATGGTCCAGAGCCTGGCTGAGGGAAGAGGAGGGAGAATTGGTGGGCAGCCTTGGTGGTGCAGTGGGACATGAAGAATGGGAATTCTGGGAAGAGATGGCTCTGTATTGGAGATGCTGCCATTTATGGTTATATGCTGCCATTTATGGTTATATTTATAAATATTTTGATTCTGAGAAGATTAGAAGTGGCTGAGGAGAAAGGGAGAGCTCTGAGGGGTGTCTGGCAAGTGGGTGATAGGAGAGGAGAAAGCAACAGTGGAATCTGACAACTCAGCAAATTCCTCAATCTTTTTTCCCCATTAGCTAAGGAGATAGTGTCTTTGAGTTGGTGATAAGAGAAAACAAATGGAATGGAGGAGGAGGATAGAGCAGAAACCTGAGCCATAGTTGTGCTGAGTGCCCTTCTCTGGGGAGGATATATGTATGGAGAGGTGCAGAGATTGACTAAGGACAGATTTTAAACCAAGAAAGTCTATGAGAAAATGTGTTAAGTACTTTAAAGAGTTAAATAATGTAAGAATCAATTGTATTCATTGTTTTCATTTACGTCTCCAGTCTGCCCTCTCTCCTCTCTTCCTGTTTTCCTCCCTTCCTTTCTTTCCTTTTTTTTTTTCCTTTTTTAAGCACTAATTAGGACATATAATTTCTTTTTTCCCTGGTGAATAACTTCCCATCTACCTAGTGGTGTGCTGATAAAGAAAAAAAAAAAAGTATATTTATGTACATACATTTATTATAAACTTTTTTATATGAAGGATGTATAGCACACAATTTACAAATAACAAAATATACAATACTCTTTATTGTAAATTTCATATAGCCAATTGATTCTCACAGACTGCTTTTATTTATTTTTGCTGAACTCCTATATTCTTAGCCAACCTGTGGTTGCAGCTGATGGAAGAGCATGGTTCTGACATGAATGTTGGTTACGTTTTCATTAAAGTTAATAAGTAAAATACAGGTAGATCAATGAGGACAACTGTCAGAACTTCACTTGTTTGTCAGTGGTGTGATGACTTCTTTGCTGAACTAGCTAATAATTTTTGAATACTGGAAGAATAATTTCTGAAGGGTTTGTTTGTTTTTGTTTTTATTTTGTTTTATTCATAAGGTGATAACTACAAATAGGACACAGTTTTGAGTTTAATCTGCATTATTAACATTTTCTCACTTTCATTATTCATTATTAACATTTTCATCACTTTCTTAAATGTAAGCAATTAACAAAACAATAAATCAAGCCCCGACTGGTAGCTTTTGCCAATTTCCATGGTGTTAATACTTCCAGCATAGTGTCAACTGAACATGCAGTTGGCTAGTAATGGGCAGCAGCATACCATAACACATGGACCATTTCCTCCAATTCAGATACAATAGAGGTAAATCAGAATAGATAACAGAATAGATAACAGTAAATGTAGTAAATTAATTAGGAAATGATGAATTTTGAGTATTTATGACCTTTCTTTTAATACATTTTTGAGAATTTATTAACTTAATTTTTAATATAATGAATTTAGTTGTAAGTTCCTATAATTTAATTTTTAATAATGGCAGCATTTAACAAATAACTGAAAAATTCCTGAAACTGTAACAGTCAGCTCTCTTGGGCCAGAATGAGCTACTATTTTCATTATTATATTATAGTTTAGGAATCTAGGTCTCAGAGAAGTAAAATTTTTTTTAAGTCACATACCTACTAGGAGATTCATCTTTTTTTTTTTTAAACATCTTTATTGGAGTATAATTTCTTTACAATGTTGTTAGTTGCTGCTGTATAACAAAGTGAATCAGCTATACGTATACATATATCCCCATATACCCTCCCTCTTGCGTAGGCGATTCATCTTGAACCCAGATTTTTTACTCCAAATCTCATGAAGACAGTCACTCCAGAGAATCTGGATAAAGGGCACCCCATCAAATACAACACAGAGAAAGTCATGCAGAGAGACTTTGAGATCCCCAGGAGCCTCTTTGCGCTACCTAACCTTACCAGTTTTCTCTGCTCTGGGTGTTTGGTTCTATTCCACCAAAGAAATTCCAGTTCTGATTCTTTCTGGACCATATACTACTAGGTCAAGTTATTGCTATGAAGGATATCTTCCAATTTGCATAGTCTGTTAAACAGTCAATTTACAGGTATTTGTCGAGTAGCTGTGAACAAGGTCCTGTGCTTGGTGCTGCAGTCATTCACCCCCTCCGTACACTTCTGACAGGTCACACTTCCTCTTGTTTATGAGGGGAAAAAGAGCCAAGTCGGAATCATCTGTGTGGCAAGTCTACTATTCATTGGATTATAAAGCTTTAATGTTTGGACGTAGGTTATAGTTTTAGTTTGGCAGGTTTCCCTCTCTAGTTAGAGTTAATAGTTTAATATTGGAACACTTTTTTGGTGGGGGGGCTCTAATTTGTTTAAGAATTTTTAGAGGAAATACAATTTCTCTCTCTCTCCCTCTCTCCCTCCCTCCCTCTTTCTCTCTCTTTGTACAGCTTCTGAATCATGATTTGTATTCTTGTTAATCTTTTCTTTTCTAACCAATAAAAATGAGTAAAATTGTGGTTCCTTATTTTGCCATAGAATTAATGGGATCTGACCATATACAATCCCAGTAATTCATCCCCCAAATGAGATGTGTGGTATTCTAACATTTCACCAAAATATATATTTAAATTTTTTTGGCTTTTAATGAGTTAAAAAACTTTCCTCCTCAATCAGTTATTTTCTATTCATTTCAAATTTATCTAGGCAAACTGATATTAATAGTTTACTATCAAGTCAATAGGAAGATAACACATTTTGACTGGATTTTTCAATGTATGTGAAAAAATACTTAGCCTCAGATGTATCTTTTTATGTATCAAACCAGAAGAAAATCAGCATAAGCTTTTTAACTTTATAAGACATAGACTTTCCTTACTTTTATTATTGCTCTAACAGTAATACTCAGAAAATGTAGTATAAACTAACTATGAAATAGTACACTTGAGTAAATGAAGTCAGTACAATACACAACAGTGGTTTTCCACTGGTCAGGACTCAGTTGATGAGAAGAGCCCATTGGTACATATGAATTTTTTGTCATGTGCAAGGGGTTTCCACTTCTTTTTTCTGGGCAGCCAGTGCCAGTGAAGCCATCTTACTGGTTAAGATGGAAATTGCTTTAATTCTGAGGTTCCTTGTTGCACATTTATTTTAAAAAAATATTGAGCATCTGCTGAATGCCAAGCAATCATCTAGGTTCTGGGGGTGTGAAGCACTGAAGTAGACATACAAGGTCCCTGCTCTTATGGAGACTATCATCTAGAGGGAGTGAAGTAAAAATAAACTAGTTAACATAGAAATGATTAAGACACTCTCAAAGAAAGAGACATTTAATGAAGATGGCAAGCAGGGCAATGAGATAGAAAGTGATTGAGGTAACTTTACCCAGGGGTGGTCAGTGATGTCCTCTCTGAGGGGGTGACATTGTTGCTGAGACTTGAATGACAGGAGGCAACTTTCTGTGGAGCAATCTGTTAGCATTTCATGCAGCTGCTGTTCTTATTTATGTTGTAATGGTTAGACTGGAGTGATACTTCCACTCAGTAAGAGCAGTAAGTTCAGAGATGTGTTAGTTTTCTCACAGTTTGGTGACTTTCTTCTGCTATGTCCTGATTAATTAAAAAAATTTTAAGCCAGTACAAAGAGTACATAGTTAATTTCCCTAGGAGCTCCTATTTGAAGCCAAACTACTGATGGATAATTTCACGAATACCATTATGCCTCTGGTTAGGTCACTACTGTGTAGCAATGATAGTCCAAGTGGGTAAGTGCTATCATAGTGGAAATCACAGGGTGCTATGAGCCTGTTTAGCTCCATTTTGGAGACCAGGTTAAATTTTTTGAAATAAGAGACTTCTAAACTGGTATCTGAAGGACAAAGAGGAGTTTCCCAGACGAAGGGGCAGGGGAGCAAGAGGGAAAAGTCTTCCATGCAGAGGAACATGTGCAACAGCCTCTAGGGAGAGAGAATATGGTACCTTCAGGAAACCACAAATAATCTGAATTTGGCTGAAGTGTATAGCACAAGAGGAAAAGTGGTGCGAGAGAGGACACTAGCAGGAGTCAATTACAGAGGGGCTGGTGAGCCTTGTTAAGAAAGTAAGACTTTAGAGAGACCTTCAAGATGGTGGAGGAGTAAGACGCAGAGATCACCTTCCTCCCCACAGATACACCAGAAATACATCTACACGTGGAACAACTCCTACAGAACACCTACTGAACGCTGGCAGAAGACCTCAGACCTCCCAAAAGGCAAGAAACTCCCCACATACCTGGGTAGGGCAAAAGAAAAAAGAAAAACCAGAGACAAAAGAATAGGGAAGGGACCTGCACCTCTGGGAGGGAGCTGTGAAGGAGGAAAAGTTTCCACACACTAGGAAGCCCCTTCACTGGCAGAGACAGGGGGTGGCGGGGGGAAGCTTCAGCGCCACGGAGGACAGCACAGCAACAGGGGTGCAGAGGGCAAAGTGGAGAGATTCCTGCACAGAGGATCGGTGCCGACCAGCACTCACCAGCCTGAGAGGCTTGTCTGCTCACCCGCCAGGATAGGTGGGGGCTGGGAGCTGAGGCTCAGGCTTCGGAGGTCAGATCCCAGGGAGAGAACTGGGGTTGGCTGTGTGAACACAGCCTGAAGGGAGCTAGTGCACCACAGCTACCTGGGACGGAGTCCAGGTAAAAGTCTGGAGCTGCCTAAGGGGCAAGAGACCATTGTTTCGGGGTGCGTGAGGAAAGGGGATTCAGAGCACTGCCTAAACGAGCTCCAGAGATGGGTGTGAGTTGTGGCTATCAGCGTGGGAACCAGACATGGGCATGAAATGCTAAGGCTGCTACTGCAGCCACCAGGCAGCCTGTGTGCAAGCACAGGTCACTGTCCACACCTCCCCTCCTGGGAGCTGTGCAGCCTGCCACTGCCAGGGTCCCGTGGTCCAGGGACAACTTCCCCGGGAGAACGCATGGCACGCCTCAGGCTGGTGCAACGTCACGCTGGCGTCTCCCACTGCAGGCTTGCCCCACATTCCGTACCCCTCCCTGCCCCCAGCCTGAGTGAGCCAGAGCCCCTTAATCAGCTGCTCCTTTAACCTCGTCCTGTCTGGGTGGGGAACAGATGCTCACAGGTGACCTACACGCAGAGGTGGGGCAAAATCCAAAGCTGAACCCCAGGAGCTGTGCAAACAAAGAAGGGAAAGGGAAATCTCTCCCAGCAGCCTCGGGAGCATCAGATTAAATCTTCACATTCAACTTGATGTACTATGCATCTCTGGAATACCTGAATAGACAACGAATCACAACAAAATTGAGGTGGTGGACTTTGGGAGAAACTCTAGACTTGGGGTTTGCTTTCTGCATCTAATTTGTTTCTGGTTTTATGTTTATCTTACTTTAGTATTTAGAGTTTATTATCATTGGTAGATTTGTTCATTGATTTGGTTGTTCTCTTCCTTTTTTTAATATATATATATATTTCCTTTTTCTCTTTTTGTGAGTGTGTATGTGTGTGCTTCTTTGTGTGATTTTGTCTGTATAGCTTTGCTTTTACCATTTGTCCTAGGCTTCTGTCTGTCCTTTTTTTTTAGTATAGTTTTTAGCGCTTGTTATCATTGGTGGATTTGTTTTTGGTTTGCTTGCTCTCTCCTTTCATTCGTTTTTTTCTTTTTTTATTACTTTTTAATTTGTCTATTTTTAATAATTAATTTTTTTATTTTAATAACTTTATTTTCCCTTATTTTTTATTTCTTTCATGTTTTTTCCCTTTTCTTCTGAGCTGTGTGGCTGACAGGGTCTTGGTGCTCTGGCCGGGTGTCAAGCCCGTGCCTCTGAGGTTACAGAGCCAAGTTCAGGACATTGGTCCACCAGAGACCTCCCAGCTCCATGTAATATCAAATGGTGAAAGCTCTCCCAGAGATCTCCATCTCAACGCTAAGACCCAGCTCCACTCAACGACCAGCAAGCTACAGTGCTGGACACCCTACGCCAAACAACTAGCAAGACAGAAACACACCCCCACCCATTAGCAGAGAGGCTGCCTAAAATCATAATAAGGTCACAGACACCCCAAAACACACCACCAGACATGGTCCTGCCCACCAGAAAGACAATATCCAGCCTCATCCACCAGAACACAGGCACCAGTCCCCTCCACCAGGAAGGCTACACAAGCCACTGAACCAACCTTACCCACTGGGGGCAGACACCAAAAACAACGGGAACTATGAACCTGCAGCCTGCAAAAAGGAGACCCCAAACACAGTAAGTTAAGCAAAATGAGAAGACAGAGAAATGCACAGCAGATGAAGGAGCAAGATAAAAACCCACCAGACCAAACAAATGAAGAGGAAATAGGCAGTCTACCTGAAAAAGAATTCAGAGTAATGATAGTAAAGATGAACCAAAATCTTGGAAACAGAATGGAGAAAATACAAGAAATGTTTAACAAGGACCTAGAAGAAATAAAGAACAAACAAACAATGATGAAAAGCACAATAAGTGAAATTAAAAATGTCCTACAAGGAATCAATAGCAGAATAACTGAGGCAGAAGAACGGAGAAGTGACCTGGAAGATAAAATAGTGGAAATAACTACTGCAGAGCAGAATAAAGAAAAAAGAATGAAAAGAATTGAGGACAGTCTCAGACACCTCTGGGACAATATTAAATGAAGCAATATTCGAATTATAGGGGTCCCAGAAGAAGAATAGAAAAAGAAAGGGACTGAGAAAATATTTGAAGAGATTATAGTTGAAAACTCCCCTAATATGGGAAAGGAAATAGTCAATGAAGTTCAGGAAGCACAGAGAGTCCCATACAGGATAAATCCAAGGAGAAACACGCCAAGACACATATTAATCAAACTACTGGGCTTCCCTGGTCACATGGTGGTTGGGAGTCTGCCTGCCAATGCAGGGAACACGGGTTCGAGCCCTGGTCTGGGAGGATCCTGCATGCCGCAGAGCAGCTGGGCCCGTGAGCCACAACTGCAGAGCCTACGCGTCTAGAGCCTGCGCTCCACAGCGGGGGAGGCCGCAATAGTGAGAGGCCCATGTACCGCGATGAAGAGTGGCCCCCACTTGCCACAACTGGAGAAAGCCCTCGCACAGAAACAAAGACCCAACACAGCCGTAAATACATAAATTTAAAAGAAAAAAATCAAACTACCAAAAATAAAATACAAAGAAAAAATATTAAAAGCAGCAGGGGAAAAGCAACAAATAACATACAAGGGAATCCCCATAAGGTTAACAGCTGATCATTCAGCAGAAACTCTGCAAGTCAGAAGGGAGTGGCAGGACATATTTAAAGTGATGAAGGGGAAAAACCTATCACCAAGATTACTCTACCCAGCAAGGATCTCATTCAGATTTGAGGGAGAAATTAAAACCTGTACAGATAAGCAAAAGCTAAGAGAATTCAGCACCACCAAACCAGCATTACAACAAATGCTACAGGAACTTCTCTAGGCAGGAAACACAAGAGAAGGAAAAGACCTACAATAACAAACCCAAAACAATTAAGAAAATAGTAATAGGAATATACATATCAATAACTACCTTCAATGTAAATGGATTAAATGCTCCAACCAAAAGACATAGATTGGCTGAATGCATACAAAAACAAGACCCATATGTATGCTGTCTACAAGAGACCCACTTCAGACCTAGGGACACATACAGACTGAAAGTGAGGGGATGGAATAAGATATTCCATGCAAATGGAAATCAAAAGAAAGTTGGAGTAGCAATTCTCATATGAGACAAAATAGACTTTAAAATAAAGACTATTATAAGAGACAAAGAAGGACACTACATAATGATCAAGGGACCAATCCAAGAAGAACATATAACAATTGTAAATATTTATGCACCCAACATAGGAGGACCTCAATACATAAGGCAAATGCTAACAGACATAAAAGGGGAAATCAACAGTGGCACAATCATTGTAGGGGACTTTAACACCCCACTTTCACCAATGGAAGATGATCCAAAATGAAAATAAATAAGGAAACAAAAGCTTTAAATGGTACATTAAACAAGATGGACTTAATTGATATTAATAGGATATTCCATCCAAAAACAAGAGAATACACTTTCTTCTCAAGTGCTCATGGAACATTCTCCAGGACAGATCATATCTTGGGTCACAAATCAAGCCTTGGTAAATTTAAGAAAATTGAAATCATATCAAGTATATTTTCTGACCAAAACACTGTGAGACTAGATATTAATTACAGGAAAAAATCTGTAAAGAATACAAAAACATGGAGGCTAAACAATACACTACTAAATAACCAAGAGTACTGGGCTTCCCTGGTGGCGCAGTGCTTGAGAGTCTGCCTGCCAATGCAGGGGACACGGGTTCGTGCCCCGGTCCAGGAAGATCCCACATGCCATGGAGCGGCTGGGCCCGTGAGCCGTGGCTGCTGAGCCTGTGCGTCTGGAGCCTGTGCTCTGCAATGGGAGAAGCCACAACAGTGAGAGGCCCACATACCAAAAAAATAAATAAATAAATAAATAAATAAATAGCCAAGAGATCACTGAGGAAATCAAAAAATACCTAGAAACAAATGAGAATGAAAACATGGTGGTCCCAAACCTATGGGATGCAGCAAATGCAGTTCTAAGAGGGAAGTTTATAGCAATATGATCCTATCTCAAGAAACAAGAAACATCTCAAATAAACAACCTAACCTTGCACCTCAAGCAATTAGAGAAAGAAGAACAAGAAAACCCCAAAGTTAGCAGAAGGAAAGAAATCATAAAGATCAGATCAGAAATAAATGCAAAAGAAATGAAGGAAATGATAACAATGATCAATGAAACTAAAAGCTGGTTCTTTGAGAAGATAAACAAAATTGATAAACATTATACAAACATCAAGAAAATAAGGGAGAATACTTAAATCAATAGAATTAGAAATGAAAAAGGAGAAGTAACAACTGACACTGCAGAAATACAAAGGATCATGAGAGATTACTACAAGCAACTGTATGCCAATAAAATGGACAACCTGGTTGAAATGGACAAATTCTTAGAAAAGCACAACCCGCTGAGACTGAACCAGGAAGAACTAGAAAATATAAGCAGTCCAATCACAAGCACCAGAATTGAGACTGTGATTAAAAATCTTCCAACAGGGCTTCCCTGGTGGCGCAGTGGTTAAGAATCCACCTGCCGTTGCAGGGGACACCAGTTCGTGCACCGGTCTGGGAAGATCCCACATACCGTGGAGCGGCTGGGCCCGTGAGCCATGGCCGCTGAGCCTGCGCATCTGGAGCCTGTGCTCCGCAACGACAGAGGCCACAACAGTGAGAGGCCTGCGTACCGCAAAAAAAAAAAAAAAAAAAAAAAACAGGCTTAAAACCTGGTGAAAAAAATTCACCAGGCTTCACAGGTGAATTCTATCAAACATTTAGAGAAGAGCTAACACCTATCCTTCTCAAACTGTTCCAAAATATAGCAGAGGGAGGAACACTCCCATCCTCATTCTACGAGGCCACCATCACCCTGATACCAAAACCAGACAAAGCTGTCACAAAGAAAGAAAGCTACAGGCCAGTATCACTGATGAACATAGGTGCAAAAATCCTCAACAAAATACTAGGAAGTAGAATCTAGCAGCACATTAAAAGGATAATATACCATGGTCAAATGGGATTTATCCCAGGAATGCAAGGATTCTTCAATATATGCAAATCAATCAATGTGATAAACCATATTAACAAATTGAAGGAGAAAATCATATGATCATCGCAATAGATGCAGAAAAAGCTTTAGACAAAATTCAACACCCATTTATGATAAAAACCCTCCAGAAAATAGGCATAGAGGGAACTTACCTCAACATAATAAAGGCCATATATGACAAACCCACAGCCAACATCATTCTCAGTGGTGGAAAACTGAAAGCATTTCCTCTAAGATCTGGAACAAGACAAGGGTGTCCACTCTCACCAGTGTTAGTCAACATAGTTTTGGAAGTTTTAGCCACAGCAGTCAGAGAAGAAAAAGAAATAAAAGGAATCCAAATTGGAAAAGAAGTAAAGCCGTCACTCTTTGCAGATGACATGATAGTATACATAGAGAATCCTAAAGATGCTACCAAAAAGCTACTAGAGCTAATCAATAAATTTGGTAAAGTAGCAAGATACAAAATTAATGCCCAGAAATCTCTTGCATTCCTATACCCTAATGAGGAAAAATCTGAAATAGAAATTAAGGAAACACTCCCATTTACCATTGCAACAAAAAGAGTAAAATACCTAGGAATAAACCTACCTAAGGAGACAAAAGACCTGTATACAGAAAGCTGTTAAGACACTGATGAAAGAAATTAAAGATGATACAAACAGATGGAGAGATATACCATGTTCTTGGATTGGAAGAATCAACACTGTGAAAATGACTATAGCACCCAAAGCAATCTATAGATTCAGTGCAGTCCCTTTCCCACTACCAATGGCATTTTTCACAGAACCTGAACAAAAAATTTCAGAATTTGTATGGAAACACACAGGACCCCGAATAGCCAAAGCAATCTTGAGAAAGAAAAATGGAGCTGGAGGAATCAGGCTCCCTGACTTCAGACTATACTACAAAGCTACAATAATCAAGACAGTATGGTACTGGCACAAAAACAGAAATATAGATCAATGGAACAGGATAGAAAGCCCAGAGATTAACCCATGCACATATGGTCACCTTATCTTTGATGAAGGAGGCAAGAATATACAATGGAGAAAAGACAGCCTCTTCAATAAGTGGCGCTGGGAAAACTGGACAGCTACATATAAAAGAATGAAATTAGAACACTCCCTAATGCCATACACAAAAATAAACTCAAAATGGATTAAAGACCTAAATGTAAGGCCAGACACTATCAAACTGTGAGAGGAAAACATAGGCAGAACACTGTATGACATAAATCACAGCAAGATCCTTTTTGACCCACTTCCTAGAGAAACGGAAAACAAAAAATAAACAAATGGGACCTAATGAAACTTAAAAGCTTTTGCACAGCAAAGGAAACAAGACTAAAAGACAACCCTCAGAATGGGAGAACATATTTGCAAATGAAACAAATGACAAAGGATTAATCTCGAGAATTTACAAGCAGCTCATGCAGCTCAATATCAAAAAAACAAACAATCCAATCCAAAAATGGGCAGAAGACCTGAACAGACATTTCTCCAAAGATGTACAGACTGCCAACAAACACATGAAAGGTTGGTCAACGTCACTAATCATTAGAGAAATGTAAATCAAAACTACAATGAGGTATCACCTCACGCTAGTCAGAATGGCCATCATCAAAAAACCTACAAACAATAAATGCTGGAGAGGGTGTGGAGGAAAGGGAACCAACCCTCTTGCACTGTTGGTGGGAATGTAAATTGATCCAGCCACTATGGAGAACAGTATGGAGGTTCCTTAAAAAACTAAAACTAGAGCTACCATACGGCCCAGCACTCCTACTGGGCATATACCCTGAGAAAACTATAATTCAAAGAGTCATGTACCACAATGTTCATTGCATCTCTATTTACAATAGCCAGGACATGGAAGCAACCTAAGTGTCCATTGACAGATGAATGGATAAAGAAGATGTGGCGCATACATACAATGGAATATTACTCAGCCATAAAAAGAAATGAAATTGAGTTATTTGTAGTGAGGTGGATGGACCTAGAGTCTGTCATACAGAGTGAAGTAAATCAGAAAGAGAAAAACAAATACCGTATGCTAACGCATATATATGGAATCTAAAGAGAAAAAAAAAAAGGTTCTGATGAACCTAGGGGCAGGACAGGAATAAAGATGCAAACAGAGAATAGACTTGAGGACACAGGGAGGGGGAAGGGTAAGCTGTGACAAAGTGAGACAGTGGCATGGACATATATACACTACCAAACGTAAAATAGATAGCTAGTGGGAAGCAGCTGCATAGCACAGGGACATCAGCTGGGTGTTTTGTGACCACGTAGAGGGGTGGGATAAGGAGGGTGGGAGGGAGATGCAAGAGGGAGGAGATATGTGTATATATGTATATGTATAGCTGATTCATTCACTTTGTTATAAAGCAGTAACTAACACGCTATTGTGAAGCAATTATACTCCAATAAAGATGTTAAAAAAAAAAAAGAAAGTAAGACTTTAGATGAAGAAAAGGACAATGTTCATTCAACACATTTTTATGAAGTGCCTCCTATGCACCATACATTGTTCTAGCACTGGGAATACATCAGTGAACAGACAGAAGTCTCTGCCCTCATTCAGTCTATATTCTAGTGGCGGGGAAAGGTTGATAATAAACACAAAACATTCTTTTTTTTTTTTAAACATTTTTATTGGAGTATAATTGCTTTACAATGGTGTGTTAGTTTCTGCTTTATAACAAAGTGAATCAGTTATACATATACATATATCCCCATATCTCTTCCCTCTTGCGTCTACCTCCCTCCCACCCTGCCTATCTTCTAGCTGGTCACAAAGCACCGAGCTGATCTCCCTGTGCTATGTGACTGCTTCCCACTAGCTATCTATTTTACATTTGGTAATGTATATATGTCCATATATACACTACCACTCTCTCACTTTGTCCCAGCTTACCCTTCCCCCTCCCCGTGTCTTCAAGTCCATTCTCTAGTAGGTCGGCGTCTTTATTCCCGTCTTGCCCCTAGGTTTTTCATGATACAAAACATTCTTAATCAAGTAAGGTGCCAAGGTTTGGAGGAATTTTGAGCTTGATGCAATATGGAAACAATTTTTCAGCTGGGAACACTCAAGAGATTGTAGGTTAACACCATAGAATGTATATATTGTTGACAATGGCACTTGAGATTTTGACACACTTTTCACTTTTCTGAGTGAAGCTAAACTACCATTTCAAAGACACAAGAACCGTTTCTGATCAGGATTGCTCCAAAAGCCTGAATCTCTTGAATTCTCAATAGTAAGTATTAATTAAACAGAAAGAGATTGGTGGATAAACTGGTAGCAAGAGTACTACTGATATCTTAAAGTTAATTGGAACTCACTGAAATTGTATTATTTTGCAGAGATTCTGTAGTAATGTTCCTTTAAGCTTAGGGCTGCAGTGTCCAAACTTCTATGCTATAGAACTTTTCAAAACTTCTACGAAATTTGGAGGAATATGCTATTATAATATGTACCAATTCAAGGGAACTTCTCATTTTCCAGGGTATTTGCCCTATAGTAATTAAGAGTTGGTCACATATGTAAGTTGAATTTAAGAAGTGAAGTTTTGTGGTTAAACAAATTTTTGTTTATTATTATTATTACGGAGACAGTGAAATTACATTTAGTTTAAAAAAAAAAAACAAAAATGCACTTAACCAACAGGGTAGGTTCCAATGAAGCACCAAGGGATTGCTCTAAAGGTAAGTTCCAAATTGCCATCAACTTCCTATTTTTGGAGAGAAGAAAGGAATCCAATTTTAAGCCCTGTCTCTTTAAAAGAAAATGCGAGGTGGTGAACTACGTGGCACTTTTGATTATATGTTGAAACTGCACTAAATCCCTGAAATCCAAAAGAATATTGCACTCTGGTCCTTTGTGCAGAATGCTCACATGAGTGCTCACAGGAACCAATCCAGAAGCAAATTGCTGCTGATAGTAACTGACAGCATGAATTACTGCACTCTCAGAGACTCTGCCAGCATCAACCCATATGATCTCACTTTTGCTCATATGGCAAGCCGAATTTGTGCATGTGCTAGAACCAGCCTCTCAAGTTCAGGGAACAGCAAGGTTTCTCAGCTGTCATTTGAAAATAGCCAGCACCTTTGTAGTGAACCACCATGGCATCTCATCAGCTCACCCTTATAAAACTGGGAAAGATTTTTCCTTTGCTGATTTTTTGACCCTAATCATGTAGAATCCCTTAGAAAAAGGGGAAACTGACTCGTCTGTTTGTCATATGAAAAGCAGACGAGTCAGTGAATGCGGAGGACAACATCAATTTTTCTTCCACAAGAGAAATTGCCTCTGGGTCTACCCCCTGCTATGGTCCATTTGTAGACATTCTGCTGCTGGTAATTGCTGTGCTGATTCATAACAACCTTCAGAAATCCTTCTCTAACTTGGAATGGAAGAAGAACTATACTCTTCATTAGTAATGCTCAGTTGAACTAAAATATATATTATGGGAAATTCTCTAAAAATGAATTTGTATATACCAGCACAACCAAGATCACTAAAATATAAATCAAATATAAGAGGAGCTCATCCCATATATATATGACTGTAAAAAAACCAGGAACTAGAAACATTTTTCCAAAGGATGAAATCATAGACCCAATATCCACAGCCCAAGATCAGTCTTCAGATTTCTTCTCTTATTTCAGTTCATTACAAAACTCACCTAAATAGTACCAAAATTATAGGGGGGAAAACGCTTATGGTTTAGCCTTTGCCCATCATTAGCAATATAATCTACTGTTTCTGGGAAAACATGGACCTTCTGAGGTCTTGAACTCTGTTCTTGGCAGGTAAGAAGCCTTCCAGGTCATCTTTAAAGGCGTATTTATTTTTAATTCTTAAGTCTACACATGTTTTCTGTTAATAAGTTGGAATCTTAAACAAGATTGTTATTCACTCTATTTATTTACCTTAGAAAGTACTCAGTTCTTCTGAAACAATGGTCCCTTTGAAAATGGGTGCTATTAAAATAGGGGGAAAATAGCCTTTCTTTTTTCAGTCCATGTTTTTGGTCTTTCTAGAAGGGGTGATGAACGTCAGGCCTTGCAGGATGTTTCTAACAAGTTAGCACGGTTCTAATGAGAGACAGGAAAAATGGGAGAGCCTTGTTTGTCATGGGCTAGTTGAGGGCACCTTGAAGGGGAAGTTTTGGGATTGAATGATCCGTTCTGTCTGGGGAAAGTCAGAGGTAGAAGACAGACAAGCCCAGCAATGGTAACACAAAGTAATACAACAGGGTAGTGAGCACTTACCTCTCAACGTGGACGTTCCACAGGCCTCTCCTGTTCAGCAGATTCAGAACTCAACCAATCATCTGTCTCTTTTTTTTTTTTTTTTTTTGTGGTACGTGGGCCTCTCACTGTTGTGGCCTCTCCCGTTGCAGAGCACAGGCTCCGGACGCGCAGGCTCAGCGGCCGTGGCTCACGGGCCCAGCCGCTCCGCGGCATGTGGGATCTTCCCGGACCGGGGCACGAACTCGTGTCCCCTGCATCGGCAGGTGGACTCTCAACCACTGCGCCACCAGGGAAGCCCAACCAATCATCTCTTGCTCCTCCTCCTGAATTCCTGATCTCAGTGAGTCTCACTGTCTACTCCGGCAAGAAGGCAGAGAAACTTGACTCCTTTCTGTCCCTTGTGCACCACGGCCCAGCCATGACTAAGTCCTATTACTTCTCATTCATTTATCTCTCTCAGATTCTCAAATTCTCTTCCATGTTCTTTTTTGTTGTTCTTCAGTAAAATTTTGCAGTTTTATTTATATTGTTCCTGTCCATTTCTTTTTTTTTTGAATTTTATTTTATTTATTTTTTATACAGCAGGTTCTTATTAGTTATCCATTTTATACATATCAGTGTATATATGTCAATCCATGTTCTTGATTCCCATACTAAGTAACCATGTCATCTTCTTTACAAATTGGTCTCTCAACTGCCCTAATCTCACTCTCTCTAATCCGATCTCCACACTTTCTAAAAGATACATCTGATCATCTCATTCTTCCGCTTAAAATGATCCCCGCTGCCTTCTAGAAAAAAGTAAAATCTAAACTCCCTTGAATGACATATTTACCTCTCAATCAGCATTCTTTCTCTCCACCTTTGCTTCATCATATATAGTTTCTGTCTTGAATGCCCTCCTCTCATCCTTTCTTCTCTTGGAAAATTCCTACTTGTCTTTCAAATTTTGATTCAGCTGTTATCTCCTCCAGAACACCTTTCCCTGACCCTCTTCCTGGCCCCCATCACAAAATATTCCCACTGTACCTCTTTTGATGACTGTGCATCATGCATCTTGAGGGCAGGTGCACCGTTTTTATGGTACTTACTCAGCATCTAGCATAGCAGGTGAATGAATACAAGGAGTAATCAGAGAAAGTCACAGAGAAGGTGGAGTTGAACTGACTCACTTTTTTTTCATTTTCCTTTTGTTTACTGTAGGCAATGTATAATATTAGGATTTGGTTTACCATAAACAAGGTACATATATTTGAAAAGTAATGTTTTTAATGAAAATTTTTAATTAAAACTTTTAAGATTAAAGTTAAGTCTAGTAAGAACAGTTGGCAATTTTGATACCGTTTCAATGACTAATTCCTATTCAAAATTAATTTCTCCAGAGTTCCACATACTGTATTCACAAGACTCATCAATGTTTGTTGATTAAAGTCATGAACTGACTCACACTTGAGGGAGAAATAAGACAATGTAGAGAAGAGTGTTTGAGGCAGACGGAATAACATGTACAGGAGCATGAGAGAGTTTGCCATGTGTAGAGAAACTACAAATGGTTTAGAACTGCTAGAGAATAAGAGGTGAGATACAGAATTCTGTGGCATGAGCCATATTCCCAGTTATGACACATTTGTTATAATCTGTGACCAGCTTCTCTCAAGGGTTGGAAAGGCTTCCTGCTGCTTTTCTTGAGGCTCTACGAATAGTTAAAAATGAAGAAGTGTATAGATCCTTACTTTTCTTTTTCTTTTTTACATCCTTAATGTACTTGTTTTCTCTTCTTGCCGTCAGATAAAGAATGCATTGGTGTCTCTGAGAATATTCACAACAGGAAACATGCTTACATTTATAAAATGATCAAGCTGTTATTTCTTCATTCCCTGATAGAATCTCTTAAAATCTTCATCTGGGGTGAAATATTCCAGATTACTTTTAGTCCCTGATTCATTTTCATTAGAAAAGTTCAGAATTTATACATCAAGATTTTTCTTCCTCTGGAGCCAGTGCAAAAACTTTTCTTCAAATGAAAATTTGGGCAAATCCTGATGAGTTTCCAGATCCTGTGTATCAGGACCTGCTTTTGTCCTTTGCCTCCTTCCTGGGGCTGCTGTTACCTCCTGAGGTGGACTTAGGACACAGGGCAACAAATGGACTTGAGGAGCCACAGTTAACCTCCCAAGAGTGTTAGCAAGACTTGCAAGCCACTGTTTGCTGTTTTTTCTCACTTCTCTCTATCACGTAACTGTGACTCAGGTCTTTGTTTCTCAGAAGGAGAAAAGTGAGGTGCAGACAGCTGGAGCATCACTGGTGATTCAGTGGTAGAAGACGATTTAGGAAGAATACAGCTTCCCTAACTTTTGATTCTGTATATTTATTTTTCTCAATATTTTGTTTGTGGTTATTTCTTTATTAGGGGAGTGGGAGAAATATCATTTAATACTTTAAATGACTATATACAAGAAACTGGAAAAAGGGCCAAACTCGCAATATTTCATTTATAGTTAGTTGCATAAATGCACAGACATTAAAATAGACAATTTAGAGGTTGTAACATCCTTTTTTTTGTTATATAAACATAAGGAAGATTAGAAGTGGCAGTTTCATCTGTTGTTTCTTTAAACAATTGGAAAACCTCAGTGACACCAGTTTTCAGTACAGAACATTTTTCTCATTTCTATAACATAAGTGAGGAAGATAACAAGAGCTGTGTTAACTTCTTATTTATATGCAGAACATTTAAATAAAGTCCTTGTGATTTAAAAAATGCCTTTTATATTTAGTATCCATCTTTAACTTCCTCGGTGAGGTTCTTAATATTGTAAAACTTTGCGTTTCTCTCTTCATTTTCTCTTCTCTTCCACAATTTATGCCCTGGCAAATAGCCCTCTGGGTTAGACGTTCCCTTCACATTTCCTAGGGTGTTTCCTAGTTAGCCTGCTAGTGGTCTGTAGGGCACTAATGAGAAGGCATCTGGTGATTTGAACTGGAGACTCTTGGCCAGTCAAGAAGTCCTCACTTGTGCTTGGGAGTAGGGTCTGAAGCAAAGCATGGGCTTCACCTCTACAGCCCTCTTCTGGGTCGGGATAAGGAAAGGAAAACAGTATTCTACTTCTGCACAGGCTCTGGTTATCACCTAGGATTTAATTACGGGTGGGTCTAAAGAAAGACCTTTAATCATGGAGTCCTGTCTGGAAAGGGATAGATTGCTTTTAAATCAAGGGTAGGCAAAAGTTTGAAATCTTCCAAATATTAATGTTATAGATCAGATTTTTACCATGTAAATATTGGATATAATGTGTGACATACAAAGGTTGATGGACAATTTTAATACAATATAGTATTAATTCAACTAATATTTATTTAGTATATTCTATAAACCAGGTTCTGTGATAGATGCCGGTAGATGCTGATAGTCATAGGCAAACACAACACAGTCTCTGCTCTAATACAGTCTATTTTTAAAGTACAATGCCTTTAGATATAAGTATAAGTAAATGTTAAGAAAGTACCTATTTAAAAAATATTTCCTCTTTTTGCTTTGATAAAACAAAAATTGTATGTAAGTGGATGATTAGCTAATTACCGTTTCCCTGGCTACTTATAATAAAATAAGTATGTGTATAATAAGTATGTGAATAAAAATGTGTACTTTTAATAATTATTTAATAATTTAAATAATTTAAAAATTAATTAAAATAGTTTGAAAAGAAATATTTTGTATTTTGGTAGCCAGTATGTATACATTTTGTCCAAGTAGAAAAACATCTCAAGAAAAATAGATCCCTTAAAAACTATTTGGAATTTATTTCAGAAACACTGATAATTCTACATCTATTGCCAATAACTTAATTAAGCATTACTTTCAATTTCTTTATTATCTTTGATTTTTTTCCTGTCCTCTCATTTTTTTTTCAGCATAGTATCCAGAAGAAAGAGCTTCTGGACCTGCATTTGAGAACTTGGTTTAAGTCCAGGCTTTGTTCCTTTTGGTTGCATAACCTTGGGAAGTCACATTTACTCTATCTTGGTCTAGTTTCTTCATCTGTAAAATGATAGGATTATATTGAATAATATTCAAAGTCCTTTCCAACTTTAACATTCTCTGGTTCTTTAATCTTTTGGACTTGGGGGCAGAATGTAGACACTTGGACATGAACACATGTTGAGATATGGTATTAAAAATAGAAACTACCTAGAATTTCGGATGTAGTTGGAGTTATGAATGAATTCTGTTTTGCTTATACCACAACACAGACTTCTCTCTCCTAGATTTATAGTTTACCAATTCATATTTTCCAAGGAACATGCATATATATGTGAGTAAGCGAGGCATTTGAAATGAATGTAGCATTTAATCACAGAAATTCAGAGTCACCCCAAACTGGAGATACCAACATTATCCATGTCCAGGGCAGGTACAGCTCAGATAATATTGCTCTCAGATTACATCCCAAGTCACGGGATAGTGCATCACAGCACTATCCTGCAGGCATCCTGTTGATGCAAGGCCTCAGGATCCCACCTCACTTCTGACATCTTCTCACTTAGTCTTTTTTTAAAATTTATTTTTAGCTGCGTTGGGTCTTCGTTGCTGTGCACGGGCTTTCTCTAGTTGCGGCGAGCGGGGACTACTCTTCGTTGTGGTGCGCGGGCTTCTCATTGCAGTGGCTTCTCTTGTTGTGGAGCATGGGCTCTAGGTGCACGGGCTTCAGTAGTTGTGGCACGTGGGCTTAGTAGTTGTGGCTCGTGGGCTCTAGAGCGCAGGCTCAGTAGTTGTGGCGCACGGGCTTAGTTGCTCCGCAGCATGTGGGATCTTCCCGGACCAGGGCTCGAACCCATGTCCCCTGCATTGGCAGGCGGATTTTTAACCACTGTGCCACCAGGGAAGCCCTTCTCACTTAGTCTTTCCTGATCCCTTCCTAAGTTGGAAACGCTTTCTTCCTTCTTTATGCTCCAATTCGCTTGCATTCAGTCTTGTGTTAAAATTAGCTGCATACAATTCTCTCTTGCTCAGTGGTTCTTAAGCTCCCCGAGAGAACATATCTGTCTTGTTTACTGTGTATTTCCCATGGTGCCTTGCACAAAGTAGGCACTCAATTGTTTTTGTTGAATAGGTCAACTCAGCTGAGAGACTACTGAAGTTAAAAACAACTACAAAAGTGTTGTGTTTTATCTCCTTTTAAGTTCCAATGCAAGATTAGAGCTTGATAGAGTTCTGAGCTTGATAGTGGCAGAATGGCGTCCGGTGAAGAACCTCATGTCTACTAAGGTATGGGAATCTTGGCAGCTCAGTCAAGATGAAAACAGATTCTTGCCTGAGGTTTTGGAAGGAGACTCTAAATGCCTTTGTAGTTACCCAAGGGATGACACTCACCTTTGGTTAGCCCAGTCACTGATCCACTCTCCCATCCGGGGCTATCTACATTCTCCCATAGAGCCTGACTGTGGGTCATACCAATATTTCCTCACATGATTCATTACTTGCTGACTAGATAGGCCTAAGCCTTTATGTTGCACAGAAAAAGTACTAGCCTGAATAAAGAATGAGACACTAAGTAAAAAAATCATCTAGTATAGAAATATTTAGTAGCAAAATATACTGTTCTCCATCCTTTTTGCAAATCACATTCTTCTCAGTTAAAATCACTTTTATTTTTTCAATAGTTTCTTCCAAAAATATAGTAATATATTTATACTGTTATTTCTTGATTAAATCAACTTTAATTATTGATGTTTTCCTGCTCTGAATATTGTGGATTTAACTTATTGAAACATTACTCAACTTTTCTTCCATTCTTTCTCCCAATGTTTGTTATTATATTATTAATTTTAGGTTTTCTGTTGTTACTTTTTTCATGTCTGCAATAATAGTATGTTTTATTTCTTGTTCCTTCAACTTTAGGTGTACTTCTTGAATCAATACTAAGTAAGATAGTGATAATATTCAGTGGCCTTTTCAATGTGGTGGCTGTATCTTTCTATATTTTCTTCATTTAAAAAAAAAATACTGACTTTTCTGTATTTTCTCTGTTCTGTTTCTGGAACCCCAATTGGTTGAACATTGAACTTTGTGGATTGATACTTTGTGACTCTTATCTCCTTTGTCATCTGTTTCATCTTTTAATTTTTCCATTCTATGTTCTAATTTTTTTAATCTTTCTGCCCGTTTATGAATTTTTGATTTTTGCATTAAAAAAAGTTTAAGAGCTAGTTCTTACTGTGATCTGTCCCATTTTTGTAGATTCTTGTTCTTGTTTTTAAGGTTACAATATCATTTAAAAACTCATGAGGAGTCTAATTAGAATTTAAGAAAAAGATTTCTTATGTTCCTTGCATTTCTACTATATTCTCCTGGGTCTGTGGCTCTGAGTTTATCTTGATCTTTGTCTTTAATGCTGTTAGTCTTCCTCATATGTCTGGTAGTCCTTGATCATCTGTTCCTATTTTAGGCTAAATGTTTAGGTTGATTATTCCAGGTTGGGGTGCAAGTTTCCTTGACCGCGGCTCTATAGGTCTGTTTGTTTCCCCAGGATGACTCTTCCCTGAATTGAAGGCTCTTTGTATGTAGGTAGGGCTTATTATCTGCAGGATTTATGTAAGGGTGGGTGGGTGAGAGATTGAGAAACCAGAGCTCACACTAGTACCCTATACTTTTCCCAGGCAGTTTACTCAATTCCTTTAGGTGACTGTGCTGTTTTTCTCTCATAGGAGTGAACACTGGGTTGCCTTTTATTTTACATGCAGAGGTCCTGGGTGTGTTAGATGTATAAGCATGTGTGTGTGTGTGTGTGTGTGTGAACTAGTACAGCTATTTTACTGAATGACTTTTGATAACCCCCCTCTTTTCACTGTCCACCACTGTATCTGTTCACCCAGAGCTGGCAGTCTCTCCAAAGTTCTGTTGGAAATGAGGCTCCACCCTTTGCTGTGGCCCTTTCTGCTGGCCTGTGCTGTAGCCTCCTGTGCTCCATTTCATGTAGCCATAGAATTCTATCTGCTTTCTGTCCCTAGGAGTTTACTGATTCATCTCTCTTGTTCTCTTTGCTGTGAAGGCTTCATTCTCTTGTGAATTTCTTTATCATCTTTTTCATGGTCTCAGGAAAAAGGTAAGACAACCTGAGTTGTCAGCCCACTATCTTGAACTGGAACTCCTTTCCCATACTCTTGCTGTAGGTGCTGGTTCCCAGTTTGATGCGTTCTTTAGCAAGCTTTTAAGGGAATTATTTTAGAGAAGAATACTATCCTACAAGATTGTAAGAAATTATAACTTCTATATCCAGCAGAAACAGAAAACTACCATACCTGAGGAACTTTAACTGTATGATCCAATAATAACAGGCACATAGAGCTACTTATGTACCAGGACCTGTTCTGAGTACTTTATATATATTAACTCATTCAATTCTTACAATAACAGTATAGGGAAAGTACTATAATTGTCCCCATTTTACAGATGAGGAAACTGAGGCACAGAAAGTTTAAGTAACTTTTCCAGGGTCACACAACTTATGAGTAAAAAAGCCAAGATTCAGATTTCATCTCCTGAGACTGAGCTCTTAACGTTTATGCTATATTGCCTCTCCTAATCATGTCATTAAAAAAAATAAACCATGAGGATAGAATAAAGGTGGAGTATCAAATAATAGCTGATGAAATATTGTCTTTAAAAAATAAAACATTTTCAAGAAGAGTCAAAAAAGTGAATGTAATTCCATGGTGCTGAGGAATACTGAATTATGGAATTCTGGCTACACAATTAAAAATACTGTCAATGGAAAGAAAATAGGGAGGCATGAAGAGAAGCTGGCATATTGCACTGTAAACTGTCTGATAAGGCTGGAAGATATCTGCGTAAATTGTGGATAGGAGACTATATAACTAAGAAGAATACAAAGGAATAGGACAAGAATTTCAAGACAGTCAAGGCCAAGGATTAGCTGAGTCTCACCAAAACCACTAGAGACAGCAGCAGCAATTTTTAGGGCTATTTTCAGAACAATATATAGATGAAAATTATAGGTCCATTGCTTGAGAATGAAGGTATCATGTTAAAAGAAAACGCTGTACTCCCGCTTTTCTTCTGTCTATACCAAGAAGAATGACCTTTAATCTGGCAACACCGAAAGATCATTGCCTTAAGAGGTCACTGACGTCCAAGATAAGAGATGCTTAATGATAACTTAAATATTTTAGATGAATTCAAATTCCAGGCCCAGACAAATTACATTTTAGGCAATAAACAATTTTACTGATATGATCATAGTACTATCATATTGTTTGAGAAATTTTGGAGAACAGGGAAAAGAATTCAAAAGATTGTAGAAAGGTACATAAGGTCCCAATTTTCAAAAAGGGGGAGATGATGGGTTATATTGTGTGTTTTAAATATTTACTCCCCTTTCCTGAAAGCACCTTTCATTTGGGCCCTTTTGTACAGGAAGATTATACTTCCAACCCCATCAATGTCAGGCTTGGCCATGTGTCTTGCTATGGCCAGTGGAACGTGAGAAGCGACACTAGCCACTTTGAAGCAAAATCTTTAAGAAACTCCGTGTTTTCTGCCGTCATTGTTAAAATGTGTTATCAATTATTTGAATGACCATATAGATGTTATATTTCTCAAGTTTACATAACATCAGACCATTACATAAGATAATTTCTGGAAAAGAGATTCCATATGTTGGATGGCAAAATTAGAATTGAAAATGATATAATCTGTTGAAAAGATACAGAAACAAAGGTGATAGAATTTATAACTTGAAGTTATAAATAACTTCATATATAAGTATAAATTGAATAAATGTGTAACTTGAAATTGTATTTGTAAACATCAGTTGTATTGAATGAAGGATACCTGCTTGTTGAAATTCAGGTAAAACCAAATAGTATGGATTGGTCCAAACCTCAAGTAACATCAGTTTGCTGGTGCCTCTATAAAAGTGAAGGTGATCTGAAGCTCTATTAATAGAATGGTTAGTATCCAGATTATTAAGGGGGTTATTATGTATTAATATTATGTCCAGTTATGGGTATTACCCTTTAATAGGAATATTGATAGAACCCAAGAGTGTTGAGGTCAGTTTGCTGGGTAGAATTGGGCAGGTAGAGCAAGTATGTCTAAACCTAAAACAGAGAACACCTGGCTTGATAAGAGAACGGCTAGAAGAGGAGGAAAGGATACCAACTGCAGATGTGTCCATACCTAAGGGAGGAAGCTGGCTAAACATTTATATATCATGATCTGCCTGGCTGCTTTAAGACACTTGATCAGACTCCTGCTTTCCTAATCAACCCCATCCCTGGTGATTTTAAACTATAAATACCTGGAAGAGAGTCACTGAATAAATGCATATCAGGAAAGTGCTTTCTAATCCTGGATGAACGTCAGGATCATTTGGGGAGCTTTTAAAAATGCAGATACCAAGACTTACCTCAGACCTACCAAACCATAATTTCTGATGTTGGGCCCTGGGAATCTGTATTTTCATAAAACTCCATTGATTCTAAGGATCTAATGATTTGTGAGCCACTGTGTCTTGTAAAGTGGTAGGTGTTCCAGAGGAAAGGGTTGGATTAGAGAACATTGGTGTATCAGCACGGGAGGCAAGTCTAGGTCAGTGGTTCCCAGATTTTGGTCTTCAGGGACCAGTACAACTCTTAAAGAAATAGGACTCATCAACATAGGATGGCTGACTTTCTAGTATAACAAACCAACCAGCCAAGCAAACTACCTGTTATCCTTATAGTTTCATTTAAAACAAAAATTTCAAAAGGACCTGGGCAGATCACAATATAGGAAGAAAGCACTACAGTCTTTTAGATTGAATGAACTTAGCCATTTTTCTCCTTTCAGCCTAGACTGGTGACATTTTCTTCACCTTGTAGTGTCATTTGGTATGTCAGCATTTGAGAAGCAACAGTGTAGGGTATGTACGGTTCCATATGATCTCTGGCAACATGCTGCTCCACTGCTAGGCAGGGTCAAATGGCGCATAGCTGGGTTAGGGACTCTACTTCTGACAGTGGTGGAGGGGAAGGCTCTGAAAAGAGAATATGGATGGTGCAGTAGGGTGCAGGGATACTTTGGATGATATAGGGTCTGTGAGCAGTTGTTTGGGAAATCAGCTCTCTAGCTGTAGAAGAAAAACTTGTGGGTACCTGAAAGCTGCATTAAAATGCATGAAGGGCTTTCATATATAATAACCCTTGTTATGCCAGAGGGCAGAGCTAGACCTATGGGAGGAAGCCACTGCAGACCCATTTCAGTTTAAAGTAAAAAAAAGTTTTCTGATAATCAGACCTTTCCAATAGACGTTAACAAACTACACGGAGATGGGATTATCCCCTCCGGAAGAGCTCAAAACACATCTGAGCAACAATTTGTTAGAAATGTGATAAATTAGGAGTTTGGGATTAACATATACATACTACTATATATAAAATAGGTAAACAGCAAATTCCTATTGTTTAGCACAGGGAACTATACTCAATATCTTGTAATAACCTATAATGGAAAAGAATCTGAAAAAGAATATATATAACTGAATAAGTTTGCTGTACACTTGAAACTAATACAGCATTGTAAATTAACTATACTTCAAGTAAAAAAAAAAAAAGAAATGTGGAAAAAGTGTTCTGGACTAAGTTGGAAACTGGATTAAAATCACTGTTTTCGGGCCTTAATAACAAACACCTGGAAAGCCTTTTAAACAAATACAGATTCCTGGACTTCTGCTTAGATGCATAGAAACAGAAACTCTCTGAATGGGACTAAGGAATCTGTATGTTTAATAGGTACCCCAGGAGACTGTAAATTAAATTACCTGCTGCCGTGGAAAACAATTAGATGAAGTGAACTCCAACATCTGAGCATCTGTGATGAAAGATTCTATAAAATCCGTAAAGAGAACTTTTTTTTTACGGCATTAACATTTGAATATTCACTTAATATCAAATGTTTTATTATTGGTTATTTAAAAGTTACATCTGAAACAACTGGTTATCTGAACATCAACACAAAACGAAAGCACTGAACTGTTTTTAAAACATGGTTTGCTTTGAGCTTGAAAGAGGAATTAGCTTCATGTGAGGAAAAGGAGTTATGGACCTAATTATGAAATATGGATATGTAAAAATGCCAGAGATAACATGTTTGTGCCAAAAGTTTTAATTTACCAGATTAGTGATTCATTCTTTCCAATCTCTAATGGCATATTGGTTTAAAATGTTTATTTCTGTGGAAGAAGACTTTAATTGGGACTTTTGTTATTTTGAAATAATTTTTCATTTTTGTGAATGTTTCATTTTGTTATAGCTTGAGTCACTGTCTTAGTAATAGCATTATCAAGGCAGAATGGAAGAGTGGCCCAAAGGTCCTCTAACTAGTTTTTAGAGTCTGTAGTCTGATCTGGACTGTTGTCTCTATTGAGACTCTATCCCAATCTTCTCTGTATAGATGATCTAAAAGGCTTTCAACTGTTGACAAGAGGCTAGGCCTTGAATTACAGGCATAAGAAACAATTGAATATATAAACAATCAATTGAATCAATTGAATAAATCAATCAATTGAATATATAAACATTGCTCAAAACTTTTTGAACCCCTGAGAAAATTTTTTCTAATATCCTTTGAGCCATTCAGTGCCTTAGAAATATATTCTCATAAACACATTTTCCTTCTCTTCTTTTAGCATCTAGGCTCTATTTGAATATTATTCATTTACATATTCAACAGAAACCTAGTGGGAGCTAACTTTATGCCAGGCACAAACAAGGCTAGATATTGGGTAAATAAGTTCCCTGCTGTCATGAAGCTATGTTCTGATAAAGGGAAAGACATAATAAACTTGCAGGTAAATGTATACGAATTTCAGCTAGTGACAAGTGCTGTAAGGAAAATTTAATGGATCAGAGAACTGTTGGGGGACTCTTCTTTAGATGGGGTAGTTTGGAAGAGGAGGTGCTATTTGAGCCAAGACCTGAGCAGTTGTGAGAGAAGAGCTTCAGGGAGAGACAATAGCCAGTGAAAAGGCCCTGAGGTCAGAATAAGCTGAGGAATTGCAGGTCATTGTAGTACCATTGTAATGAAAACTTGCGGGGGTGGGGGTGGGGGGAAAGGAGGTTAAAAAAAAAAAAAAAGGCAAGGCCAGATAATGCAGAATCTCACACGCCCATGATAGGAATTTGAATTTATTCTAAGTGTGATAAGTTCTGATTAGGCAGTGATATACTTTTGTATTTTACAAAGATAACTCAGACTTGTAGAGATCACCACAGTCAGTTAAGAGTGGAATGAGGAGGACCAGCTAGAAGGCTGCTGCTTTAGTTCAGTTTAGAGATGATGACTGCTTGTTAGAATAAAGCTATTGACTGAGGGAATGTACGTGAAAGTCACGTATATGCCCCTTTCAACAGACATTCTCAATCAAGGTCACATATGTGACTCTTACAAGAATCATGTGATTCTTGAATTTGTATTCAGCCTTAATGTTCACATGTCCAGCAAATGTCAGTTTCATTTCTCCCTGCTCTTAGCTTACTACCGCCTTCAGTTGAGAATCACTAGGGTAGATGATTGAGCAGGACAGCTTGGTCTTTATCAGGCCAAATGTTGTACCTCCCAGTTAAAATCTAGAGACCAACACTCAGTTATTTCTGCTATTTCCCTTTTTCTTCCCACAGGCTTCTTTTTCCCAGTTTCTACCTCTTAATTTTCTGTCCTCAGAGGAACACAGGCTCCCAACTTCTCCCCTCCTCATCTGTCTACTCTAAAAGACACACAGATCTTAATTTTTATGCTGTTGTTTTGAGAGATTTATTTTTTGTATATAGAGGAATACAGACATGAATATAAATAAAAATGTAGAAAACTCCTCAATTTATTCCACCAAAGGAAGGGAGGGTGAACAAGCTACCGTTTTTTTTCATTAGATCATAAGTACAGGGGAGGGGGTGAGACACATTTTCAAACTTTTTTTTTGCGGTACGTGGGCCTCTCACTGTTGTGGCTTCTCCCATTGCGGAGCACAGGCTCCGGACGCGCAGGCTCAGCGGCCATGGCTCACGGGCCTAGCCGCTCCGCGGCGTATGGGGCACAAACCCATGTCCCCTGCATCGGCAGGCGAACTCTCAACCACTGCGTCACCAGGGAAGCCCTCAAACTTTTTTTTAAAAGGGGAAGTAATATGGGACTTCCCTCGTGGCGCAGTGGTTAAGAATCCGCCTGCCAGTGCAGAAGCCATGGGTTCGAGCCCTGGTCCGGGAAGATCCCACATGCCACAGAGCAACTAAGCCCGCATGCCACAACTACTGAGCTTGCGCTCTAGAGCCCATGAACCACAATTACTGAGCCCATGTGCCACAACTACTGAAGCCCACGCGCCTAGAGCCCATGCTCTGCAACAAGAGAAGCCACCACAATGAGAAGCCTGTGCACTACAACGAAGAGTAGCCCTCAGTCGCCACAACTAGAGAAAGCCTGCGCGCAGCAACGAAGACCCAGCGCAGCCAAAAAATAAATAAAAATTTTTTAAAAAGGGAAGTAATATGTTTACATGGCTGTTGATAAGAATATAATAAAATCTAACATTTATTGAGTGATTGTTATGTGCCAAGCATTGTTGTCCAGGGTTTTACTGTACTGATTCTCTTACTGTTATCCCTCTTCATAGATGAGGAAACTGAGGTACGTAGCTATTAAGTAATTGGCTCAAGGTCCCATAGAGAGTGAGGGGCCAACCCGGGATTTAAAGCCAGCTTTTTCTCTTCTCTAGGCTATGCTGCCTCTCCAGGTGAGAGGACTTGGGAATCTGTAGAGAAAGGAGCCTTTGCAGGGGTGGTGCTGAAGAACCATTCACCAGGTACGTGCCCTGCCTTCCTGACTCCCAATGTGGCCCTAACTCCTCCTCCAGACTTTCTGTGCTTAATCCACCTTTTACCTCTGGGCCTTGCTTTCAGAGCCCCACTTTACCTCAATCTACCCTTCACTTAGGTCTTTACTGATAAGTATCTTTTTAAGTATGTGTTTGCCAAAATTAAAAGAAATATTCCCCGTTTCCCTATCACTGAATTTCTGACTTGCTTTACCAGCAACTGTCTGCTTCTCTGTGGGTGCTCTCCTTATGTCTGAAGCAGGGACCAGGAGATCAGAGCTCCCTAAGCTGCAGGGACACAAAGCTTTCCTCTCTGTGGTTTGTCCACTTGGGTGTTGAGACATTCATTTATCAGCTTGTCAGTCTCACAGGTATACTCTTGGTCACAGCAGGCTCCAGGAGATTACTTGTCTCGCTACTGAATTTTCTTTATATGCTTTTTTTTTAAGTATGTATGAAATTATAGTCTTGAGCTTTCCTTTTTCATACACAAACTAATCATTATGAAACCCAATAATGATCCCTGAGGGAAAAACCACATGGAGTGAAAGGGCTCAGACGTGGAGTGAGTGTGTTGGACAACAGACATCATTCCGGGACCCGTGGACACAATTCTTTCCGGGGGGTCGGTGCATTGCGTTTTTATGACTTGAAGCTATTTTTCAGCATATTACACCATAGTTTCCATGAAGCACAACTGTGTGTTGTAATGTCCATTTTCATGCTCCATATCATTCTTGAGCCTGAAATTGCAAAGTTTGAACATCATGTATTATTGATCTATGTTTTTGACTTAAACACAGGAGAGGGTAAAGCTTAAAGGACCAGAAAATTCAGAAACACTCCATGAGATAAAGGGACTGATTTTCCGTAATCTCTTTGACAAAAATGCTCTAACATTTTATTCTTATGGGTGATGTGACTACAAGATGGTTAACTTGATTATTTGCTTTTGAATGTAAGAAAGGAGTCTGAGGGAGAAGTTCCTTTAAATTTGAGATTTAAATATAATTTCTCTTCCAAATAATAGAAGACGGGTATACCCCAGCATTTTACTTTTGAGAGAGAAAGATTTTGGCATTCAGTTTTAAAGGTAGAGCAGTCCTGTTCTTGGGCCAAAATCAGAGTAAGGAATGTTCTGGAATCTTTGCCTCTCAGAAAAGGGGGAAAAATATCACTTTTTACCTTCTAGCAAAATCTGTTCTTAAGAAAGACTCAAGTACTTGTTTACACTAAAGTGAAAATGACTGAACACCGCTTAAAACACCAACTCTCTCTCCCAAAGGAAGTTGTAGTTTCACAAGGATAAAATCTTCAGGTGAAAGAGTGAAATCCTCTCAATTATTGATTTATGTATTTGTTTGTCTGTTTGCTTCTTTCTTAAAGTTTACTTTGCACTTTGTTCCAAAAGGGAGATTTAAGGCCATGCCTCATGTGATAAAAAAAAAATTAAAAATAAATAATTGAAAACATTAGGATGACTCTAATATTGGGGATTTGGGGTTTTAGGGAACCATGGAAAGAACTCTTTATTTTGTTGTTGTTAGAAATTCTTATTTTCTCTTGAAATCTTACTGGCGCAGGGGTTGGGTGGAGTCATCAACTCCCTTATAGCAGACCAGCTTTTCAGCACATGGGAAATAATTTTTGGTGAAAAGTTAATGTTTTTTAATCTCTCAGCTTGCTTGGGACATTTAGTACAGTTTACTATTTTTGGGTTAGTTCTTTGATAGCCTTCTCGTTGGTTATTTATTAACCTCCCTTTAAAGTACAACTTAATCGTTCAAGAAAGGTACAAAGTTCAGTTAATGTTTCTATTGTTTCTAATTATGATAACACATAAGACCACTGTATAACTTGAAATGCCTCCTAAAACATAAAATTCATATATGAAACAATTAGCCTGTGGGGCACTGGCTCAGTATCAGCATTATACAGGGGAATCCTGCAGTAACAGGAAAATGCTGCCACATCAATGGAATGTTTATATATCATCTGTGTTTCAAATAGTCTATGTGCTTCAATCCTAACTTCCACCACCTCTCCTGCCCCTGTTGCTTTCCTTATAAGGACAGGTTGTCAAAGGAGATCGAATGAATACTCCCCTAGGGAATCCGGAAAGAAGAAAGCAGTAGATCTCCTGCTTTCTAGAGGTATGTCTGTTTTGCAATTCATCGAGGATGATGATTGCTTAGGATCCAGAATTCAAACTGAATACAGGGGTTCAGTTTTTGTCCCCATTTATAGTAGTGGAAAAAGGAGCCCTAGGAGACTTGAGTAAGTTTAGGTTCTGCATTTACCAAGCAGAAAGAGATTGTGGTTCTCTTACCTGTCCTCCTAGAACCTAGAACAGTGCCTACGTATGTATGTGTTCAGTAAACACTTGTAAGGTGAATGTACAATGAAGTCTTCCTTCTGAGAGCTCGTTTCTAAGCGTCAACGTAATAGGAGCTCTGAGGTACTTTTCAGGTACAGGAAATCCTTCAATTCCTACCCTGTTGATTGACTGAAGATGAACCAGCTCCTGCTCATTATACTGTGTTGGTCAAGGGTGCTTAGCCCTGGAATCAAGTTGCTTAGATTCAACTGGTACCTTCACCATTTGCTAGCTGTGTAAATGTGGGGAGGTTGCAGAGCTATTCTGGGGCTGAATTTCCTCAACTATGAAAGGGGTGGTTAGGAGAAGGAACTGATGTATGAAGTGCACAGTACTAGATACCCTTTGCCTGATAAATATTGGCCAGCAGCCACAGTAGAGTAGCCCTAACCCTGGGAAAGCTCAAATCCTATGTGCTAAAAGGAAGACTCTTTTTGGCTAGAAATAATAGGAACTTCCAGGAGTTAAATACAGATTCACAGATCATTGTAAATGACTGCTTTCCAGAAAGAAGTAGGTAGCTATCAAAAGGTTTTGAGTCAGGAATAAATATTGGTGGATTTCTTTCTTCAAAGAGATTTTTAGAATTATTTCCAATAAAATAAAGAAAGTTTATGGATCTAAAAAATAAAAATAATGTTTAAAAGCCTTAAAGATGAGATTTTGCTTGGAAGTTATTTTTCTTTAACGAACATGCCATTCATTCAACAAATATTTATTAAGCAGCTACTATATCTAAAGCACTGTATTAGGTGCTAGTGAGAAAAAGTAAAAAAAAGGTATAGTGCCTGTTCTTAATGAGTTTAGAGAGTCTAAATATTTAGATAAGCAATGCCTTCAAAATCATTATCCTGAGATCCTATGCATTTATTCCAATATTGCTGCTATTGCTTTCAACACCTTCAAACAACTTTTGGGCAAGTGCCTTCAGAGTCAATGCCCAAGCCCCACAAAAACAGCAGTGGCCTCTTTACTTTTTGGAAGGACCAATATTCAGCTGACATTAAAATACCCCAAATCTCCTTTATTGGTTGGTTAATGTCACAGCTTAGAAACCCCAAAGTGCCCACTCATCCCCACCGCTACAGTTTCCCCTACTGGACCCTCTAGAAGGACTCACAGTCCTGCTACTAAAGAGTTAATACTTGGATCTTGGGCAAAGCCCTCTAGTACCTTGCTTCAGTGACGTCTATTCTGATTGATCTGTGTCCTTCCATACCTATTGCTGAATATTTAAAATATCACCCCTAATTTAGAGTGTCACACTGCATTACCCCTAATCCTTTTGTCACATCCAATATTTTTCTACCCAGTGCACCCAGGACCCCATCTCCTACTCTAGATTAATTTTAGCTATCGATGAAGATCGAATCTAACTTTAAAGGGCAACACTTGGCTATCTTTAAAGACATTTGTTTTTAAAATAAAGGAACAGAGTAAAGGCAAGTCCAAAAGAAAGGTCCTAAGATTGTTCTAAACAAAGGCAAACATCATCAAGGTTTGTCTGGGGAGTCCCAAGGTGACTGCTCAGAGGGGATAACATTCATTTCCTATGTAAATTCTGATGCTTTTATGAACAAAAACAATAATATCAGGCCAATTTCTTTATAGTCACATCTTGCATATTAGATGAATGTCTGCTTTTAGAGAAGTTGTGTTTAAAAGTCATAAAACCTCACTTAGGAGCATTATTAGAACCTAGCATATATCTTCCAGCTAACAAAATGTTAGCATAAAGGGATATGATAGGCATTTTGGAATTCCTAATACCCAGGTATAAAAATAAAATAACAGTGAATATTTTTTCCAGTGACAATATGATTCAGAATCATTCAAAATTGTTTAGTGTGGCACAATCCTAGGGGAGAGAAAAGTTTTTGTTTCAGGGAATGTGAATTCAGAAACATGTATTATTATAAAATATGCTTATTTTTAAGAGGAGAATTTGTATGAGGGGATCTGAATTTATTTTTACTTTGTTAAAAGACACTCACAAAGCAAAAATCCCAATTGGCAAAACAAAATAAAACAAAGGACTTTGTGAAGATAAAATTATTTAATGATTGGTGGGACATGATTTTGAAAGGAATGAATATCTGATACTTGTGCCAACGACAATTTACTTTAGGTCCCATAGCCTAGAAAGTTGATGAGTGGTGCTTAATTAAAAGTTCTGCTGATTTAGCTGCTAAATCATTGTATGAAAATCAGTAGATTTTTTTTTTCCATAGTGACAGTGGATTTTATAGATAACATTAATTCATTCTATATCATTTGACCATTGAACTGAGGTTTATTTGTTGAATGAATGTACAAAGAACTGATCAGAGGTAAGAATAATACATCTTTTTGGATATTTTCTTAGGACTTTATTTAAAGATAATAATTTTAAAATATTTCTTGCAAAAATAATTACAAATGGATAGAAACTTTTTACAAATGAGATAAAGATTACCTGCAGTTCCTACCAACTGTAAGTAACCACCATTAGGATTTTTGTGTGTCTTGATACACATTTTCTGTACATGTGTATTGTAGGTATGTATACATGTATATGTATATGTGATTTACAAAAATGATCATATGCACAACTTTTTCTTTTACATAATATATTGTGATATCTATCCATGTAAGCCATTAAACAGTGTTCTACAGAATTTTTAGTGACTGCATAATATTCTAGTTTATATATATATATATATCATAATTTATTTCACTAATCTGTTATTGGGTGTTTAGGTTGCTTTTAATCTTTTAGTTATTATGTTGTAGAGACTTTTGGCCATTCCAAGAATTTAAAATCATTTTTGTGCTATTATTGCCTTGGACAGTTTAGTTAAGCCTGTGAATCCCCTCTCAGAATAATTTTTTTTTTGCATAAAATATAGGGTTACAGAAGAAACCAATTATATTGAAAGTGTTATCAAAATATTTTTTGAAATTTATGATATATGTGCCTCATTATAAACATATTAAATAACAAGATCTAATGGCACATCTAATAACAACAATAATTTTAACTAGTGATAAACATAAATGAGTTTTGAGATACCTAAAGCAATTAGAATAATAGTAGCTGCTGTGTTCCATTTACTTCATTGTGATTTGTTGCTTACCTTAGTAATATAAGGAAATGCTCAATTTCAGTTAAAGGTTAATAATAATAAAGATGTGAGGGACTTCCCTGGTGGTCCAGTGGTATAGAATCAGCCTTCCAGTGCAGGGGACATGGGTTTGACCTCTGGTTGCAGAACTAAGGTCCCACATGGGGAGGGGCAACTAAGCCTGTGCACCACAACTACTGAGCTCACGCACCTCAATGAGAGAGCTCATGTGCCGCAAACTACAGAGCCCATGCTCTCTGGAGCCTGAGTGCCACAACTAGAGAGAAAAACCAGTGCACCACAGCTAGAGAGAAGCCTGCGAGCTGCAACCACAGATCCCGCATGCGTCAGTGAAGATCCCACGTGCGTGCCGCAACTAAGACGATGCAGCCAAAAAAAAGAAAGAAAAAAGAAATTTTTTTTAATTAAAAAAAAAAAAGATGTGAAATGTGTTCCTTCCAGACTCATAGATAGCTTGAATTTTATCCATTAACCTTCATAGCCACAGACCTCAGATTAAGAACTTTACTGAACATTATCAGATTAACTTGAAAGCATTGAAACTAGTAATAAGGGAGTTTTGTATGTTCCCCAAAGATTAGCAATATGAACTTAAAATAACAAAATGGTACTAAACTTGGTGAAACCAATGGAGGTTGAGAATCATAATCTGTAACACAAATAGACCAGGATGATGAGTAATGGTGGAAGAAACCTAGGAGGAGTTGTGGGAAGCTAATTATGAGTAGGGTTTCAAAGGAATGGAAGAGCAGAGAAAAACCCTGCTATTTAAGGCTTCTAATGAAAAGACAACGTGTTATTGAAAAGGGGAGAGTGAACTTTTAGCTTAGTGAAACCAAATGTCCTAGCCTCAACAACCAATGACTACAAAATATTATCTTATTTCCTCTAACTACCTGAGTGATATGAACTCCAGTCTCACAGACCAACCCGATCGCCTGAAATCGGCCCCTCCCGCAAAGTTTGCACTGACTTTCCCTCCCTTCCCAAGGGTGCTGTCTTGAGGATGTGCAGGATGGAGCAGGTCTTCGTGTTTTTCCATTTGGGCTTTCTGCAAAGACACTACACATTGCCTCTGTTGTCAGTCACCCCCATGAGGTTGACGTGAAGATGTTTTTACTATCTCTCTGACTTGGTGTTGGCGGTGGGGAGAGTCCCCTCTGTGCCCTTAGCTACTCAGTTCCAAGCAAAAACCAGTTCTTCTCCTAATTCCACAAGCAGAGACAAAGCTGCAAGTTCCCACAAAACTTCACCCAACGTGGGATGTGGACCAGATCATGTTGGGAAGTACTACATAGAATAACTTACATCCAGGACAAAGCCTGTAGGACCAACCATGCCTCAGGGCAGCTAAAGGGATTTCTCACTCTCTAGCTCAGTTTGGGAGTGTTTAAGTACTCCCAAGAGGCCCCTAGAGAGGAGAGAATTTTTCTTTTCTCCAGTGCCAGTCCTACTCCCCATAGTTTCTACACTTCGAGTCCAGACCCCTCCTGGGATTGACAGTGAAAACACCATATGAGGAAGATCCCAGCTATAACCACAGAGGTTGGCCTATAATTTATTAGTTCAGCATCTATATATTCTGGGTTATTTAGTACTAAATAACATCTTGAGTAGGAATTCCAAAGTCCAGCCTGTTTCTTTTTTCAGTTTCTCATCTAGCATTCAGTGACATTCATATCTGCATATATATATATATATATATATATTTTGAATTATTTATTTATTTATTTTTGGCTACATTGGGTCTTTGTTGCTGTGCGTGGGCTTTTTCTAGTTGCAGTGAGCGGGGACTACTCTTTGTTGCGGTGCATGGGCTTCTCATTGCAGTGGCTTCTCTTGTTGTGGAGCACAGGCTCTAGGCGCACAGGCTTCAGTAGTTGTGGCATGGGGGCTCAGTTGTTGTGGCTCGCAGGCTCTAGAGCGCAGGCTCAGTAGTTGTGGCACACGGGGCTTAGTTGCTCCATGGCATATGGGATCTTCCTAGACCAGGCCTCAAACCCATGTCCCCTGCATTGGCAGGCAGATCCTTAACCACTGCACCACCAGGGAAGTCCCTGCATATACTTTTTATGTCTTTAAATTAAGTCTTCTGCAAACAACTGCTATGACAAGGACAAACACACCTTCATGTCTTTTACCCATTTTCTAATTGCATGGTTTGTTTTTTTACTGTTTGGTTTTAAGAGTTCTTTATACATCCTATATAGTAGGCCTTTGTCGCATATGTAGTTTGAAGATATTTTCTTCTAGTCTGTCTTTTTATTCTTTTTATGGTCTTTTGCAGAGAAAAAGTTTTCCTTTTGGTGAAAGGACAGTTTATTGATTTTCCCTTTTATGGGTTGTCCTTTTGGTGTCAAGTCTAAGAACTCTTTGCTTAGATCTCAATCCCAAAGATTTTCTCCTGTTTTTTCCTACTAGTTGGAAGGTAACATAGTTTTACATTTTACATTTAAGGCCATGATCCTTTTTGGGTTAATTTTTGTATAAGTCATTTAGGTTGAGGTTCCTACTTATTTATTTTCTTTCTTTCTTCCTCCCTCCCTGCCTCCCTCCCTCCCTTCCTTCCTTTCTTCCTTCCTTCTCCAGTTGCTCCAGCACCGTTCATTGAAAAGGCTATTCTTCCTCCATTAAACCGCTTTTGCACCTTTGTCAAAAGTCAGTCAGGTATATTTGTATGAGTGTATTTCTAGGTTTTCGATTCTGTTCCATTGATCTATATGTCTGTCCCTCCACCAGTACCCCACAATTTTGATTACTGTAGCGACACAATAAATCTTAAAATTGGGTAGACTGATTTCTCTTCCATTATTCTTCTTAAAATTTTTTTTTAAAACTATTCTAATTCCTTTGCCCTTCCACATAAATTTTAGGAAGAATAATCTTGCCTACATCTACAAAAATTCTGGCTAGGATTTTGATAGGAATTGGATTAAACCTATGTATTAATTTAAGGAGAATTAACATCTTTACTTTGTTGAGTCTTCCAGTCCAGAGACATGATATGTCTTTATATTATTTAAATCTTTTTTGATTTCTTTCATTAGCATTTTGTAGTATTCAGCATACAGATCCTGTACAAATTTTGTTAGGTTTACACCTAAGTATTTTCAGGTTATTTTATTGATTATAATTGGTATTTTTAATTTTGATGTTCATTACTAGTATATAGTAGTGGAATTGATTTTTGTATATTTATTTTGTATTCACCCTTGCTGAACTGACATAGTATTACTAGAAGTTTTGTTGTAGATTCCTTGGGATTTTTCTATGTAGACAATCATGTCATCTGCAAATAGATCTGTTTTTTTCTTTCTGATCAGTTTGCCTTTTATTTCCTTTTCTTGCTTTATTGCAACATCTAGAACTTCCAGTAATATGTTGAATAAGAATGTAGGTGTCTTTGTCTTGTTTCTGATCTTTGGGGGAAAACATTTAGTCTTTCATTATTAACTATATTAGCTTTATCAAGTTGAGGAAGTTTCCCTCTATTTCTAGTTTTCTGAAAGTTTTTATCATGAATGAGTGTGGGATTTTGTCAAATGCTTTTTCTTATCAAGTGATATAATCATGGATTATAGGCAATATTTTAAGTCAAAATATAGCTCCTGGAAACTTTGTAGAATACTTTATGGTGTTATTTTCTTATATACTCAAATAGGGAAGGCCTAATATCCCATGAAATAAAAGAGAATTTTAGATCTTGGAATTTTCATTTGCCTTCTATGAATTGCAAAATAAACAGATTTATGAAGAGGGGATGATTAAGCTATTAAACAAATATATATTAGGTACCTACTGTGTCCCAGACACAGTTCTAGTCAATAAAGAAGACAGACAAGGTTTCTGAAATCTTGGAGTTCATATTCTGGGGAAGGTAGTGAGGAGGAATGAAAATAAAGTGATAAAAATCAAGAAAAACCCCAGGTTGTATTAGGCATTTTGATGAGAATAAAATGGGGTTATGTGTTACAGAGACACAGGGAGAATGTTTTATATTTGGTGTTAGAAGATGCTGTTAAACTGAGAAGCCCAGGAAATTATATCCATAATCCAAGAAAAAGTCTTGTGCTTACATTGCTCTAGTTTGCTCTGTCCTCCTCTGACCTCCTTCTGGCCAAATCCTTAAAGCCACAGCATAGTCCCTCATTCTTGGTAAATCCTTCTGGGATATTCCTGCCAGGAGGAAGAAAGTGCACCTGATGTAACAGCCACTGTATGTACTAGACTGGAGGATGATCTGATTGGCCCAGTGCAAGAAGGGTTGGAGAGTAGAAGAAACCACAAGCAGAAAGGCCAGATGAGGAAATTAAGCTAAATATATACTATCTCAAGTATATTCCCAGAAGTTACTGTTAAAATTAAATCCTTGCTCACGACGAAATATTGTACAGCAAAGGTTCTCAAACTTTTTGGTCTGAGGACATTTATGCCCTTAAATATTACTGAGGACTCTATAGAGCTTTTGATTATATAGATTATAGATATTCATATTTACCATATTATTATACAAAACTGAAAAAATGTTTAAATACTTATATATATTCATTAAAAATAATACTAAACTCATTGCATGCTAACACAAATAACATATTTTTGTTAAAAAAAAATCTCTTTATTTCCCCAAACAAAAAATTAGTGAGAATAGAGGCCTCGTTTTACAGTTTGCAATCTCTTTAACAATTGGTTATGAGAAAATAGCTGATTTATCATCTCTACTTCTCCAGTGATCTATTGGTATATGTTTTATTTAAAGAAATCCCAGCCTCACGTAGGTAATTTCATTGTTTCTTTTAGATAAATGTGGATATTCTTCTTTGATACTACATTAAAACTTGACAAGTGGTAGTTTCTTAAACGTGGATTCTGAAACCATATCAGCAAACTTTTCATATTCTGTTACAATAAAATCCATTGGTCTTACATGAACTTTGAGTGGATCTTTTACCCAGGCATGACTTTGTATTGTGCATTGGTTATTTGAAAAATATTGGTATACTTAGTTATGCAGATCCTCCACATGTTTGTATATTTCCTCATATAGTGTTTTTTAAAAAATCACATATAGTAAAGTCGTTAGATATTGGGAAGCTGTCAAGTTTATGGTGATAGATATGTTTTCCAAAATTCTAATTTTGGTTTGAAAGCTCAAGTTTTGTCATTGTCATCAAAGACTGCCTGTCATTTTCCTTGAAGTTACAGGCTCACTTCATTTATTTTTAAGAAAATGTTTGCCAAATGCCCAGTTCTCAATAACCATAGTTTTCCTGTCATTCTTTCAAGTAAAAATAGTGTTCTGTGATAAAAGTGACTAGTTTAGTTTGCAATTCAAACAAATTTCTTTACCTCATGAGTTCTTTTCATCCATTGTACTTTGGGATGGAGTAGAGGTCCTTTATGTACACTTTAAATTATATCACACAGAATATTAAAAGAAGTACTCAAGGGTTGAGAGTGACCATGTCCCTGCGATGCCTTTTTTGAGGAATCTCCTCAGGGAAAGGTCTGCTCAGTTTATTCCTGAAAGAGTGGAGCTAAGCATCACAGTATATACTCTGCCAGACCATTAATAACCCACTTTTAAGGGTTGTTTACCCACAGTTCCTTGCCCAGCAGTATGTAGTTAGGAAAGGAAGAGAGCGAGACAGAGAGACAGACAGATTATATGTAATTAATATGAATTAATTATGTTAAGGGCCCTCTTTCTGAGAAAGGGGAGTAGAGGGGAAACTAATATTTATTGTGGATCTACTGTATTTCAGGCACTATATAGGCACTTTACACATGTTCTTTCATTTAATCCTCAGAATAAACCTATGAGGTAATTGTTATACCTATTTTATAGATGAGGAAACTGAGCCCTGTAAGGATACTAAATAATTAATCCAAGGTCATGCAGCTAGTAAGTGACATTACGTAGGACACGCCAAAGTTGTTGGCATGACTGACAAAAATTGGTATCGCTGAAATCCTTCTCTCTCACTAAATCCACTGAAGACCCTGCTCTCTCTCTTCCTAGGAGACTGTCAGTGTCTATTACAAAGGTTCTAAAGTCACTTTCTTTTGGGGCCTCTAGCTGGCCCTATTTGTTGCCTAATGAACAATTCTCTCTCCCCTTTCTTCCTTGCTGTCTCTCATAGCAGAAGCTGAAAATACTAAATACTGGTTTTCCCTTCCTCCTTTGTTGTTAATGGCGTGGACCTGTGACTCAGTCCTGGCTAATGGAACCTGAGGAGAAGTTTGCTTGGAGACTTCTGAGGAGGGTTTGCCTCCTTAGCACAAATATATGTAAGAGGAGTCTCTACTCTTCCTATCTTCCTGCTTTGGACATTGATCTGTGAAGACGTGATGCTTGGAGCTGTGGCAGCCATCTTGTGACTAAAAAATTTCCTCATGCTTTTTTTTTTTTTTTTTTTTTGGCTGTGCTATGCGGCTTGCAGGATCTTAGTTCCCTGACCAGGGATTGAACCCAGGCCCTTGGCAGTGAAAGCCCGGAATCCTAACCACTGGACTGCCAGGGAATTCCCTCCTCATGCTTTTTATTCTCACATGGTAAAAGACACCATCAGGCACACTGGAACATACTATAATTAATCTCTTTTATTGAGCTGTGAAGTACAGGCTATGTAAATAAAATGACCATGGTAAAAATATAAATTTTTTATGCAAACATTTTTGAGGAGAAAGGGACTTTTGAGATTATCTTGATTATCCAACTCTTCATTTTACAGAAAAAAGAAACCCAGAGCAATTAAAGGTTGTTCCCGAAGTTATAGAGCTGGATAGAGCAATTAAAGGCTGTTCCTGGAGTTATAGAGCTGGCTAGAAGACTATACCCAATGTTAGTTCCATAAGACTTTCCTTGATGAATAAGACATCACTCATATGTAGCTACACCACTGAAACTATTTGTGACTAGTAAGTGACCATCTGAAATGATTCAACTTGTTTGGTTATTTGAAATAAAAGTATCATGATTTCAGTTATTCTGCAGAAGAGAAACCCAGCACATTTTCTGTGATGCCCTTACCCAGTATCATTTATCAGAGATAGAAGAGTTGTATCACTTCCCAGTGCCATTATATATAAATTGTATGCTTCACTAAAGGAGATTATAGTTAATTTCATTCACAGCATATATTTTCAGTGCTAAATTAAGCAGTATTAGGTCATTATGAATGACCTGAAGGTCTCTTTGTCTTCTCTAGTCTCTTATGGGTTGATGTGTGTCCCCCAAGAGGATATGTTGAAGTACTAACCTCTGATGCCTGTGAATATGACCTTATTTGGAAATAGGATCTTTGCAGATGTAATCAAGTTAAGATGAGGTCATACTTGATTAGGGTGTACCCCAAATCCAATGACTGATGTCCTTATGAGGAAACAGAGATTTGGACACAGGACGCAGAGACACAGAGGAGACACAAGAAGGACCCCACGTGAAGGTGGAGGCAGAGATTGTAGTGATGTGTCTATGTGCCAAGGAACCCCAAGGATTGCTGGCAATCACCAGAAGCTAGGAAGAGCAAGGAAGGATTCTTCCCTGGAGTTTTCAGAGAGTGCATTGCCCTGAGGATACTTTAATTCTGGACTTTAAACGTCTACCCTCCAGAACTGTGAGAAAATAAATTTCTGTTGTTTTAAGCCACCAAATTTGTGGTGATTTGTTATGACAGCTACAGAATACTAGTTCACCTTCTCAGATGACACATGATGGCAAGTGGTTGTCAAACCTCCCCTTGGGCTTCAAGTAGATTGAAGAAGAAAGCATTTGTTATCCTGGCTTCCACACAAGGAGTAGAATTCACTTTGAGGTGGCCAGCTTGGGTCACATGCCCACCCCTGAATCAGTTGGTATGTCTAGGCTATTAGGTGTTCTGATTGGCCAGACCTGAGTCATGCACTCAGCTCCCTGTGTTCAAGGGTGAAGGCCCACTCACCCACATGGACTGAGAGTTGGTGCAGTCTGGTGTCCCAAAGGAAGTTTGCCAGCTGGCCCCAAACCAACAAGTATCTACCCTGTGACCCTTATCAAGTTCCTTCATGTCATGATGCTATCCTCTTCTCAGTCCTAGTGCTTTGCTTTACAGGTCACTTAATTAAAGTACTACACTATGGTTTGTTTTGTATTTATCTGGTTTCTCTTCTTTTTAGGAAGAAAAATTCCTAGAGGTTAGTGGCGTGTTTTATTTTTAGTTGGTAGCCCAAATTGTGCATAATATTTTCTTGTTGGTGTTGTTGAATTTAATATTAAAAGGATACATAACAGTAAATTTAGTGTTATAGTGCTAAATATCTCACTGTAATAGCAAAATTAGCCAGAAATTCATCTAGAATACATTCAGATTCATTCAGTGCAACATAACCTCAATTCTATAATATTTTATTGCTTATGTATTCAACTCACAGCACACATTTTCTTTCTTTTACTTCCTCCATCAAATTATCTTTTTATTTATGTACCACACTCCAAGTTTTTTCAATGATGTAAACATAATCAATGTTTTATTTCATTATTATAGCAAAACCTACAATGTCCAATATATAATTGTTTCCTTAAAATATATTTCATATATATGAAATTTTTATTTGTCAAGAAATTCATGTTGATCAGCAGTTATGGCTTTGGGGAAATCACTAGATCAAGAGTTGTAAGAGCAGCTTTGAAGACTGAAGGAGCAGATATACCTGCTCTTATGGAAAGATGTGTCATTTGCTTGCTCTTTTCAGATTTCATTCGACCAGTGCTTCTGTAACTTCTCCTATTCTTTGTGCTATGAAATTTATCATTTTTGAACAATAATAACTAAGCAGCGTTGTATCTTCATGGTCCCTGTTGCTCTGTTTTTGACCTCTAATGTCTGTGTTATAGGTGCCTCAAGAAACAGAAATTTATGTTTCTACACTTCTGAGGCAATTATATCTGTGCTATCTAGCATTTAAAGGACAACAAACTGTGTCCTCAGTGATAAGGGAAGGTTGTTAGAAACCTTTTCTTCTCCTTAGGCATGTGAACTTGACATTTATCTAAACTGTTGGCTGATAATTGGGGAATGCATTTTTATAAGGGATCCTTCAGATCTGAAAAGTAGACCAACACCAGATGAATCACAAATAACTTAAAAAAGAATTTAAAAAGTTAGTAGTAACCCAGTGAAGAAATGAAAAAATCAAGCATCAGATCTATTTGAATTATATTCTCATCCATTTTAAGACAGAATGTAAAAGGTGAATTGTCTTTCACACATTCAAGTAATCAATATCAGTAATTGTCTTATTTTTAAAATAATTATTTAAAAGAAAATAAGAAAAAATCTTTTCACACATTGGTTGATCTTTATCTGTTTTGCACTCTTTAATTTTAACCCAATTAAAAAAAAGATTCATAATTGTCTATTTATATGCTTATCCAGAAGTAATGCTTCTGGAATAGGTAAGAGAAAGAAAACCAAATTAGAAACTATTGCATATCACCATAATAATGAGGGATAATTCAGTACAATTTCCTGATATTTGAGATTATTTAATTGTTGAAATATTTTTATAAAATTAATTCTTAATTTCATGAATACATGAACAAATAATTAGATAAATGCACTTAAAGTGTGAAGTGCCCAGTACTAAGGTTAGTAACCATGTGAGCTTTATTTTTTCCTAACTGAACTAAAGTCAGATTTCCTATAAGCTTGTGTATTCATATCTCTTGAAGAGCAGGCATAAATAAGGGATAAAATGCTCTCCTTAAAGAGGGCTCTGCTCTAACTGCCCTAGTACTGCAGGAGTCTGGGGGAGGGGGAGGGGAAGGAGAATGCAGCACAGCTGCTTACCTTACATGTTGAAGGCATGGAGCCAACTCTTCCAGCTTTGATATTACATCAGGCTTTAAACTTAAAATCATATCATATACAAGGGATGAAAATAAAATTACTCCACTTATGAACATGAATGTGGAGGCAATTGTACCACCTCTCTGTCATTTGCCAAAAATGGTGTTTAACAAATTTATTGACTTAGCTTCTCTTCTTTTTTCTTCCTTTCTCCTTTCTTTCTTTCCTCCCTTACTCACTTTCTCTCTGCCTTGTTTGGTTAAAAAATAGATTTATGGAAGTTTACAATAATATCTATACACTAGCACTTATTACATGTAAGGCAGTGTATAATATGGGAGGATATAGGGATGTAACAAATTCAGCAACTTACACTTTAAAACACATAAGGAGCATACTAGATAGTAAAGGGTTAAGTGGGAGTCCAAAAATAAAGGGTGGAAGAAGCTCATTCATTCTTCTGTGGAAGAGGGGAGAATACTGAGTTTACTTGGAAAGCAGTGAAAGTAAAACTATAGATATGCTGGAAATTTTCTGAAAAGATTTTACTTATGAGTTATGGCTACCTCCTTACAATGTATATGTAGATACCTTTTTTTCTCTCTCAGGTGATTTTTTAGAGGTCTGTTGTAATTTTTAAATATTTGTAGATCTAACAGAAAGAGTAATAAAGTAAGACAAATTATTACTTAAAGATAGGTACATGATAGATAAATATTACTGATGGGAAGTAAGTTGGCTAAATCAGGAACATTATACTTGGACAGAGCTGTTCTATAACATGAACCTATTCAGGGAAAAAAAATAATTTAGTTTACTCTCCCTCATCCTCCCCTCTCCTCTTCCCCTTTCTATGTTTTTGAATGTCTACAGCTCTTCAGTTTCTAAACTACTTACCTTAGCATCCCTCTGCGGAAGATTAATGTGGCATTAACTATAGTTATTTCCTGACCAACCTCTATTTTTACCTGTCCTCACCTTGCACTTCTCAGACAGGGAGAAAATTAAAAAATAGAATGAGCATGGGCATTTCTGAACCTACAGAAATTCTTACCAAAAGGCCTTGACTGCCCATTGGCTGTAGCAACTGGAAAGTAAGGATGAGTAGGAGTCATCTCTTGCCTTTATGCAAACTGGAAATCTTTCTTTAGTGTCCCTTTATCAACCTGGCGAGTGATCCAAAGGTGAAGAGTATGACGTTATAACCTCTGGGACAAGAGCAATAGGGACTCTTTAAACATAGCCAGGCTTCTGGGTAATGACGATTGGAGGGGAAAAAAAAATCAAATTTATTTTAGATTATAAGAATCTGTTTTATTGCAGAAAGTAAGTAGTGTTTTCAACTTTTCCAGCTTCTTGTTGTCTAGATTTAACTTTATTTTCCCCCCTCTCGATTCTACCCAACAGCCATCTTGGCAACTATTCCGTGGAATCATTTCCTGTCATGACATTTTTAGAAACCAAAATAACAGCATTTACAATGTAACAGCTAAATATTCCTATAGGGTATCTGGGTAAAACAAGCATTTTACACGGTCGTTTTGAGCACACCATTGGGTATGTATTCAGACGGAACATCATCTGGGTGTCCACAGTTTCTAGCTAACCAATAGGCTGGTTGCAGCATTGTTTGCCGTCACTTTAGAATCATACCTGGCGTACACAACTGGCGACATTCTAGCTTCCAAGCTTTTCTCATGTAACGCCTTGTTTTAATTTCAGCACGAACATTTATTCAGTGTTGGGGTGCTTTTAATAATAAGGGGCAGCTGTGTAATTTTCTGTAAAGAATGAAGCAGAGGTACATTGTAATATTTCATGGGCATATGAGATACCATAAATGGAATTTCAGTTGGACAAATTCAATACGTTTTGAATTCTTTGGATTTTTTTTAAAGAAAAAGATTACTCGTGTTTTTTCCAATGGAATTATTTACTCAACCTTTTACATCATCAATTTTCCATTTTAAATTTAGTGCAGCGTAAACTCAGAGAGGTGCTGGGAAAAATATCTAAAGTATCTGCAGACAGTCAGTGTTCTTAAACCACGATGGCAAGACCTCAAAAATAGATGCAGCCCCATCAAAGTTAAATTGAATGACTCAGTGTCTGGACCACTCAGAAGGTTTTCTTTCTATTTAGGAGAGGGGAGAAACTGTTCACTTTAGAACTTCAGAATCATGGATGGCAGAAGATTGTTTTGTTTTGTTTTTAGATGGGGGAAAAGTGCCATCACAGGAAATTTGTATAAAAACCGAAGCCTCTTAAAAATATATAAAGTCAGATCACTTTTTTTTCATTCATTAGTCTAGAACTATGCCTGAGAGATCAGTTTACCCAACTCCCACATTTTTTAGACAGAGCCATGAGGCTCCCTTCCACCTTGTCTGTCACCTGGATAAGCCAGATACAGATTTTCCCAGACTGTCTTGTATATAGGGGTGGCCATGTGACCAAGCTTTGACCAACAATATCAAAGGGATAATCCTGCTGGATTACTTCAGGGAAAAAATCTTTTCATGGTTAAAAAGAGAACGTAGCTAGATAAAAGATAAAAATCTTTTTCAGCCTCCCTAGCTTCATATTTTTGAATGGGAGTGTGATACTTGGAGCTTGGCAGCCATCTTGGGACTATGAGATGGCAGGACTAGGGATGGAGAGACAATAGAGCAGGAGGATGGAAAGAGCTTGGATCTTTGATGACTGTAGCCAGCTACTGCACCAAATCTGGAACATCTTATCTCTGGATTTTCTCCTGTGTGAGACAATTAAATGTCTTTATTTCTTAAGCCACTTTTAGTCAGTTTTTCTGTTACTCATATCTCTGCACATTCTACTTAATACACCCTGAGAAATTAATCTGCTCAAGTTCATAAGAGAACATAGTAGCATAGTCTTGATTGGAATTCAGGCCTTCTAATTTCTTGTTTCATAGTTTTTCCTCACTTCTACCCTGTTCCATCACCAGATTATTCTCTGCATGAATAAATATCTTATTGTCTTGATTAAACCTGTTTTTAAGTGTGGTTCTCCAGTAATTTTTATTTGTCCTGTAGATTAGTGTCTGCATTTGCAATCCATTTAGCCAAAGCAACTCCCATAAAGTTTATAATCCATCTCTGCACAGAAAGGCTTGACAAAGTAAGTTCCAGATTATTGGATAATTCATTTACATATTGAAAACCTTGATTTGAGAAGACGTAACTATTCTGAGTCACAGTAATACTCAAAGAATTTAATGTGTCAACATGCTTACAAAGTTGATTGTATTTCAGAACCTCAAATTTCTATCCTGGAGAGTATTTTAAGGAGCAAGTAGATAAGATTATATCAAAATGGAAGAATATGAGCAAATGTTTTATGAAAAATTTAAAAGTAAGAATAAAATATGTAGGTAACAGTACCTCAAAATACAGGGAATTTTATTAGACGAAAATTATCTGAAAATTGAGCTTTGTTCCTGGATCTGTTCTTTTTGTGTAATAAAAAAAACTTACCTGATTGGTTTACTCTCTCTTTAGAACAACCGTTTTGTGGCACCACAGAATTCTAGGGTTGAAAAGACTAAAAAAAATCAGGTTATCCATTACCCAGCTTTAAGAGAGGACCCATCAAAACATTCCACTCAGGTGAGAATGGATTCTCTTCCAAATGTTCTCTGTTTCTGTACAGAAGAGAGAATGATCCTGTGTTATGATTATATATCAAATCATGTGTTGAGTACTTCTAGATTATTACATGAAGGATGCCAAATACAAAGGATGCTTTGCTCTTTTCTCTGTCAGGTCCTTAGAAGACATTTTGTTTTCCACCAGGCTGGCGAATGACCTTTCACATGTTACCATTGTGTTGAGATTGAGTTTGTTTTCCATGAATGATGCCTTCCAAAATGCCTTCATGGCATAGTGACTTAGCTCAGAAAGTGTCCATTGGAAAAAGAGCAGTAGCAGTAGCATAAAGATAATGAAGCTTGAGGAAGCAGTACTATAGTTGCTTTAAAGAACACATATTTTTTTTTAAGTTAGAGGTTCCTAAATCTCTTGAATGTATAGTAAAATATATCAAATAGTTCACAGTGAACATTATGCTTTGTATTCTGTTTTAAAGGGAAGGAATAACGTTTCAACACAGTGTGCCCTGTTTTTCACTCATATGATCCATTCATTGAATTAGGAGACATTTCTTCACATAATGTAGGAAATGTGAAGGGAAAACTAGATTAAAAATGCCCATGATATTCATTTCTTTAATGAAGTTATTTTGATAGGCCATCAGTAAATTCTTTTACCCTCACCTGTGTTCCTTCTCTTATAAAGTAATAGTGTCTTTCTGGTCCTTCTTCCCATCCGGACATGGAAAACAGTTGATCAATGACTCTTGGTATTTGGCTGTTGGACCTAAGAGGTAGCATCTATGGAGTGCCAGGGATGGTGACAAAGCAAATATTTTCTTATGCTTAGATATAGCTCTTAACCATCTAGAGAAAGATAAACCTCCCATTCTCACAGTGACAAATGAATGATCAAGCCTGTATGGTACCAAGTCTGAACTTCGTTGTATAGCCCGGAAGTGACTCCATTCCCTCTAGCTGATGTCCTGCAGTATGAGGGCAGGAGTTAGGGTTCCTGACTTCTCCCTTATGATTGGCAGCTGTCAGAGCTGCCTTTGGAATGTCCCTCAGAGTTGCCCTGGCCAGAGGGACAGATTTGTCCTCTGACTTCTCACCAATCCAGGTTCCCTACCTACTCCTTAAGTCCTTTTAGGTCCACCATGACTTTGCAGTTCTTTCTTTCTTTTTTTTTTTTACGGTACGCGGGCCTCTCACTGTTGTGGCCTCTCCTGTTGCGGAGCACAAGCTCCGGACGCGCAGGCTCAGCGGCCATGGCTTATGGGCCCAGCCGCTCCGCGGCATGTGGGATCTTCCCGGACCAGGGCACGAACCCACATCCTCTCCATTGGCAGGCGGACTCTCAACCACTGTGCCACCAGCCCTGCAGTTCTCTCTTTACTGGTATTTTTTCTCTTTCATTTTATCTGTAGTTGGAGTTAATGCCCAGGCACTCTCCCATAATCCTAATAATTAATATCTGTAAAATTAAGTAATTGAAATATTTTCCCTTGATAGCTCTCTGCTTATACCTCTTTAAATTTCACTTCCAATTCATTCACATCTATAAAAATCATCATGGTAATAAAAATGGTGGAAGAAAACACAGAAGTAAATCTTCATAATCTTGGGCTAGGCAACGATTTCTTAAATACAACAGCAAAAGCACAACACAGCAACAGCAAAAGCACAAAAAAAAAAGAGAAGGTTGTTAACTTGGATTTCATCAAAATTAAAAACTGTTTTGCTTTAAGGGACACCATCAGGAAGATGAAAAGACAACCTATGGACTGGGAGAAAATATTTGCAAATCACATATTTGAACATATATCCAGACTATATCCAAACTATATATATCATATATTTGAACATATATCCAGACTCTCACAACTCCATAATAAAATGACAATACAATTTTTATTTATTTATTTATTTGCGGTACGCGAGCCTCTCACTGCTGTGGCCTCTCCCATTGCGGAGCACAGGCTCCGGACGCGCAGGCTCAGCAGCCATGCCTCACGGGCCTAGCCGCTCCACGGTATGTGGGATCTTCCGGGACCGGGGCACGAACGCGTGCCCCCTGCATCGGCAGGCGGACTCTCAACCACTGCGCCACCAGGGAAACCCGACAATACAATTTTTAAATGGGAAAAGTATAAGAATATACCAACAAGCATATGAAGATGCTCAACATCATTAGCCATTAGGGAAATGCAAATCACAACCACAATGAAATATTACCTCACATTCACTAGCATAGCGCTAATAAAAAACACAGACAATAGAAAGTGCTGTCAAGGTTGTGGAGAAATTGGAACCCTCATACATTGCTGGTGGGAATGTAAAATGGTACAACCACTCTGGAAGACAGTTTGGCAGCTCCTCAAAATGTTAAAACACAGAGTTACTGTGTGACGCAGAAATTCTACTACTAGGTATATACCTACAAGAATTGAAAAGAAGTCTAAACAATAACTTGTATGTGAATGCTCATAAGAGTATTATTCATAATAGCCAGAAAATGAAAACATTCTAAATGTCCATCAACAGATGAATGGACAGACAAAATAATGTATATCCATACAATGGAATATTATTTGGCCATAAAAAGGAATGAAGTACTGATATATGCTACAACATGGATGAACCTCAAAAACATTCCAAGTGAAAGAAGCCAGTCACAAGAGACTACGTATTGTATGATTCCATTTATATGAAGAACACAGAATAAGCAAATCTATAGTGACAGAAAGTAGATTAATAGTTGACCAGGGTTTGTGGGAAAGGGAGGGAAAAGGATGAGAAGTGACTGCTAAATGGGTATGTGGTTTCTTTCTGGAACAATGAAAATGTTTTAAAATTATAGTAATGGTTTCACAATTCTGTAAATATGCTAAATACCATTGAATTGTATACTTAAACACACTTAAGCAGGTGAACTTTATGGTATAAATTATATCCCAATAAAGCTGTTAAAAATAGTTATGGTATAATAACATGAAACAATGACATTAAGTAATACTTTATGATTTATTATTTTCCTTGTGGAACAGAATGATTAGGTTATAAATAACAACATTAAAAAAAAATAAAGGCAAAAACACGCATATTGAATTTTGGCAGTGCCTAGGTGTTTAGATACTATTCAGTAGAGCACTGCATGTCAGAACAGAGGAGATTACCAGAAGGTTATTTAAAAGAATCTGGTGCAGGGTGCCAGTCTCAATTACAGGTGGGTGCTTAACCTATTTTTACTAATCAGGATTGGATGGGGTAGAGGTGAGATGCCAATAGGGCCATTGTGCTTTAAAAAAATTATGGTATGTGTTGGTGGTCAAGGGATTAAAAAATCATAGATTTGGTATAGACCACAACCATGGGTGCATACTTTATCTAGAGAAGTGTTTCTCTGTAAACCAGGGTCAATTCTCATCAGTATTTTGAGGAGAGAGTACTTATTAAAAAATGAAATTTTATCAATCCCACCCTAGACATATGAATATCTTTGCAGGGTAGAGTGATAAAAGATTGAAGGAATTTTAATAATGTTGCTAGGTGATTCTTTTTTTCTCTCCATCTTTATTGAGTTATAATGGACAAATAAAAATTGTATATATTTAAAGAGCACGACCTGGACTTGACATTTTGATATACATCTACATTGTGAAATAGTTGCCTCAACAAGCTAATTAACATATCCATCACCTGACATAGTTAACCAGGTAATTCTTTAAAAAAAAAAAAAATTATTTATTTATTTGGCTGAGCCGGGTCTTAGTTGCCGCACGTGTGATCTTTGTTGCGGCATGCAGGATCTTCAGCTGTGGCATGTGAACTCTTAGTTGCAGCAAGTGGGATCTAGTTTCCTGACCAGGGATTGAACCTGGGCCTGCTCTATTGGGAGCGAGGAGTCTTAGTCACTGGACCACCAGGGAAGTCCCTAACTAGGTAATTCTTATGCAACTAAGTTTGAGAACACTGATACAAAGCAGAAAGGCCAAATTTATTTAAAAATTTAATGTCATTCCAATAGAAATTCCTACAGGGCTTTTTGTAAAAATGCACAAAAGGGCACAGCAATTCTACTTTAAAGTACAGTCATATATATTAGTGAAACACTTGCATATGTGTACACAGATATTCTTTACAGCATTGCTGGGTGTAGTAAAAATTGAGAAACAACTGAACTGTCCACTAGTCAGGGAACGGATAAGTTAACTGTAGATTATTGCTATTTGACAGTTAAAATGAATACTTGTATCAGTATGCATATATCAAGATGAATAGACTTGTAAAACAAAATATTCTATGTAAAAAGTAAATTACTAAAAGATATGTACATACAATATAGAATAAATGAAACTTAAAAACCAAATAATACTATACATTAATTCCGGCATACACATGTGGTAAAATTATGCGGTCTTGCATGGAATTGATTCCCCCGAACTTCAGGACAGCTCTGGAGAAAGAAGAGAGAGAAGGCTTGGGGTGGGATTAGTGCTTTAGCTGTATCTGGAATACTTTATTAAAAGAGTAAATAAACGTGAAGCCAAGATGAACTAATGTTAACATCTGTTAGGCCTGGGTAGCAAATAATTAACTTCTGTTATATTTGAAATTCAAAAAACAAAATCAATAAACAAAAATTAATTTGTGGAATTTTCAATACTGATCAGCTCTTTTAAATGAGCTGACACAAAGCCCTATACTTAGTTTAAATCCTCCCATCAATATTTGCCATACCTGAAAGCTGGACAGATGGCAAATATAATATAATTTCTCCTTAACAGATGGGTGAACTGGAAGGTTTAATTACTTTCTCCTAGTTACATAGTAAGTAGCTCTGGAAATAAAATATTTTGGTCAATAACCTGGGGGTTTGGCCACCACGTAGGATGTCAGAACACAATGCTAAACCTTTATAGTTTCTACTATGAGACAACATAACATATTCACATATATGTTCTGTTACATATATAAAACAGAAAATCTATATCTTCATGTATAATCAGACACTATAGAACAGGAAAATATTCTTAAAATTTTGGGTTTTCTTATGACCGCTGCTGTAAATGAGCTTTTCCATTCTGACATATTCCAAATACGTGATAACTTATTAATCATTTTTTAAATGGCTTTTCACATTAACAAAAAAAGCCAAGAGTAAATCAGGTCTCTTACCAGAGCATTTGATTTTCCTACTCCAAAAATGGGTATTCAGGGCAAACAGCATCTGGCTTATATTCAGAAGACATAAATTTTCTTATCAAGTCTTCCACTGGCCACTGTGGTCGACATCAATTCTTTGAACCTTCCAGGGTCTGTAAAAGATTATGCGAGAAAGATATATCAGGTTAAGAGAAGAGCATTAATCTTAAAATACGTTGCTTGTTTGGAATATGATAAAGAGCTTGCTGGGGCTGGAAAGACGTGTTTATGGAAGGCCATAGTAGGAGATGAGACCGGGGAAGCTTTGGGTCTTACTATGCAGCAGCTGTAGACTTTCTGAGGAATGGTGCAGTATTCTCTTCATTATGCTTTGCTTGGGAATATTGTCATTCAGTAATTGCAAGCAGTATATGAAGAAACCATGCAATATCAAGTCAACCAAATAGAGATTTATTTTGCTCACAAAGCAAGGAATCAGGAGGTGGACAGGCCAAAGCAGGTGCAACCTCTCCATATAGTTATCAAGGACTCGGGTTCCTTGTAGCTTCCTGTTTCACCAGCCTTAGCTTGAGGCTTTTGTCCTTATTCTTTCAGGATAGCTGTTTCACCTCTAGGCAGGAAGAAAAGGGAAACTCGAAAGGCAAAAGTTCATTCCAACTAAACAGTAACACAATAGCTTTGATGGAAGTGCCATCTAGTAGACTTCTGTGTACACTTATGAAATCTTTATGATAATTAAGGTACCAAATATTTCTAGTGGGTGAATGAGGACTTTGTCACCTGAATAAATCGAAGTTCATTTAGCAAGGGAAAACTAGACACTCAAGAGGCAACTAGCAGCATCTGCCACAATTTCTTGATTCCTAAACTCTCCTCAGGGTGCCCTTCCGAGTGGTTTTCCCAGTTCAACTTGGTGGACCCCAGGAGAGCTTGGAGGGAGAGAGCCAGGGCAAAAGCTTGCTTTGGGATAGCTTCTGGCCTGTCTGCCTTGGCTGGCAGTATGACACAGAGGCAAGTGTGGTTCTGAGAGTCAGACTAGGGTTCAAATCCCAGCTCCTTCCACTAACACATTGCGTGGCTTTGAACGATTTAGTTCAATGAATATTTATTAAATACCAGCTATGTGCCAGGCACTCTGCCATTCCTTGGGCATATGGCAGTAAAAAGGGCAGACACAGTCCATCCCTTCACAGAGCATACTTTCTGGTGGTGACTGAGCCTTTTCTATAAACAGGAGTTGTGGTAAGGATAAATTTAGTTCTTATAGCATGTAAATGCTAGTTAAATGGTAATTGTTCAGAAGCTGTCCTAGATCTGGTTTCATTCTACTGAAACTAGTACTTACATTTGGGAGCTTGGATCTCTCCACTAGAAGTTCTGCTTGCTTTTGGATTAATCCCAGGAGTCCTGGGCTTTTTTTGGAGCTAATTAAGGCCAACTATCTTCTCTCTCCCTCCACAGTGACCCTAAACCTCATCGGGTTAACAGCACATGACCTAGTTTCTTCCCTCTGCGGGAAGAAAGTTCTCAAATATCTTCTTGGAATCTCAGAAATTCCCTGCCTCTGAAAATCCTTCTATTTTGAAGTTGCTCAGGGACTGGAGCATAATTCTCCACCCCTCCCTGCTCCGTGGGTAACTCTGGTTTCCTTTTCTAAGAGCAGGAACCTGAGAATGATCCTAGCGCTCCAGAGACATTAGGATGTCTGGGATGCTGGAATTGATCCTAGATTATGGGACTTTGATTCTAGACCACATGATTCCTGATTTCTCCCAATGGTCTAAGGAAACCCTGGGAAGATCAACAGTGCTTATTCTCCTTGTCATTTATTTTGCCTTTGATTACATCCAAAACATATTGGAATATTATAATGATTACCTCTTACTAAGTAACTACTATGAGCTAGGTACTTTTTCTGCATTATCTCATTTAATAACCTTGTGATTATTCCCATTTTACAGAAAGGAAACTGAGTCTGCAGAGATGACTTGCACTCTGTCCAAGGTCACTTGACTCACAGTGGGTGGAGTTGGGATTCACACCCAGCTCTGACTTCACTGTGGTTGTTTTTGGAATTAACTATTCTTGTGAAATATTTATCACAGCCGCCTTTGGACACAGTTTTGTGGAAATCCCAAATACCATAATGGTCAGCTCTATTTCCCTTTTAAAACTCACAATTCAGTGATATGTCCAGGAAAAGTGGCTGCTGTCGCCAAGCTCCTGTCTTCTCTGCCTTGAGCCTGGCTCTTTGCTTGCCAGCCTGGCTCAGTGGGCAGTTGCCAGTTCTGAGAGCTTGGTGCACACTGTGTCCTGATGGAGACCAGAGCCGGGCTCAATACGCAGCTGCTTCTCTAGGACTGCCTTCCGCAGGGACTCTGGAAGTCCTTCCCCTTTCTCAGTCCAGAGTTAGTTGTGTCTGAAATGTGCTTGGATGAGTACTTCCAGTACATACCTCTGAACTGTTAAGTGAGCTGAGGGATTAGGAATGGAGGAAAGGCAAAACAAAACATTCTATGAATGTCTAAAAAGTGTGTCAGAGGCATTTCTGCTAAACTTTCTGATACTCCATTCCTAGCCCTGTGGTGCTTTCTACCAAATATTGCACGTTTTGGACATATTTATTCTAAAAATTATTTGCTTACCTGAAATTCAAATTTAATTGGGTGGCCTGTATTTTATCTCCAATGAACATTGTGTTTATTATGCTCGTGACTGACTGGACCTGGGTTCTTCTTCTCTGACTGTGTTACATTCCTCCCCATATGTGATGATGCAAACACGTCCAAACCCTGTCTTTGAAGAACCAGCTCAAATGCTGCCTCTTTCCTGATTCCCCATCTTCCAATCAGAAGTCATATCTTCTTCCTCTGAATCCTATAGCTTGCCTCTAGTTTTATTTGTGTGTTTGAAATATAGTTGTGTAAGCATTTCTCAAAGTGAAGCTGAGACCTAGACCCTTCTGGTGAGTGACGTTAGATGACAGACCTCTCCCCTTCTATCGATTCGGATTCATTGATATTCAACAGAAACTAAAACTGTTTGAGGTCTGTCCTCAGTGGGAGTTCATATATCTGCATCTGAGGTGGCCCTTAAGAGGCTTGTCCTGCAGGGACAGAGAAGAACAGCCCCGAGGGGAGGGGTCTGGAATGGTGGGCTGCCTCAGAACCTTCTTAGTGGGGTTGGTATCCTTGGTTTGTCTCTGCTAGAATTTTACATATATGAATCTTTCTTCAAATGTGTGTTTAAGATTTTTTTTTTTTGGTATATCTGTTTTCTAATTTTGCCTAATGTGGGAATTAGGGATAAATTAGTTTCTTAAAATGTTGTCTAGAACTTTTATATTCTTTTCTTGCCTGTGGAAGCGATCACAAATAGTTTGAAAATCATCAATTCCTTGGACATTTTCTATAATTTGTATACAAAAACTAAAGGGGCCTGGAACCATATTCTGGAGATAATCTTTAACAAAATTTTAAATTCTTTTCATAATCATTGATCTATTCAGATTGTCTATATTTTCTTGATTGAATTTTGGAAGTTGGAATTTTTTTTCTATAAGCATATCATTTTTATTCACACTTTACTTTTCATAAAATTGTATGTACATATTTTTAGCAATGGGAAAAAAACTCCTCTATACCTGTTGATTTGTCTCCTTGCTCATTCTTAATTTTTCCTAAAGCTTATTTTTATCCAAAGGATTTTCTCATGGATTTGTTTTTAATTGTCTTTTTCCATTTTTTAATTTATTAAAGTATATTTTTACCTTTAATTACTTCTTTTTGTTCTTTAGGTTTGCTCTGCCTTCTAATTTATTGAAATGGTATGCTTAGTTCTTTCATTTTCATTATTTCTTGATTTAATAATGAAAGATTATATATTGATAAGTATAACCAAAAACAGTTTAAACCATCTCCCATAATTAAAAAAAAATTAACTACAGTGTTATTTTCTCAAATGATGTTGAGCAAGGTAAAAACAAGAAAAAAAAGGTTTATAATCCGAATACCAAGTTTAACAAATTTTAACCTTTTGGGGCATATCCTTTTGGATTGTTCTCTTTCCTTTTCTCTCTGTACATATATTTTTTAAAATGGCATCATGCTGTATGCAATTTTACATTTCTATAATTTTTAGGTAATATTTTAATGATATAAAATTAAAATCTATTTAATCATTGTTAATAGTTGCATAGTTTTCCACAGTTTGGATATACTGTAATTTATTTAAACTTCCACCACTGATGAATATTAAAGTTATTTCCTCTTTCCTATGTTAATATTTTCTTTGTTTAATAAGGGCTGAGAAAGTAATAAGGTAGGAACCAATAAAAATACTGCATTGGAAATGATTGTACATACCACTTTGTGCTGCAACCTTATTATTTCTAATTTTATTTTCTTCAGTGTCAACATAGATTAAAGTTATAATATTGCATCTTTTGGTCTCCTTACCGCCCCCTTTTCTTTTTGCTGCCTTTTATCCAAGTAAATTTCCATCTAATTTGCAATCTAAACCCCATTTCACCTTTTATAGGTCATGTATTCTTAATTTTATTGGGGACATGAAGCACATGTTTTCTAACATTTACTTGTATTGCCTATATAGTGGGTAATTTTTAAATTTTGATTTTTTAAAAGTCTTAAATGTTGTCTTCAATTTATTATGCCACAGAATATTTTTATAACCCCGTCTCAGTATTGTTTCTCTCTGTTTCTCATTTTTGTGTAAGCCGTGGGATACCCAGTGCCCACAAACTGGTAGGTTAGACTCCATCTTTCTTAAGCTTGTTATTAGTTCTTTTGTTGGTTAACAGATTCCTCTCCTGCAGACTGCAAAGAGAAGGAAGGGAGATGGACACCTGGGTAGTCCAGTAGAGAAATGTTGATAGTGCAGAGTTTTCTCTCCATATTTGGTGAAGGTGCTGTGCAGGTGTCAGATTTCTGGGTCCAGCTTTCTTGACTGCCTGTTTCTTAGCCACCTTGCCTCTTGCTTTATATAAGCTGCAGCGTGCCCAGCTGCAATCTTACTACTTGGTATGGCCTCTGTAATAATTTGGGGGCTTCAAGAAATTCCTTTCAAATGCCAGTGATTTGCCTCGGCAAATTGAAACACAAATTGAAGGAGTGTGTTTGCTCTCTGCTGTCTTAGAACGTTCAGCCATCAGATCTTGTCCTTATAAATAAGTGACTATGTGCTGGAGAATTTCAGAGTTATTCCTTGACTGGTCTTATTTGCTTTTTATCTGATCTACTCTATATATAGCTGAAACTCCTGTAAGTTTCTGCTTTGTGGATGGTTATCGCCATGGTTTCTAATTTGAAGGTGACTTTCTCTCATCTTTTATAACCCTTTGAACATTTCAGTGGAAATCTGAGAATAGGGGGTGTGAGGCATTTATGCTTTGATTCATATATCCAGTTCTTTTAACATTATCCTGTTGACTTGAATTGTAACAGACATTCAAAGAAGAGCTAATGACTAAACAAAGAATGAACATCATCTTGAGCTTAAAGGGTACTAATTGTCATATGACTTTTGTATTATTCTTCATATGTTGAAAACTTTGAGGTTTCTTTATATTTCTAGATACTTCAAATGGTAGTAATGGCAATCAGGTTCTGATTAGAAAAAAATTGGGACTACTCTTGAAATAAGTTTAACTATTTATTCCTTCACTTGTAAAATAACTTTTGACTTTGTTCCTTCAAAGTGCAGTCTTTGTGTTAGGTACAATGGATATAAGGATGACTATATGGTTCCTACCCTCCTGCAGGAACCTCACATATAGTTTACTGGCAGCAACTGCTTTTTTTCCCTTTTCCAGGTCAAACATCAGAATTGTTTTTTGAAAATGGAAGTACTCAGGATAATAGAATGTCTTTTTCTCTCTGGCAATGGGGGTCTTGTTTATTTGAGTAACTCTGTGAAGGAATTATTTTACCAGGGGCTTACAAGAGATTGGGAGAACGTTTATCCCACTAATCCTGGGGTAATGGAGAGAGAATTTCCTCCTCTCTTCTATGGTTCCTAGACTCAGTGAAGTCAGGAAAGTTAAACTTGACTGAATTTACAATTTCTTTTAAGTATTTTGTTGTTAAATACGTAGGTTTTTCGTTTGATTAATCACTGGAATCTATGCAATCATATATTCATTTTAAGTGTTACTATATTTCTATCCACATATATAATAGAAGACATAGATAACTTCCACTTCTGGAAGATAGGCATTTTATTTTTGAACTTTCTACATGCTAGTCAGTGCCTATCACTAATAGAAAATATTTTGCCAACTAGGAATAGAGACATGGATCCTTCAGAGCCAGGCATGTGGGTTTTATCAAATGTAGTAGACATTTGTGGATTTTGTCTGCCTAGCCTCATTTAACCTTTCTTTTGCTAAAATTATCCTGGCTTTTTGCTATGCCATCTCAGCTTGGTGGGGCTATCAAATGAGGTACCTCCTTACCCAATGCATGGGAACATGACTCAAGCTATACAGATGGGACTTTTTTTTTTTCCTGAGAATTACTGTCTCATAAAACCGTTGTGAGGATTAAGTGTGTTAATGCATACAAGGTACTTAGAAGCATTAATGGCACAGGGTAAACAGTATACAAGTGTGAATTTTATTATTAAGCAGAGTGACAGAGATTAAAAAGTGATTAGAGCTGGAATATTCTGCCTGGCTGCCCTAAGACACACTCGTAGTTCCTCTACCTTGATCTCCAGAGTGACCTAGTTCTGTCATTTTCTCCAAGGCCAGATTATAAAGCATTTCCTCCAATTCTATGAGATACCCTGTATCCTTCTGATAAATTCATTTTGTCTCAACTTTCTCTCCTTGCGATCCAAGAATCTTGATGGATAAAGAGAAACTCTTAGTGAAGCTCCAAACATTGGAATTAAGTAATATTCTAAAATTTAAAAAATTATTTATATTTACTTTGATGTGTGTTTTCTTATTCCTTCTGAATATGGTGCTCTATTGTTCTGGGAAATTATGTCAAGCAAAATAATAAAATAATAGTAGGATTATCTGGCATAGAAAAAGCTGAGACACGCAAAATGATGGAAATAAATGTGCTCATAGTAGTATTAATTTTTAAAGAAAACTCACCATCATGACCATTAAAATTATATATATCAGATACGGCTTAAGAGATTTACAGATATTATTTCTAATCTTTATAGCAAGTCTGCAAATAGTATTAACCTCGTTTTATGGTTGGGAAAGCTGAATGTTTGAGGCTTGTCCATTAGTTAGCAGCTAACGAGAATTCTAACCCAGTTCTACTCACTACAAAGCCTGTATTCTCTCCTACAATGACACACTTTAGTTTTCTTAAATTGTGAAAATCTGTTTCTATGTTTGGATGTTAAGTTGAAAATTTTAAATGGTGTTTATTCATTCTTTCATTAAATATTTATTGAGTGACTATGTGGGTGAGGTCTCCATGAATGTATATAAATATAGCCTCAGAGGATATGTTTTAGGAAACGGGGATGGCAAAATGTAGAAGAAGGAACTTTGTAGTTATTTAGATTAAATGTAAAATATGTCTACTAGTCAAGGGAAAGGATGATAGCTATTTTTAATTTTTGTTTAGATAATCCACTCAAAATTTATTTCAGTTGACTCCAGAAAAATCTTATTTTTCCTCTTCCCCTAATCTCGATATATTCTACTCATCTAACATACATTCATATAGTGGTGTGTTTAGAGACCTTTCTAAGTTCTAGAGAATTTTAGGTCACTTAATTTTAGGGCATTTCTATGCAGTAATAATGTAAAGGGTGTTACTTGATGAAGAGAGCCAGAAACTTCTAGAAACTGGATAGAGTCCCAAATATACCAGTCCTGCTGTTACAGTCTTAGACACATCTGTATAGGGCCAGAGATGAATAGTTACCATCTTAGCCTCCAAGGAGCTAGAATCTAATGATTGTGCAGAAACTTTCATAGCATCTATACACAAATGAGGCAACCACTTTATTCTTACCTTGTCTAGCACTCATAATGGGGGTCTTGCAGAAAAGTGCAGAATACTGTAAATTTTAATCTTTTTCTTCCCTTCAGTCTCACACTACATACTATACCTCTTTAGCAATAGGAGGGAAGAGGTTAAATAAGCTGCCCCCATTGACAGTGGAGTTTACTTAGATTGTGCAGAAGATATTTTCTGTGTGCTCAGAGATATCAATGTTTGCTTTCCATGTAATGGAAAAAAACCCATAAAGGTAATGAATAGATACTCCTGCAGCTGAAATGCCAAAGAAGCATAACCAGGCTTTGGTTCTACTCATGCTGGAAGGTTTTGTATATTCAAATTCATTACTAATGATTCATTTTATTTTAAAGACTTGGTCTACATGAGATTGTATATGAAAAATCTATGCAGTTGGACTGTAATATTTCTGTGAAAATTTAAATTGGTAAAAGAAGATAAAAGAAATTCATAAAAGAATGAAGCTAGATAGAGAGTACAAATACCTGAATAAATGATTCAGGACGAAACAGACTAAGCAGTACCTAAGTGTGAGCTTTTATTATTATTAAACAGAGTGGCAGAAGGTTAGAAAGTGGTTAGAGTTGGAATATTCTGACCACCCATGTCAGCTTCCTGAAGAAACGTAAAAACAAACAAACAAACAAAAAACAACACTGTATTTTTCTTGTAACTGCTTTTGATACAGTAGAATATATGGTCTCCTTTTAATTTCTTTTCAGCCACTTTTTATTGGTGGTGAAGGGTAGAGATCAATTATCTTATAATAAAAAATCAAGTTATGGCTAGTTTTACGTTTCTCATTCTGTCCTATTCTCTTGCAGCTCCTTAGGGCGCTAGCTTGGAGTCTCACTGGGCTCCCATGGGAGAATGTGGGCTCTGTGTGCTCACAGTGAGAGCCAGGCTGTACAGGAGTGTATCCCAGAAGCAGCACCAACTGCCCGTTGGATTAGAGATCCCTCAGGTGGAAGTGGCAGAACTGAGAAGCCCAGGCACTCAGAGCACCTCCCCAAACCACAGCCTCCCAGGTCAGTGATTCCAAACTTGGCTGAGGTTTAAAAGATGCACACTCCAGAAATCCAGCCACACATTCCACACTGGCATATCCAAGAGCGGATCCTGGAAATCTGCCTTCTTAACAAGTAACCTGAAGATCAGCTGGGATTCCCCACTACCATTCTAAGTGCCTTGTGAGGAAGGAGCAACCCTCCCTGTTTGCTCCACCTGCACGATTGTTGCCATGTATGGCACAAGAGTGGCCACCAATGTGTTGTGGAAGAGTGAGGCCTGTCTTCAGGGCAAGCTTCTCAGTGCATCCACCTCTTTTAAGACTCCATCCACCTCTCTCAAATTGACAGTTTTGCTGCACCGTAATCTGAATTTGACATTTTCATCCACTTTCCCATTTTCTGGCTTGGCTTTGCCCTGGCCATTTATTAGGTGCCTAGTGACCATGTACCTTAAAGATAAATATTGGTGTTTAATAATTTCAGTAATTAGTGGAGGTTCCAGAAAATGGAAGTGCAACTTTACCTATTGAAGTGCCAAAACTTAAAAAAAAAAAAGCGTTAAAACTCCTCTGCTTTCATAAACAAAGTATTGAACCTTTGTATGTTTCTTGATGATTCAGAATTGTCATTAAAATATGATTTATTTTACTGTGCTATGCAATATATTAAGGAAGTCATTGAGGTAGATAGACCATTTTCTCCTGCATTTTTGTCTTAGGTTGTTGTTACTGGTTTTGGTTTGCCTGTGCGCTGCCATTAGCTCTGCCTTTTCCTTGAAGGCCAGCTGTATCTGTACCGCTGTCAGTATTTTGCCTGGGCAGTACACAGCCCTTCATTTTTCTGTTTCTAATATTTGCGGGCTGTAGTACCACATAGCCAAACTGCTGAGAGCTGGGTCTTAATTAGAATGAGCTGGATTCTGGGCAGATGTCTGGCAATCTTTCCTGGGAATAGCTATCCAGCTCTGGGAAAGGAACGTCGTGACACGTATTTAGCTGCTCAAGAGGTTTTGTTTACTTGTTTGCTTTGTTTACTGTGCATGGTTGTGTCTCAGAGGACTCTGAATTGTTGGAGTGGTTAGTTCTGAATAGCTGAGGAACTATTGTCTATAGACACTATTATTGTCTATAGTGTAAAACTTGGAACGAGTTCCTGTTTCACATGCTCAGACTAGAAAGAAGCAATGTCCAGTTGGAATGCGGAGCAAACACAGTCAGAGCATTGATTTTTCTTTCCCTCTCAGGATAGCAGCCATGCTGGTCCTGGACTGCAGCAGGAAGGAGACCTGACTTCTCTCCTTCCTATTATTTTGCCCCCAGAAAAATTGCTTGGCAACTCTCACAACCACACAAACGCTTGTGTGCTTGGTAGCTTAGGAAAATGCAACTCTTTTTAACGTGCTGATAATCACAGCAAAGAAAAGCATCTGTGGGGTTATCTTATGGGAGCAAAGGACTAATGTGCAATCTCCAAAGAAAACTGCCACTGCCCTCGCTGCTCTCCTGAGCAAGGTGACTGGTGCCACAAAGCAGCCATGTGAGAGACACACTGCTTTGGTACAAGAGGAAGGATGTTCCTGACTTACGGGCTCAGCCACAGTAGCTCTCTTGGTGGTGACAGGTAGGGCCACTGCTTATAGGAGACATATTTACCAAAGCGAGTAATTGATGCATATACCTTTGAGGTCAGTGAGAAGGGCTTCCTTCTGGCTTTCTGCTCTTTGCCATTAACACCGTAAATCCACCTGCCCAAAATGATAGCCATCACCAAGCATTCTTGGCTTCTTTATTTTTTTTATCTCTGTGAATCTTACTTCCTCTCTTTCTCTCTCTTTCTTCCTGTGTCTCTCTCCTTTGCTCCTTCTTCCTTTTGGTCCTAATCCCAAAGTATATATTTTTTTAACTGCGTGATCACTCAGTGCACATTGGCTGAGTGTAAAGGGTAGGAAAATTGTTTTAATGACCATCGAGCTTTCAGTGTCTATAGTCAGGATGATACAGGCTGCACTAAATGGGATGGTATCCATGGTGAGGGGGGCAGAATGCGCCAGGCTTTTGTGTCAAAGGGAGATGAAACGCATGTCATATGTCTGGACATATTGTTTCAAAGTTCTGATCCTGAGTTTATCTTTACTGATCAGCTTGCAAGGCAGAATCAGAATATATCAGAACAAGTGGCAAAATGGGATAGAGCTTCAAAAAGACTTAAAAGTAAAACCAGAGAAAAATGGGTTAGAATAAAATTAATTAATAATTAAATTAATGTTTTTGTTTAGTTGTAATGTCAGTGACTATTTTTTAAAAAATAATTAAGCAGTTAATTTCAGCTTTTAAGGGACAAATTTTGAATCCTAACCATGACTCACAATGAAATAACGTGCCAACTTGTACACATTCGTATTCTTGTATTAACAATGTTGTAAGAGAAAAGTTTAGAACCTTTGCAAAAGAGGTGTTTTGTTTTTCAAATATTGAGTTAATTTCACATATTGACTTTTAAATTTTGTTGTCAGATTTGTTGTGAAAAATTATTGCGTTTTTACACGTTTGAGGTTTTCTAACCTGTGAACTTCCACTCAGTTACTGGTGGGAGAAGGTTCAGATTCCTGTTGGGGCTTTTTTGCTTTATAGAGGTAATTGCAGCTGTTTGTGGAGAAAGGCTGACCTCATAACCCCTCACCAATTTATCCAGGGACTAAATATTGTCCTTTGTCACCTAGCTTCCATATGCCTTTTTAATGTGTATTATTTAAGATTTGTTTTTCACAAGGTGATACTTAGAGACAAGGATAAAATGACATTGAACGTAAAAGAAGAAAGTATTGGTAAAGAAATATTCAAAATACACAGAACATTTGCCTTCATAATTTATAGTTTGATTTTATGATACCTGTGATTCACTTTCAATTCTATTATGATCCTTAGATGTGTATGCCTTTTGGAAGCCAGATATAGAGTAAACATGGAGCGTATAGACTCAAGGGATTCTGGAGTCTGATTGCTGAGTTCCATTCTGGCATCACCCTTAGTTATGTGATCTTGAAACATTATTTAAACTCTCTGTGCCTTATTTTTCTCCTTTAAAAATGGAAATAATAAAACTCTTCTCCTCATCGGATTGTCGTGAAATTATAGATCATGAATTTAAAGCACATAGCTCAGTTCCTTACATGTAGTTAAGATGCAGCACACATCTGTAACTACTGCTTAGGTTGTTCTGGCTGCAAATTAATTTCTTTTCAAATTCTGACAAAATAAAGACACTTCCCAAATTAACTGAAAAGGCAGTTGTCCTTGAAAGAGGCCTACAAGTGGCATAAAATTTAGGTGGATTGAACACAATAAAGGAAAGCAATAAAATCTACTTCACAGGCACTCAATAAATATTTGTCGTATTAGAGAGGATTGGTAACTAGGTATTAGGAACGCATAGATTCATAGACTCTTTGGGTTGGGTGTGGACATGTAAGTAAATATCATCCTTTCCAACTGCCTCGTTCAGTGTTTTCTTCTCCTCTACTCTTTCTCGCAGAATAGACATTCATCCCAATACTTGAACCCTTCCACTTATGGCAACCCATCCATGAGGAACCAGATCTTATTACTAGAAAGATCCCTTAGGTTGGGCTGAAGTCTACTTCTCTTGCTCTCACTCATCCTTCCTGATTTGGCTTCTGAGGCTCTTCATATGTCAGTGACTCACAAGTCTGATTATACCTATTTTCTATATTCTCCATTTCCTTCATTTCCCAGATGAAAATCCCCAGTTCCTTCAACCTTTCTCAAATGACATGATTTCAAGTCCTCTTATGTTATGATTGACAAACTTTGAAACTGGACTTCCTTCAGTTAGAAATTGTATTTTGCTACAAATCAACAGGGACCACCAAACTAGAGGCTTAAAACAGGAAGGGGTTTATTTTTCTCTCACATAGAAAAGATACTGCAGTAGACAGCTCAGAGGCAGCATAGTGACTCAGCAAATTCGTCAGGGACCCAGGACCTTCTAGGTTTCTTCTCTGCCTGAAGGTGTGATTCTCATCCTCACGCTCTGGAGGTGACCAATGTAGCTCCAGCCGCCAGTGTTCCCATTGCAGGCAGGAAAAATGGGAAGAGCCAAAATCAACAGCATGCAAACCTCCTGAGTCTACCTCCCCTTTTAAGGAGCTCTTTTGGACACATTAACAGCAACTTCTATTTCTTATTGGCCAGATTGTGTCACATGCTCAACTCTAATGTAAGAGAGGCAAGGAAATGTAGTTTTAAAGCAAGGTTTTATTACCACCCTGAATAAAAGCAGGGTTCTTTCAGTTAAAAAAAAAAAAAAGAGTAGACTAGATATAAGATAAGTAATGGGTAATCTGCATCAGGATGTCCTCTTAAAATATCCTCTTCTGAAATATGGCTCCCCTACTTCAACAACAGTCTAGATGTGGGATGACCCTGAAGAGTAGGATGAGACTGTGTCTGTCTCTGGAAACCCCACTTCTAGAATATGGTACTGATTAATGAAAGATCAGAGAAAAAGTACAGAGCAGTCCTTACTTGGGCAGATCTTTGTTTATCCAACTCATTTGAGCTTAGAGCCAATAATCTGAATGTTTTCTAAGGCTTCCTACCTGTTGAAAGTTGAATGCCTGCTCTTTTCTGGACTGTTTTCTGCTCTGCACTATAACCAATGTACAAATATAGTAGGCCCATAAACCAGCTTCCGGTTGTGCTAATTCCTTCATAAGGGCAAGACTTACTAAAAAGCCTATGAATAAATGGCATAATTATAAAGTCATTTTAGAAAGATGTAAGTCACTTAATAAAGTTCTTTAGGACATGTGTATTAATGCCAATAATATTTTAAGAAATTACTCCAGAGTACAGTCTTTTTGGGATGGATGGCACCTAGAAAATTCACCTAACCACACTGTTGTTAACTTCTTTCTGTCCAAGAATCCCAGACTCACTGGAAGGGGGTAGGGAGGGAGAAGCATAGTAGTAATCTCTGGGAAAAACTCTAGGTAAAACCAAAGAAAATGCATACTTACTATATAAGGAGTCCTGGAAGCTGGTACCTGGTCTCTGAAAGTGAAAGGAGATGAGGTAAGAAGATGGATTGGTATATCACAGACACCAGCCAGTATACACATTCTCTAGTAGCTCAGACCAGACCTAGCTAGCTCAACTATGGTTCATAGGCAGACGGTTGTGGTGGTAATAGTTAAGGACCTTCTTCTTGCCTAAGTCTAATGAATACAAATAATGTGATGGGTAACTGACTTTATTACAAAAAGACCTGGAAACATTGCCTCAGTTTATTCTCTGGGCTCATTAGACACGGAATAGTTTCAGCACCAAGAATGCTGGCATTTAACTTCACTTATGAGGCCAACTTTAAGAGTATACCCTTTTTCATGTTGTTTTCTACTTCTTCATTTTTGTGTTGGAAATAGATAGGAGTGCAGTGTAAGACTACAATCCAAGAATAGGTGGATGAATGCAAATTGTGTCTGGTGTCCCCATACTCTTACTTGATTCTGGTAGAATTTTATCTGACAGTCACTGAAGGCTTCTCTTCAGCAGTTTTTTCATTAGCCCCTAGGAAAAAGTGGCAAAAATATGGTTAAATATATGGTTACTGATTTCATAAAGGCAATGGTAGCTTTTGGGGTAGAGGGAAACAAGCCCAAGAATGCATTTTGCTTTCACCTAGTAATCGTTAGCCTGTGTTGTCTGTGAGTTCCAATTACTATCATGTATTTTTACACTCATACAACATATGAGAAACTGTTTCTGCCCTCATAAAGCTTATGATTAAGTGGCTACTGACAGCTTACCTTTGTATTGTATTTTGGAGTTTTTCAAGTGCACAAGCATTGTAACAAAATCCTTTAAGAAAATCTCAAGGGAGGTAGGGTAGGTAGTAAGAAATAGTCCCATTTTAAAACTGAAGAAATTGAGGCTCACAGAAGTTAAGTAATCCATCTGGATTGCATAGAAGGTTAATAGCAGAGAGTGTTAACTGTTAATTCTTCTAAGTTTCACATTTTAATGTAAAGAGTTATTTATATGTGAAATTTTACTATAAGAACCTTAGGTGAAGTTGGATGTCTGTTTTTAATCTCTTTCAGTAATAATAATGTTCTGACCTAGATTCCTGAAATATAGGTATTTCATCCAGGTTGATTCATATATTGCAGATCTGAACTATTGATAAGATGTCATGAAAAGAAATAGCAGCTGAATTTGTTGGTTGTTGAATCTATTTTGTAGTCAAAATTCTAGTGGTCTCAGAATGACTGGAGTCTACTTACCATTAAGGTTTGACTCATCATATGACAGCTGTGGTAGACTTGAAAAAGACATACAGGCAATTAGGAAGTGTGTATTTCAAAGCAGTGAATCACATTTGAAGGATTACTTAAGAAAACGGGATCATGTCTCCTGTATCCTAAAGAAGTCAAATAACATGTTTTTTTCTTTTTAAATAACAAAAAATAGAGACTTTTTCCCCCTTTAACCTTCTTTCCACACAACTTTCATTTCTTATTTCAAATTAAATTTTGTGGTGGTTACTATCTCTCTTAACATAGCCTACTATGAGAGGGTTTAATCTTTCCAGGATGAAAACCACAGAAAATATGGACATGGTCAGCAAATGTCATTATTGCTTTTTACAGGCAGTAGAGAGTATCTGAACCAGTGAGTCTCAAGCCTGGCACATACCAGGGCCACCTGGAGAGCTTGTAAAAATTGCTGCTGCCTGGGCCCTAGTTTACCCAGAGCCACAGAATCTCTAGCGGTGCGGCCCAGGCATTAGCATTATTTTAACATATTCGTAGCTAATTCTAATTGTGCAGCCAGGGTTGAGAATAGCTAGAAACTCTCACTTCTGTTGGAAAGGAAAGAAATCAAATCAAGGTAATTGATACCAAAGCGTGAACAGCGTATAGTGTCATCTGAATTTCTGAAATCAGTATCTAATGGATATTCTGTTCAGTGTGACAAAGTGTAATGAAAACATTCAGGTAAGGGCAGAAAATACTTCAAGCAGGAGGATCTTCTGTACTTCTTAAATGTCCCCACTTAGATGGCTATCCCATCTTAGCTTAGACAACTGCTTTGCATGTGTGGCCCTGGCTTTGAATTAGATTCCTAAAATCAAATGTGTTAAAACACTTATCTGATGCCCAGATTTGAGTCGATTTTTCTGAAAACTTAAATTTATAGGAATGTAAATATGTTTGATTGCCCAGAGCCTTGTTGTATATCTATCTTTGTCCCTTTATCCTTACAGCTCTACCTGTACAGGGAATGTAAAACGAACGCCCTGAAACAATCAGTGGCATATTAGAGCATTTGAAGCCTCATTTGCTTTTTTTAAAAGGTATTTTGGCTAATATAGAAGGGTGTGGGTATCAAATTATCAAAATATTTCTCAGGTTTTCTAGTCACCTAAAGCGTATTCACCTATTTATTACATTTTTCTGTGCATTAACCTTAACATTTATACATTCGGATTAGAATGCCTATACTCTTCTTTTATGGGCAGGTGGTAATGCCTATTATATTTGTCAAATTCTTCAGTATAAGGGTGTGAGCAGTGGGGTAAGAGAGAGGAGAATTTACATCCTCTTACTGGTAAAGCTGTGTGAACTTAGGCAAATCAGTAACCTCTCCAAGCCTCAGTTTCCTTGTCTGTAAAATGGGAATGATAAAAGTTCCTGTCTCTTAAACTTGTCATGGAGTTTAAAAAAGCTAATGCATGTAAAGCACACAGCACTGTGCCTAGTACATAAAAGTTAAAAATTATTATCATTACTGCTTTTATTGTTATTCAATTCTTTGAAAAAAAAGGTTGAGGGAAAATGAATAATCACTTTGGATTAAGGATTTTTCAGTGGAAAAATTTGCATTTATCCCTTCTGCAAGTATTTGAAATGTAATAATTTGAATGTCTGAAACCTAAAATCAAGAGCTATGACAGCGTATTTAATTTCAAAGGAATGCTGTAAAATCTCATCTATTTTGGTATATGATTTATCAAAGTCACTTTGCCGGCCTCTAACATTTTATGGGAGTGGCTAGGAAATATGCACCCATTAGAAAGGAGAGAAGTGCAGTTTGCTTCTGGCAAGTCACAGGAATTCCTTGGGATTGGGGTGGAGTGGGGTGAGGTGGGATGTGATCCAATCAGGAAAGTGCTGCTAGAAACTCTAATTCTTTTATATATTTTTTTAACATAGCTTCCAATTCTTATTTGAATATTAATAGATTGACTTACCTCAGAACTAATTTAGGGTGAGAGACAAAACCTTGGGAACAGACTGTAAAGATAGTCGTGATCTTCCAGTCACTTTACAGAAATGTCTATTTGCTGACCCTCCTGGTCACCTTCTCCAGAGCACAAAACTACTACATATTTTTCTCCTCTTTCAGTATGTCTTAAGTGATATTATTTAGGTGACTTTATGTTACCTCTCATTTCAGAAACAAAATACAAACAGACACAATAAAGGGCTTAATCTAAAGATTAAAGCAATTCGCAAAGAGCGGGAATGGAAACTAAATTCCCCACATTTTTTCCCTTGGCTTTGAATTTTCTTTCCCTTGGGGTAGCTTTTATTTCTCTCTTTTCACTGATACTAACAGCTTATTACAACTCGTGTCTGTCTGTACTGTGTTCCCCTCTTATTAATCTCTCCTTCCATGTCTACACTTTGAATAGCAGTTTCCAAATTCGAGAATCATTACTTCCTTAGCTCTTGAGGGTGAAAGCCAGCATGTATCCATGTATACATTTGCGGTTGGAATCTTACCCAGTTATTCTGTTAGTTACAAAAGTAAGCATTGATTGATGTGTGATAGGAGAAGAGTGTCTAATTTCAGGAATATTTTATTTTGGGAGCAAGTGAGGTTTTTGTTCAATGAATTCTCCATGAAAGCACTAATATTTATCTCTACAGACTATGATTTTTCTATTCCTGTGACCATTGGAGTCCGTTCTCACACTTTCTCTTCTATATTAGGCACGTTTGAGACTTCCCTGGTAGTCCAGGGGTTAAGACTCCGTGCTTCCACCATAGGGGGTGCAGGTTCGAACCCTGCCCGGGGAAGTTCCACATGCCGCCCTGTGCGGTGTGGCCAAAGAAAAAAAAGAAGTGTATATTAGGCGTGTTTGCTCATTGCTAAACCTTTTCAGTTATTCATGATCCTAATTAGAATTTCTAGATGAATTAAAATGCATTTCCTTTTAGATGATGTTTCAGACATAGTAATTATTCTATCAGGAGCTTAATGAGTCATGCTCTGGGGCAAAGTGGGGATTGGCAGGAGGAAGGAGGGAGGTGAAGAAAAGTAAAAAAACGCAGGCACGTATCAGGAAAAACTCCAGCCAGGGTTGATGGGCTGAGCTTTATTGATGCTGCTTTATGATATGTGTCAAAATAAATGCAGGAAACAGCTTTTGCTTCAAAATTTAGAACGTTGTGGTAACTGATATTTAAGTGAAGGAATGTTACAGTTGAAAGAGCTGACCTAAAACTCTTTCCAAAACTATCAGTTTTATTTATTAAACTTACTGAAGAAAGGGGACAAGGAAAGGCATAGATCATTTATTTATTTGACAAGGTACTCAGAGTTCTTTTTCTTAGTAGAGCAGCAATTAAGATGGGTTTTATTATGCTCAGCATGTGTGTTTGCCCAGTTTGAAATTGTTTACATATTTACTGGCAAGGCACTAATGAAAATAAATCAGCCCAAAGGACTTTTATCTCCCTGTCTGTGGAACACTGTGAAAGGTGCATTTTTAATGGATGATGACCACCGTTGTTTTTAAAGGATTCCTGAATGAAGTCATGAAGTCTTAAGAATTTTGGAACCCAAAGTTTTGACTCATGTTACAATTTGAGTAACTGCTTTATACAAAAGGGCCTGGTCTAATTTTTAGCCTGTGCTTCATTCTTGCAAGTTGGAGGCTCATTTGCTGAGGATAATATTTATAAGTCCCATAATTAAGGAAATTCTTTAGTTAGACGTACTTGTGAGAAAAGAGATACATCTAGGTCACTTTAGGGCACCATTTCTCAAATCAGGTGTCCTATGCTACACGTTGGCAGTTATGTGTGCTTCGAAATAGACTGCTAAATAGGATTAAACTCTTTTTTTTTGGAGCAAGATTTCTAAGAGATTTTAAAATGCAAGTGGACATTGCAACTAATCAGGAAAGGACATGGCATTCAGCATTTCCCAGACTATTATCAAGCAGGATCTATTCTCATCTCTTAGAACTCTAAAGTTTCTCAGAACATAGGGGAAAGCTGCCAGGAGTGATAGGGTTCTTCATAAGTACACAGCTGGCAGTCAGCCCCTCTGGGCCCCCATACATTGGGCCTAAAGTACACTGGCGTGCCTGATTCAAGAGCAGGGCTTGTGACCCTCTTCTCTGTGCTACTTGTATTTGTACTTCCTGAGAGGGAGGAATGAAGTCTATTGGCCACTATCCAATATGGGGCACTCCTGTTGATCTGTCTTTAACCATGGTGCCCCAGAGTACTTTGGCCTCAGCAGGAATTCCTGGACCAGTTAGCTGTGGCCAAGCTAGTAATATGAAATGGCCCAAACCACAGAATTTTGGTGCTGTTTTTCCTTAGATGGAGGCTATGTCAGGTAGTTAAAATTTAAGGGCTGCTCTGTTTAGGTGGCATTCATCTTCAGGTAAGATAGTTATTCATTCATTCAGCAGTATTAGATACCTATTATGTATTGAGCACCATGTTGGGCTATGGGGATACAAATGTGAGTAAGATACCTCCTGGTCCTCAAGCAACTTATGGGTCATTTAAACAGTTCACATAATGGTTGTTCTTGCTTGCTTCATAAGATATTATTTGGATATAAAATCAGTCACTTCATTTTTTTTTATATGTATATATATATATATATATTTTTTTTTTGGCTGCATTGGGTCTTTGTTGCGGTGCGCGGGCTTCTCATTGCAGTGGCTTCTCTTGTTGTGGAGCGTGGGCTCTAGGCGTGCAGGCTTCAGCAGTTGCAGCATGTGGGCTCAGTAGTTGCAGCACGCGGGCCCTAGAGCATGCGGGCTTCAGTAGTTGCAGCGCGTGGGCTCAGTAGTTGTGGCTCACGGGCTCGCGGGCTCTAGAGCGCAGGCTCAGTAGTTGTGGTGCACAGGCTCAGTTGCTCTGTGGCATGTGGGATCTTCCTGGACCAGGGATCGAAACTATGTCCCCTGCATTGGCAGGAAGATTCTTAATTACTGCGCCACCAGAGAAGTCCCAGTCACTTCATTTTTGAAAGTCAGTATGGGTGATTAAAATATGTATACATAACATCCTGGTTATTTTCCTGTTACTATTTGATTTTATGAGTCTAAATGTTCTGTAGTATTCCCCCACAGAAACCAGTACCAGGTAGTGCTAGCACAGGCGTGCGGTACCAGGAATGCACTACTTGTTGGGTGTTTAATTGATAACAAGGCAGATTATGACTTCTTTCTCATGCTTCTTTCCTGGCCCAGTTAGCTATGGCCAAGCTAGTAACATGAAATGGCCCAAACCACAGGCAAAGTACAAATCTGCATGATGCCATCTTTTTTTCCCTTGTGCATTCTCAGGACAGGCAGCCCAGATGGCACTTGACTGATCGTAGGGCAGGAAAAGAACATGGCAGCAGCATCCACAGCATTGCCAGAAGGAGAACTTCTGTAGCAGTTGTGTGGATCTTTGCTGCCTGTGGGCTATTCATCCCTGTGCTTCAGTGCAGGCCTTGATGAAGAAGAGAAGTCCAGGGCAAGCGAAAAATTAATTTGTTCTCTTATCTGAGTTTAGAAGGATTCTGGACTCATGGCTTCCTAGGCTTCAAGTTCAATACTGCAGTGTAGAGGGAGCCCTACACGCTGGGTTCTGATTAAATATGTTGTAAATTATATGCAGTAACATCAACAGGTTAAATATCTATTTGGGTTAAAAAAAAAAAAGAAAGATTTCCACCCAGGAAGTTTAGATATATCTATTTGAGTATACTTCACAGTTAAAGAAAGTTGGGATATCTTGGGATAGAAAGGATACAAGGCAAAATTACTGAATTTACTTTTGACATTGACACCAGTTGCTAAAAAGATTGTTTTGGATTACTTTTCATTCATAGACAGAGACAGTGAATGGGGAAAGATACTGTTCCTGGGCCTTCTCCTCAGAACCCCATCACTCATCCTTCTTTTGATTAATATTGTGCAAAGCAACAATCTCATGCATTGTTCTTTATGGGTTCATTAGGTAAATGCTGACCCCAGAACTAAGTGTTAGCACTGCTTTTCCTTTGGTCAGGTCTTTGTGCATGTGTCCTTCACAGTTTTTTTCGCTGTTGTGGCCTCTCCCGTTGCGGAGCACAGGTTCCAGATGCGCAGGCTCAGCGTCCATGGCTCATGGGCCTAGCCGCTCTGCGGCATGTGGGATCTTCCCGGACCAGGGCACGAACCCATGTCCCCTGCATCGGCAGACGGACTCTCAACCACTGCGCCACCAGGGAAGCCCCCATCTTCACAGTTTTCTGAGAGCTTACTCACCGTGTGGCAGGCACTATGCAAGGCACCTGGGGAAATAAAACAGTGCACAAGGCACACTCCCTGCCATCACTGACAGGGACAAAAGTAAACATAATACAAAACATGGAATGTGTGTGATACACTCCATACAAGGTGGTGTAAAGGAAGTTGTAACAGCTCTGTAGAATATGATCATGACTAGGCAGATTCTGGCCGCTGTTGGATTGGTGTGGACCAGTTTGTGAATAAGCTGCATAAGGACCCCAGGCAACCAAATGGCAACCTCATTTTGGGTAAACATGGAACTCATGTTATTGTATTCTTTCAGAACTGCACTTTGCAACTTCTGTGCACTCTTGAAACAACAGGCTGTGACACCATAGCTTTTGTTCCTTTTGGACAAGTTCACCTTCTGGGAACATAAATGGGTACTTGGTATATTGTAGGTTATCACCAGCCTCCAGCATGGTCTACAGTCTTGTCTGGTGCTCAGTGTTTCAGGAGCAGGTCTAAGATATGCCTTTCTTTAAGGCAAATTGTTCTCTGATTTATGATAATAAATATTTTAATGAAGGAGCTTTCTAACTTTTATTACATATTACCTCTTTTAAAAGATCATATTCACTTACCATAAATCATTGATTTTAAAGCACATATTTTTTCGTATTTTAACATTTTTGAAATCAGGATGTGTTTTACGATCAGTGGCCCGCCATCATTTAGTTACCAGTATTCCTCCTTATTCCTTAAAAAAATCTTAAAGACACGTGATTTAGCTGGGGGAGCATTGGAAGCCCTCCACCCCTGCCCATGTTTTTGGTACCTGATACACTAAAGGAATTCAGGGATTCATGCCCCTTGGGTCCTATGGTTGTGAGAAAACCAGGGCACCTTATCTTACATCCGGACATATTATTGTGTCCTCTCCTTTGTGAGAGAGGGAACAATGGTATAGATAGATACGGGATAAAATTGGTTCATGAATTTATACTGTTTCATAATGACTTCATCTAACATTCAGGGAATGCTACAAAGTATATATTCTTCCACTGTGCACTATACCCATGGACATATTTGAAGAATATAACAGGTGTGAAAGATACTCCTATATGATAAGCTAAATGACTATAAGAGGTGTAATAATACAGTATATGAATAATACCAAATGACAGGGTCAGTTACTCAGTATAAGTCCTGAGCTGGAAGAGGTTACTTTGGGTTGGGAAAAGTTAATGGAAGGTATGAGAGGTAAACTGGCTTTTGAAAACAATAAAAGATTTGGATAAGAAGAAATGGAGATGAGGGAAAATATGTTCTCTTCCCTAAAATTTTTTAAACATCTATCTCCATTAGAGGAATTCAAAGTGAATGTGTAGTTTTAGGCTCTTTTTTTTTTAAACATCTTTATTGGAATATAATTGCTTTACAATAGTGTGTTAGTTTCTGCTTTATAACAAAGTGAATCAGCTATCATATACATATATCCCCATATCTCCTCCCTCTTGCGTCTCCCTCCCACCCTCCCTATCCCTGAACATGCACTTGAAAATACAGCATACATTTATGACATTGGCTGTTTTACTAAGAACCAATTAGAATACATCTGCTTTTCTGGGAATTCTGAATATTTTTCACTAACTTGGGGTGGCAAAGGAAGACAACAAAGCACTGACTCATCTTTGAGATAGTGCAGAAAGGATTAGCTGGGAAGACTTAACTCCAGAGATGTTTCAAGGGGACTGGCTGTCTTAGACCTGAGTGTGAAGTGGGTAAAATGACTAAGCCATTTTCATTTGAAACAAGCTGGACTAGGCCACACTTGGATTATTTAGCAGGAAATTATGAGGTCTTCTAAATAAACAAGCCACAGTTTGGCAAAATAGTCTCAGCTTCCCCTGTGGTTATGCCACTTACCTTTCCAGTCATCACAGTGAGCCCCTTCTTCCTGAGCTCGGACTATGAAATGCTGTGCTACCTGCAGGACTTAGCTGAGGGCTCATTTTTATTCTTAAACGGGCCAGATTTCCCCTTTCCCTTTTCTTTTTTTAAAAAAAATAGTTTACTGTTTTTATTTTTATTTATTTATTTATTTATTTATTTATGGCTGCTTTGGGTCTTCGTTGCTGCGCACGGGCTTTTCTCTAGTTGCGGTGAGCAGGGGCTACTCTTCGTTGTGGTGTGCAGGCTTCTTGCTGTGGTGGCTTCTCTTGTTGCAGAGCACAGGCTCTAGGCGCACGGGCTTCAGTAGCTGCAGCACGCAGGCTCATTAGTTGTGGCTTGTGGGCTCTAGAGCGCAGGCTCAGTAGTTGTGGCGCACGGGCTTAGTTGCTCCGCGGCATGTGGGATCTTCCCGGACCAGGGTTTGAACCCTTGTCCCCTGCATTGGCGGGTGGATTCTTAACCACTGTGCCACTAGGGAAGTCCCCCCTTTCCCTTTTCAGTTATTTCCTTCCTTGCTTCTTCTAACACTTTAAAGCTCAGTTTGAGTGCTCCAGGACAGTTTATCAATAAAGTTTGAGGTTATGTCTTTATATTTGCAGTATAAATCTAAACTTTAAAAACAAGTGATGAAGACCCACTCTGCTATCATGAACACCAGATCATGTTGCTTATTTAACATTTTTCTTTCTATTTTCTGCTTATCTTTGGTTCTAATCATTAAAAGCCCTATGCAACACATTTAAAAATTCTTCCATTTTAACAATTCTTCTCCCAGACTTGGGGCATCAGATTCCCCTTCTATACATCTGTTCCATTCTTTCTATCTGCTGGAGGAGTGGTTATCCACCATGTTGCACCCTAGATACTTTTGTAAAATACTGCTGCCCAGGCCCTATCCAGAGAGATTTTAATTTATTGGTCTGAAGTAGGGTTCAGAATCAGAATATTTTTAAATTGAGATCTAGTTGATATATAATATTATGTTAATTTCAGATGTATAACATAATGGTTTGATATTTGTATATATTGTGAAATGTTCACCACAGTAAGTCTAGTTAACATCCACCATCACACATAGTTACATATTTTTTTGTGTATGATGAGATCTTTTAAGATTTACTCTTAGCAGCTTTTAAATATACAATATATTATTATTAACTGTAGTCACCATGCTGTGCATTACATCTCCATGACTTATTTATTTTACAACTGGAAGTTTGTATCTTTTGACCACCTTACCCTTTTTGCCCAACCTTCACCCTCTGCCTCTGTCAACTACCAATCTACTCTCCCTATCTATGAGGTTTTGGGTTTTCGTTATTGTTTCTTTTGTTTGTTTGTTTGTTTTTCTTAACTCCTCAGGCAATTGTAGAGCCAGGTTTGAGAAACATTGTATTAGTGTTGAAACCTGGTCAAAACCAGTGAAAATCTCTAAATCGGAGGGCAAGGCCTGTCCAGCTTAATGGATCACAAGGCAGAATATCTCCGGCAGCTACTGGAACAAAGAACTGCTGTGGATATCCAGAAATTCTTGGGCCCCAGTGCTGAATTATCCCTAGATTCAGGATTTTGACTCCTTTGTCTGTTTCTTCCCTCTAGCTTCAGAGTGGCACATCCAGCCACCCTGGGGCAGCTAGTGCATATACAGTACCTCTATGAAGCAGGATGGTGTCTTCATTGTTTCAGTTACCTTGCTGTTTTCTGGGAAATTGTTGGAATAAATATACAAATTTATGATAACCTTGTAACTGGTACCCCATGGAGTTGTGCAGTGCACAGCCTGCACAACCATACCCTGTGGCCCATCATGTTCTTGTTTTTCCTGTTTAAACAAGTCATGACCTGAACTAGTGACCTGGGGACTATAGGCCCCAGATGACAATCGTTGGCAGGCTGGTGTAGGCACAGCAACTAAGATAAAAGGCAACTTTAAAGTCTGAGATGATGGGTTAAGATATTCTCAAAAGGCTCCCTGCCTCATGGCTCTGTCATGTTGCTTAATTTAGCCCAGGTTGCTAGGGAAATGAATTCAAAATTGACCAAGGCAGTGTCTAGAAGTACTGCGTGAATAATAAATTAAATTCATGGCAAATATACCCTTTGCTTGACAACCTTGGATGGATTTATTTGCTTACGCAGAGCTAAAGACTAACACAACCTGCCCAGTCTTGACAAAATCGCTGAGTAAGTCGCGCTTATTTTCAGATTCTTCAGCATCTTCTTTTTTTACTTTTATCTTTTTCTTAGCATGCTGATACTTTTAGTTTAATTTAATTTATTTTTTATTCAATTTATTTAAACTGAAAAGACAAAACAAAACAAAAACTGTTCACCCATTTCTCCCACTCCCCACTGCCCCGCATCTGGCAACTACCAATTTGGTCTCTGTATCTATTAGCATTGTTACTTATTTATTTTTTAGATTCCACATATAAGAGAGATCATATGGTATTTCTCTTTCTATAACATTTTTTTTGTCCCTTCTGCCTGGAAGTGAACACCTAGAAAAGGCAGCTATGTTACACATGGAATATTCTGACAGAAGGATTTAGCCCTGCACCTCACTGCCTGGCCAGTGGGTTTCATGGATGGTTCCTGTCTTCATTGCAGTTGCACTTAAGCAGGCCTGATGGTGTAGTTGTGCTGTCTACAGGAACTTTCTGCAATGATGGAATGGTCTATAATCTGTGCTATCCAATAAGATATGTTCGTGTATATGTATGTAGGTGTGTGTAGCTATGTACAGAGCACTTGAAGTGTGGCTAGGGAAACTGAGGGATTGAACTTCTAATTTTAAATAAGTTTAATTAATTTCATTTAAAATTTAAATAGCTGCAGGTGGCTAGTGGCTACCATACTGGACAGGGCAGGTCTCAGAGAGAGGTCTTATCTAGAGTGGGAGGAAACTCATATTTGTTGTGCACCTTCCCATCGTCAGGGACTTTTGTTTTAATGATCTTATTTAATCTCATGAAACCTCACAGGGTAGATATTATTCTCTCTATCTTATAGAATGAAAAGAACTGAAGCTCAGAGAATCAATCGCCCGTATTATATGACTGATAAATGATCAAATCAGCATTCAAACCTTGGTCACTTTGGTTCCAAAGCCTGTGCTTGAAGTTTTCTTGGGGAGGTGGTCTTCACTGTGAAGAGTTAGAAACGAAATTTCGAATGAAAGCATTAACGATAACCACCAAAACACTGCCATCAAACGTCACCAAATGATAAGAAGAGAATTGCCCAGAGAGGAGAAGGGAGTGTGTGCTGGTGCTGGGCAGAAGCAACACCTAATGGATGGGGGTGGGTGGGTGGGGAGTGGCAGGAAGAGGAGGGGCTAAAGCCACTGTGCCAGTGACAACAGGTTTCCCTCAGTGTGGCCTCCTCAGCGTGTCATAGACAGAGTCATGTGCTCTGTCCTTACTATTTCCTTCTCCGTCAGATTAAAATTGGGCTTTAGTACTCTAAATAGAACCACCAGAAGCTCGCTTATTAGTCGCTGCTGAGCACCGAGTACAGGTACATCTGGGAGTTGCCAGCTTCTTCCCCTCAAAGCCCAAACCCTGCCAAGGGCAGGACCTCTGTTGAATGGCTTCTCGCCTCACCTCCCACTTCCTCTCTTCCTTTATTTCTTAAGATGCTCAGAGTCCATATTTATTGTCCTGTGTTCTGCTTTATTCATGGCTATTCCCCACATCTAGTGAATATGCAATCATCCTCGAGGCCGTGGTTCTCAGCCCTGGCTACATCAGAATTAACAGTTGCACTTTAAAAAATCCAGCTGCCAGATATCTGCCCAAACCAACCGAGTCTGAATTTCTGGGAGTGGGGTCCCACCATCAGTATGTTTTACCAGTTTTCCAAGTGTGTAGGAAGGGCTGAGAAGCACAGTCCTCGCTGATGAGCCATCTGTGTGCTTCCCAGAGTTCCACTGTCCCCAGATATTTCGAACCTAGGGCACTAGGTAGATGAGGGTTGTGGGTGGAAAAGGGTGAGCGTTGCAGGTGATAAGAAACAGGCAGTTTGAAAATGACTCAGGGGACCTGAAGAGAAGTGGCAGGGGCCCCTCAGGGGGCTTTTTTCACAAGCCATTGTGGATAATGGGTGGAGAGCAGGAATCCCTGATGGAAGAGGGAGCATCAGGGTGAACTATCAATAGTGATATTTCTTCCATTTGATGCCGTTTGTTGAGAACCTTTTGCACCAGCCCCTGCTGTAGCAGCACAAAGATAGATAAGAAGGGTGTCTCCCATGGAAAGAGTTGCAGGGTCTGGAATCAACAAAAAGAAGAGAAAAATTAGGGAGAAAACCTCATTTGACCAAGTAGGAGTAACCTGCTTTTAACTGTTTGTGTATGTTTGCCATTTATTACCCAGCACGATTAGCTCTCAGACACATCATTAAATGTGTGTCAGGCTCTCTTTGTAAGTTGTAAGTTGTATTCAGCTGCAGCAGTATCCTCTATTTATATCTTCTTAGCCTTCATGTGGTCTGTTTGTGCACAGTTTAAACAAATTGAAAGGAACCTGAGTGCCATGTGCACCTGCAACTTCTCCTAAAAGGATTATGTGTGAAGTAAATGTCTATAATAGTTTTCGGAAATGCATTATATAAGTCCACTCATCTTCTTTTACACCCCCTTGCCAACCCATTCCCTCTACCACATCACAACTAACAAGTTTCCATTTCTAACCATAGCCTAAATCAAAGTATTTTCTGTGCTTTGATGGGGCCATAAATGGGAGAATTAAAGGAAAACTTCCCTGTTGGTCTCAAGGTTCTGCGTTCGGGGGAGCAGCACAAGGTCCTCTTCTGCCCTGGAGGCTACATCAAGTATGTCTCCATGGCTTTGTGCCTGCTTGCCACGTGCTTCAGCATCAGCATTCACTTGAAAAACTATCTTCATTTATCGTGAGTGTAGTGCTCAGGGTGGGGACCTCACGCAGGAGAAGCGGGGAGCTTGAGGACGACAAGCATTCCTGTCCTCTGGGCACTTGACTTCCTCTTTGTACCCTCATAGATAACATAAACAAGGCATCAATTAGTTTCATCTGTCTTTGTATTTTGTATAAATGGAATCCTACAATGTGTACACTTTTGCGTCTGGCTTCTTTCATTTAACACTATGCTTGTGAGATTCATTCTTGTTGTTGTGCGTGGTTGTAGATCGTTTACCTTCACAGCGATAGAGTTTTCTACTGTGTGAATATTTATCCATTCAAATCCATTTATCCATTCAACTGTTGATGGACATTTGGGATAGTTTTCAGTTTGAGGTTGTTACAATTGCTGCTATGAACGATCTGGTACAAGTAATCCAGTGAATGTATATACAAATTTCTGTTGGGAATATACCTAAAATTGGACTTGTCATGTGATAGGGAATGTGTGCATTCAGTTTAAATAGATACTGCCAAACAGATTTCCAAAGCAGTTGTACTAATTCTCCTGTCCACCAGCAGTGTATGAGAGCCCTGGTACCTCCACTTGGCCTTTTCTATCTTTTCATTTTCGGCATCCTGGTGTGTGTGTGTAGGATCACACTGTGATTTTAATTTGCAATATCTTGGTGACTATTGAAGTTGAGCGTCTGTCGTGTTGATTGGCCATGTATAAGTAATTTCTGCTGCTTGTTTTATTATGGTTATTTTAATAACTTATAGACAAATTTCTTATCCTACTTTTTCACTAGGTGTTTTCATAACTTCTTTTTTTTACTGCTACAACATCATGGAGAAATCAAATTCCCTTTTCTTAGGCTAATACAGTCATTTTCTTAAATTGTTCAGTTACCTGGTCATTAAAGGAACAACTGTTGTCTCTCAAAGCAAAGAGGAGGATTTCACTGAAATCAAATGATTTAATGTATAATAAATGTGAACAGATTGAGGGAAAATGATGCAGTCATTTTGGAATGTATGACTGATATATCTTTAGATATTTTGTATCAGTTATATCTTCCTCAAAAGACAGTCAGCCTTAGTGCCGAAAGAACAAGCTAGAGAAGACCTTATTGTGATGGAGTTTGTTTTATGAATGAGAATACCGTTCTAGAGCTGATATTCCATGGATAAAATTTGATTTAAATCAAATGAGCTATTGTTTAAGAGTCCTTTCCTGTTATTGGAATTCAAGGCTGCCAAGCTGTTCTGTGAAGTGCAGTGATGGAACTTCAGAGAAGGCGTCCACAGTTAGGTGAGTTGGATAAACTCATTAAACTAACAGATTCGAGCATTGGGGGCTTTGCTCAAGACCACATGGGCAGTGTGACAACCAAGAATAGAAAAGCTGGAGGAAAGCAGGAGTCACGGAACTATCATAAGCAATATTATCTGGCCCTATCTTCATTTTTCTCTTCTAAGCAGATACACAGGGGATTTATTGCCTGTCAGTGAGTGACAACAGTATATAAAAGGACTGGTTCTCCTTGTTGGAGAAAAACATTTTAGTTGGTCATATATTGCTGACTGAGCCGTCTTATCCTTTGAAGCATCAATAGAATTTAAACTGATCCTAAATCTTTCCAAGTTGCTTGTTGAGATATTTTTCTACACAGAGAATATTCTTAAGAAAATGTTTAAATCAAGGACAGTTTTCTCATAACTTTAATTTCTTTGATCTCTACTCCATGGGTCAAGAGTACACACAGTGCAGATCTCTCTCTTCACCTGTCAGTTCTTGCTCACGCGTGTTCTGGGTTGGCCTTAGCAGTAAATGGATCAGTGCTGTACTGAGAGGGCCCTGAGGCTTGACCATCTATCATCTCATCCCTGTGCCTGTCGTTCTATAACTGCTATACTCCTTTGAGTTTTGAAGGCTTCGGGGTTTCGGAATGAACTTTTAAAAATACATGTAAACTTGGTAGAGGACCCACTTGAAATTTTTCTCATTTGACATCTTAGCAAGGATTTGGTAAAATAGGTCCTGCACAGGAAAGAGGGGGAGATGGGAGGGAAGTTATGAGAGAAGAAATGAGTTCGAGACCCAATTTTACAGTCCAGTTTTGATTCTGTCCAAAAAATTTACCAAAAGTAACACTCCTAAAAGTTATACATACATTTACTTCTTATCCCAGGAACATCACAAATTTGAGGGTACAATGTATTTTGGAACAGACATCAAGAAATGTGATCAAATACATTTTCTGCCATTATGAAATTTGCCCTGAGGTCAAACACTGATTTTTTTATATGTCTCCATTTTCAGCCATTTCCTCCTAGAGACGATGGGTGTGACAACAGAGAGGAAGGGAGACAATTAATTATTTCTCTTTGTTACTGGCCTTTGCCTCTAAAATTTCTTCTGGCCCATCAAACTAGCACATTCTCTCTGCCTCTAAACAGCTCATGTTTAAAAAATATTTTGAGAGAATTCTTCCACTTTTTTCCATTCTGTCATGAAAATCCCTGGTTATATGTTCTAGAGAAACTTGATACAAGTAATAAACAGGAAAAAAATAGTTCACTGAAAGGACCACCTTATAGAGCTCTCCTTGAGCTCCAGATCGGCTCTCTGACACCCCCTTTTCTCCTTCCTTTTGGAAATGCCTGAATTGTACCTTCGTGGGTGGTAAACTCTTTGTGCTTCAAGGAGGGAGAGATGAAGATCTGCCTGACTTTGCTGAAGTTAGTCAGTCAATTAGCACTTTGGGATGGTAGCAGATGTTACTGCCTGGAAGATACATTGGCCTTTGATTTGAAAGAAATCAGGGCTGTCAAGTTTCAGATAATTGTGTCTTAGATAATTCACAGCTCATCTGGGGCCCTTGGCTCTTCTATTGACAGTAAGCCATATTTTAACCTATCCTCAGATATACAAAGTCTATTCATCGACTCAATGAATCACTAATTTCCTTTAAATTTTCATTAAAAGCAGAGACATTACTAAAGAGCTTGTATTAGTCACACTTTGATCCAGCTTCAGTTAGACATTTGAGGCAAGAATGGGCAACGAAACAAATGGTGTCAAAAAAGAGAGGCTAGTACAGCTATTGGATACTCCACTCTTCATGTCCAACAAATATGGGAAAATGTGAAGGACCTGTTGGAATGGCATCTGGTCAGCCAGTGTGACAGCTGCAGAGGGAATGGATATTATATTATTGAAGATAGTTTGTGTAAGCTCTCATGTTTGCCCTGTCTCATCCTTCTTTCCCTGCCCTCACTTCTACTATGACAGTCTTTGCTTTCCTTCCTTCCAGGGAAACAGTACATCTGCTTAAGACATAGAGTTTCTATTGAAGGACACAAGTAATTCAAAAGCTATTTGTGTTCAGATATTACTTACCTATTTTAAATAGCCCAGCCATGATGCAGTACTAGCATAGCAGAATCTAAAATAGTTTGGCCCAGCTTATTAAGTTGTTATGATGTACATTACAGCTCATTTGTGGTAATTAATTAGTGGAGAGAGGATAAAGCCTCAGCCTTGATTGTTTCTATCTAACAAATGTTTTGGAGGAGAGTTCATTTATTAAGAAGAGCACAACTGAAAAGAGTACATATGCAAAAAGCTCCTTTTGTTCTCCCTTCACTTTACATTCTTTTCCAATGCTATTATTTAAAATAAATTTTTTAAAGCTCTAAATAGAAACATGCACTGTGTTCCTTTGCCAGTGGTCTTTTTGACTAAACTGACATTTCCTAAGTCACCATGTTTGCATGCAATGTTTTCTTCTCCTAGTGGTTCCTGGCAGATCTTTGTGCTTTTAACCCTTTCAAATCTTTAGAGTGTTTAGGGGATAGAGTTGGAGAAATAATGCGACACAATTTTCTCCCTCTCCTTGTCAAGCCTCCAGAATAGGATGAGATGACTAAGTATAGTTGTTTTATTTTTTGCGGTACGCGGGCCTCTCACTGCTGTGGCCTCTCCCGTTGCGGAGCACAGGCTCTGGACGCGCAGGCTCAGCAACCATGGCTCACGGGCCCAGCCGCTCCGCGGCATGTGGGATCTTCCCGGACCAGGGCACGAACCCATGTCCCCTCCACCGGCAGGCGGACTCCCAACCACTGCGCCACCAGGGAAGCCCCTAAGTATAGTTTTGTAGAGTCAAAATAGCAATATAAAACCCATACTAAAGATATACAGTATGTTGATATTGGTTTGCCAAACTAGCATTACTATTTTTATGCATATCCATTTTTTATATGTCAACATGCAAACAGTAATAATTCTTCAATTATTTAGCTCTTAATAGTTTCCAAAGTAGCCATATTTTATATATACATAAAATTTTATTTTGTCATCTTCCAAACACTGAAGCAGGCTGGGAAAAATGCTATAACCTTCCATTTACAAATAAGGGAACTGAGATGAAAAGATGCTAAGGCAGCAGTCCCCAAACTTTTTGGCATCAGGGAACCAGGGACTGGTTTCGTGGAAGACGGGTTTTCCACAGACGGGGCAAGGGGGAGGGTTCAGGCAGTGATGCGAGCGAGCAATGGGGAGCAGCAGATGAAGCTTCACTCGCTTGCCCACCGCTCACCTCTTGCTGTGCGGCCCTGTTCCTAACAGGCCGAGGTCCCAGGATGAGGGCCTGGGGCCCCCTGTGCTAAGGGATTTGGCTGAAAGCATACAACTGCCTTTAGAGGAAATCAGAGACAGACCTGGCCTTCTGATGCTCAGCTGGTGCATATTCCTCTGTATAAATGTTACTAGAATTTTAAACATACAGAAAATAAATATTTCAGATACCCATATATCCACCTCCCTAGATTTAACAAACATTAGCCTTCCGTTTATTTGCTTCAGGTCATTTTTGTTGGGGCGTTTGTAACCAAGCATTGCCAATGCATCTAATACTATCCTTTCCCCATCTCTTTTTCATCCCCCCTGCCCTCCCTTGAGAGTTACCATTATCCTGAATTTGTTTCTCATGAAAGTTTTGAGACTTTTACTCTATATGTACATGTCTGTGAACATGTATGATATTGCTATGTTTTAAACTTTCACATATGTGGAATCATATGTACCATTTTGCAACTTCAACTCGGTCCTGTCTCTTCAGTAATGTTTCTAAAATTTATCCATGTAGATCTAGTTCATTCATTTCAACAGCTGCATATTATTCCACTGTATGAATAAGCCACTGTCTATTCATCTCTTCCTTATTTATGGACATTTAGGTTATTGTCCATTTTTCCCTATTTCAAACAGTGCAGGAAAGAACATCTTTGTGCAGTTCTCCTTGGCCACAGGTGCAGTAATTTCTCTGAGCCTGAAGGATATACCTGGGCATTTAATTAAAATGCTATGTACATTTTCAGCTTTTCTAGGTATTATCATATTGTTTTCCAGAGTAGTTGTACCAATTCGTTCTCTCACAACCAATATGTAAACTCTTTTTTCACAATCTCTCCAACAATTGGTGTTACCAGTTTTTATGTTATTCCTCCCCCCACCCCGTACTATTGGTGTATAATGATTTCTCCTTGTTTTTATTTAATTCTGATAAGTCTGCTTACCTTTTCTGATATTTATTGATCGTTGAGATATCTTCTATAATTAACTGATTATATTATTTTCTTCTTTTGTTTTTTCTGTTAAACTTTTTTGCATTTTTCTTATTATTTATAGGAATTCCATATATATTCTGGATACTTTAGCAATTATATACTTTGCAAATATCTTCTCCCAATATGTCTCTTTTCTCAACTTTGCTTATGGTGACTTTTATTACTATAGAAGATTTTGATTGTAATGTGCAATATGATTTATCAGTATTTCCCTTATATTTTGAAGTATTCTGACTTTTAAGAAATCTGATATCATAAAGATAATCACCTATATTATTTTTCTAAAGGATTAAAACTTTGCATTTCACACACAGGTCTTACATTCATTTTGAACTTATTTTTGTGGATGGTGAGTGATAGAGAGATCTACTTTTTAAAAAAATATAAATTTATTTATTTATTTATTTTTGGCTGTGTTGGGTCTTCGTTGCTGCTCGCAGGCTTTCTCTAGTTGCGGCGAGTGGGGGCTACTCTACGTTGTGGTGTGCGGGCTTCTCATTGCGGTGGCTTCTCTTGTTGCAGAGCACGGGCTCTAGGCACACGGGCTTCAGTAGTTGTGGTGCGCAGACTCAGTAGTTGTGGCTCACAGACTCTAGAGCGCAGGCTCAGCAGTTGTGGCACATGGGCTTAGCTGCTCCGTGGCATCTGGGATCTTTCCAGACCAGGGATCGAGCCCATGTCCCCTGCATTGGCAGGCAGATTCTTAACCTCTGCACCACCAGGGAAGTTCTAGAGAGATCTACTTTTATCTCTTCCTTGTGGATAACCAGTTGTCCAAATGCCTTTTACAGAATATTCCATATTTAAGCTTTTGATTTTTAAGAATTTAGCTTTTATTTTCTATCAAATTTGTATATGTACAAAATATAGATATTCAAGAATTCTATAGTCTTTTTAAAAAATGAAAAATGGAAGTGCTCTGCTATTACATCTCTTACCATTTCCCCCACCCCAGATACAAACATTATTTTACTCTTTTACTCTTTTGATCTTTATAAACTTAAGAAAAACCTTTTTTCTCTTAATAATATGCTTGTGTTACCAATATTTAATTTTTCATTTGGGGCATTATTCTTTAACTTTAAATTTTGGAAGATGAGGGTTCTTTCCTGTTTCTACTCTTCTAAAATAGTATTATTGTAATTGTATTATTTCAGATTTAAATTATTTTAATATGTAAACTATTTATAAATTTATAAATGAATTGTGTACTACTTTTTTTGTATTACTTTTCCTTTCCTGCATATTTTTGGTATGTTTTTCCTAGATTTAGTGTCTTATTTTATTCTTATTTTTTCCTATGTTCTTATAATTATACTCAACCTTTCTCTAATTTATATAAATCTCCTCTCATGTTTAAATACTTCCATTTTCTGACAACATCATCTTAAAATTTTTTATTGAGATACAATTCACAAGTTACATTATATTAGTTTCAGATGTATAATGTAATAATTTTGATATTTGTATATATTACTAAATGGTCACCATGATAAGTCTATTTAACATCCATTGCCACACATAGCTAAAATTTTTTTCTTGTGTGGTGATGGAATATTTATTAAACCAAAATTGCAGTAATCTATTTTCGGAGAATAGAAACAGGAAAGAACCCTCATCTTCCAAAGTTTGAAGTTAAAGAATAATACCCCAAGGTAAAAAAATTAAGAACTGGTAACACAAGCATATTATTAAGAGATAAAAGGTTTGTTTGTTTGTTTTTTAAAGTTTATAAAGAGTGAAAGAGTATTTGGAAGAACCTGATGTGTGTTTGGTGTCTTCTTCCTGCCTGGGAGAGGTGGGCAGGAGGCACTCAGAAGGCCGTAATGAGGAGAAAAGTCAGTAAGTGGGAGGGCTGACAATTTGGAAGACCAAGGATACATGAGTTTTCTGTGAGCCAAGTGAAGGTAGCCAGGCTTGCATTGTCTTCAAGCAAACTCCCCCAGGAGCTTCCTCCTAAGCAAGGAGACCCCAGAGGTAAGAGAGTGTGGGTGCACTTTTGGGGTCAAGACCTGGGAGAGTACATAAGAGATCAATTGGAAAGTGCATTGTTGCAATGTGGAGGTTCTAAGGTAGGTGGCTGTCTCTCAAAGGGCTCTCAAATTTACTTTTGAGTTCCCGCCACCCAGAGGACACTTACAGCCAGATTTCAGCAGCACCGTGGAGGCTCCAACAGAGATGTTCTCAGTCATAACAAGTTTGCCATACAAAGAAGCACTTTGTAAACACTCCTGAAGGAAGTACTCTAATAAGAAAAGGCTAATTCTAGGTTATGCAGCCAAAGATATAAGAAATAAGGATGACTAAATATATGTACTAAAGTTCATTTGTCCAAAAAATTATCAGGGGCCAAAGGGAAAAAAACAAAAAAAACAACAAGAAACCTTCTTAACATTCTAGAACTAAAATTCTAGATAATATTAGGATGGAGAAGAGAGAAATAGAGACTAAAGGGATGCAAATGTGTCTTAACATTATATCCTCAATATCTACAGAGCGTCATGATTAAGTACTATTTATTTTTTTCTCCACCAGAAGTATAAGTATGTTTCTGTATCAGAAAATTTCAGTGAATTATTTGTAGTATTAAAAATAAAAATCATGTATTCACTTCAAGAGATGCAGGAAAATTATTTGATAATAGCAGCCAGTAAGTGGAGTGAGTGGAACAGTGGTGAACAGGGAATGTAATAAGAAAATACCCACTTCCCCTTCTCTGTAGGGTGATGACCTTCCTATAGGCAACTCTTGAGTTGGAGGGTGGAGAATCATAACTTTAAATGAAAATAGAGATGTTTTGTTTTGTCTTAGATTGAGTTTCCTAGAAGCAGAAGCTGAGTGTAGAATTCAGGGGCAAACAACTTTTTGAGGAATTCTCTTCAGAAAAAGCCAGTAAGTTTAAGGATGAGGAAGGTGGAGAAGCAGAGCAACGATGTGATTTCAGGTAAAGTCTAGCCTTGGTCTGATTTATGAGAGAGAGGTCTGCAGCATATCCTGCACGGCAGAACTGTCCCTCCTGGAACCAGGAGCTGCTTTGAGAGTTCTCCTGAGAGAATTCTCCAGGAGCCATTCATAGACACAGCAGCTGAGAGACAGGCCTGCAAGCCCATTAAATGCGATGGAACAGGGTGGGGGGAACACCTAGCTTCTGCCACCCTGATTTATTTCTTGGACTGGAAATTCTAGTTTCTGAATTGCAATCATATTTTACAGCTTAAAGTGATCATAGAATAATTTTCTGTATCCTAAGTGTGCTCAGAAAAGGCATGAGATTGTTCATGTTTCCATCCAGAGGCAGAGGAAGATGTCTCCTGACTCAAAAGGACAGCAGAATACAGAAAACAGAAACAAAATGGCTTTTTATGATAATGCCTCATGAGTCCTACATGTTCAATATGCCACATGTGTGTATACACACATATATCATGCATATATGCATACGTTTACATATTTTATCACATTTCATAGCATACATACATGTATGTACACATATGTATGAATACATACATATATATTTCATCTACTATCTCTTATAGCTCATAAAAAAGAATGTTATATTCTTTCAATGATCTTAAAAAGCAGCCACTGTTAACATCCTTATTGTACAAACATTAAAATCTATATGGCTATTAGTGCTATAGCAAAAGTATAGATGATACTCATATTTTCTTGTCAGCGTTCTACTTCTTTGAAATAAAGAAAGTTGAAAAGAGGGCATTTCTTTTTCTGCCAAAGATCTGGAAACACTTTGTCCCTGGGGTAGACTTCCAGCCAAATGAGGATCTCCATAGGAATGGAAGAAATCACACTCTCTGCTCCAGGATCCTGTGTTTGCCAGGTCACATTGCTTTACTTTGGATTTCTACCATCTGAGCGAGGGTCAGTCCAAGGATCTGAGACCCACCGTGGTGCAGCAGATTGCTGCGCACCGCCAGGGAAATGTGTCCTCTTGCGTCTTTGCCAGGTAAGAATCTGAAGATGAGACGTTTGCATCCCTGGCGCCTCACATTTTGTGCCAAACCAGGACTGCACTGCGAGAAGTCTCCTTGCCAATTTTCCTTTATTAAAAAGATACTCCTTTCCATGCCCAAGAATAACATGGAAAAGGATAACCATTTAACTATGTTTGACCATGGTCCTGAGGAATTCAGCAGGATCTCAGAGTTCCAAACTATACATTTTTCAATTCACAAGCAAAGGATGAATGATACATCAACAGCACAATAATAGAAAATGTGTAATTCTTTAGAAGGCTTAACAGTGTCACCAGAGTGCCAAGCATCCATGTTATGAAGGTTGTCATACACCATGGCTATAAACATAGTGTGCTAGCATTACATTTTGAGCAATAATAGAATATGCTTCTTTGAAAGTTGTGAAAGCTGAGCTGCCATTAAGGATTTGGCATTTCATTTTGCTGTATGGAAAGCCATTTAGCATGTGGTTTGACACCCAGCATTTGGGAGTTCGTCCAAGTTCAGTTGTCCTAGACAGTTAACATCTTCTTCTTGTAGAGTTTAGATAGCCCCACTAGCGTTCAGGATTTCCAGCCACACACTGTATTATTTTAAAGCACATCTTTTAGTGCCAGACAACGGGCAAATGCTAGTGAAGTTCCAGGTAGAGGCATGTTTATTTGTTTTCTGTGGTTCAGAAACCATTTCCTTTTGCTTGAATAAGACACTGTCTAAAAGCAATTTCCTTTCTCTTTCCATGGCTCCATGAAATGGTAAATTATTAAAATGATCAGGGCTACTGGTATGATAGTGAATGAGAGGTGATCTCGCATTGGAGGAGGTACTGAGCATAGAGAAAGTTGAAAAAAGGAACATAAATCCCTTCTATGGGACTCAAGGTTGGGTTTTTTTTTTTTGTCATTAGTAGTTCCTCTGTCCTCCCTTGATCTACACACACACTCCTTGGTTCCACTACTGCATTATAAAGATGATGCATCTCAGGATGAAGTTCTGTCTTTTAGCCCATGTCACTGCTCGGGAGAGGTCATGAATATGAAGAAAACAATGAACTAGAATTCACAAACAAAACTGAATGAAGTTGCTGAAAAGAAAACTTTGTTTGTACCTGGATCTCTGTGTACAGAGAGACCCAGTACATCCATACTGGACGGCTAGTCAGAAAAATCTAGATTATGGCCCCTGCTCTGACACCCATGTAACTTTTGGCAAGACCTGTAACCGCACTAAGCCTCGGTTTTCACTTTCATAAAATGGTGAAACTAGTTACCTGCTTTGCCAACTCCAAAGAATTATTGTTAAGTGTCAAGTGAGGTAATGTATGTGAAAATACATCATGTACTGCAAAGTACTTTCCTAATGTAAAATACCAGTAGGACAGAATGTATGTTAAAACTAGAGTTCAGATTGTTTTCCTTAACTTTTTGTCCCTTCCTATTTATTCACACTGCCACTAGGTCCCAGTCATCTCAATTCCTACTCAGGGCTGGTCTCCTGCCTCCAATCCCATCCTTCAAAATCCTTTCATTCCCTCCTGTGCTATGAAGCTAGGTGAATCTTCCTAAATTACCATTTTCCAGGGAAATATCTTAACTCTTGCAAGCCACTCAAGTCCCACATAATATTTTAAAGTGATAAAAACGAGATGCCACTTTAAAGGAATAATGTAGATGGTAATGTAATGTAGATATCAGTTTAGATCTCTCTGTCCCTTAGGAATCTGGAGATCTAAATAAATTGATTCCTACTCCTAATTCCATAACCCATCACTGGTCAAAATAATGTCATGCACATTACTGACATTATGTATACGTCCTCAAGATTGCTAGATTCATCTGAACTTTTTTCCTCCAAATGACAGAAATTACAATTTTTTTTTTTTTTTTTGAGGTATGCGGGCCTCTCACTGTTGTGGCCTCTCCCGTTGCAGAGGACAGGCTCCGGACACGCAGGCTCAGTAGCCATGGCTCACGGGCCCAGCCGCTCCGCGGCATGTGGGATCTTCCCGGACCGGAGCACGAACCCGTGTCCCCTGCATCGGCAGGTGGACTCTCAACCACTGCGCCACCAGGGAAGCCCTCAACTTACAATATTTTAAGCAAAAAAGTAAATAGGTTTGCTTAAAAAACTGGAAAGTGGAAAGGTGGTATGGCTTGAGGCATGGCCAGCTTCAGTGACTTGAGTTATATCAATAGAATTCTGTCTTTTTCTTTTTGCTCTGCTCTCCCCTGTGTTGTCTTCACTCTTAGGCAGTTTCTCTTCATGTGGTAGACATGCTGATTAAGCAGTCTGAATTAACTAAGATTCATTAGCCATTAATTATTGCTGCAAGTAACAGAAAATAAAATAAAAATGGCTTAAATAAGATAGTCTATTTCTCTCTCACATGTGGGTCTGCATTTGAACAGTTCAGGGCTGGTAAGACAGCTATGTCCCATGAAATCTTCAGGTACTGATTCTCACAGCTTTCTGAACTGCCATCCCTGGAGCAGGGGTATTGTTCATGGTCCAAGACGGAGGTCCTATCATAATATCCATACTCCAAGCAGCAGGATGCAAGAAGGGGAAAAATAATGATGAAGGAGACAAAGCAACTGCCTCTTAAGAAAGATTTCTGAAAGCTCTCACATGACATTTTCACTTATGTACCATGTGTTGACATGGTCATAAGTAGCTCCAAGGGAAGCTGGAAAATGTAGGCTTTATTCTATAAGACCATTTGCCTAGCTGAATCTTTATTATTGTGGAAAAAGGAGAAAAAAGATATTGGAGAACAAGTAACAGTTTTTGCCACAGGTTTTTAACCAAACACACATTATATTAGCTTTGTAAACTTCATGGAAAGAGAATATCTTCTCAGGTATGTTTGGTAAAAAACTCCTGGAAAGTCTTTGATAGACCCACCTTGAGTCACATGTTCATTGTTCAACCAATCACTGTCACTGGTGGGCATGCCTGATGAGACCAAGTCATGTGCTCAGCCCTGTGGTGGGGATGGGGGATGGGAGCCAGACCAGCCACATAAGACCACATGGAATGGGCTCCTCCAGGATAAAAGCTATGTATGAAGATTGTGATAGTTAATTTTACATGTCAACCTGACTGGGATAAGGGATGCCCAGACAACTGCTAAAACATTATTTCTGGTTGTGTTTGTGAGGGTGTCTCCAGAAGAGACTAGCATTTGAATTGGTAGACTGAATAAAGAAGATTGCCCTCACTAATGCAGTGGACATCATCCAATCCATTGAGGGCCTGAATAGAACAAAAAATAGAGGAAGGGCAAATTTGTCCTTTCTGCTTGAGCTGAGGCATCCACCTTTTCCTGCTCTTGGAGAAGCATTCCTGGTTTGTGGGCCTTTGGACTCAGACTGAATTACACCACCAGCATTCCTAGTTCTCCAGTTTGCAGATGGCAGATTGTGGAACTGTTCAGCCTTCATAATCATATGAGCCAATTCCTATAACAAATCTCCTCATATATATATATATATATATATATATATATATATATATATGTAAATATAATCTCCTATTGGTTCTGTTTCTTTGGAGAATCTTGCCTAGTACAGGGAGGATGTCTAATATCATAGAAAAGAGGAAGGGATGCTGGGTGATGTGAAGAACAGATGTTCACCATGGCTTCTCTGTCTCCAGTTTCAGCACAAGAATATTTTATTTTATTCTTTGTCAGCTGAGAAGCAAAACTCATTTTCTTCACTGAGTGAAAAAAATCTCCCCCACTGTAATTTCTGTACAGAGTAACATTTTACCATATATGTCTAAATACGAAAAAAGCCTGAATATTAAGCTACACTTCTATTTCCCCAAAGAAATACAAATGTTGTATGAATGTAAACCTTTGGAGTTGTGCAGTGCATAACATGAACAACCTTATGAGGCATCCCTAGGTGCTATCATTAGAAATTTTACCCCAAGTGTCAATCAGCCACTGGTGTAACACTAGGAAGAGTTTTTCTTTTTTTTTTTTTTTGAATTTTATTTTATTTATTTATTTTTATACAACAGGATCTTATTAGTTATCTATTTTATACATATTAGTTATCTATTATATACATATTAATGTTTATATGTCAATCCCAATCTCCCAATTCATCCTACCACCACCAACAACCCCCCCTCCCACCTGCTTTCCCCCCTTGGTGTCCATACATTTGTTCTCTACATCTGTGTCTCTATTTCTGCCTTGCAAACCAGTTCATCTGTACCATTTTTCTAGATTCCACATATATGCATTAATATACGATATTTGTTTTGCTCTTTCTGACTTACTTCACGCTGTATGACAGTCTCTAGGTCCATCCATGTCTCTACAAATGACCCAATTTCATTCCTTTTTATGGTGGAGTAATATTGCTTTGTATATATGTACCACATCTTCTTTATCGATTCGTGTGTCGATTGGCACTTAGGTTGCTTCCATGACCTGGCTATTGTAAATAGTGCTGCAATGAACATTGAGGTGCATGTGTCTTTTTGAATTACAGTTTTCTCTAGGTATATGCCCAGTTGAGGGATTGCTGGGTCATATGGTAATTCTGTTTTTAGTTTTTCAGGAACCTCCATACTGTTCTTCATAGTGGCTGTATCAATTTACATTCCCACCAACAGTGAAAGAGGGTACCCTTTTCTCCACACCCTCTCCATCATTTGTTGTTTGTAGATTTTCTGATAATGCCCATTCTAACCAGTGTGACATGATACCTCATTGGACTTCTGATTTGCATTTCTCTAATAATTAGTGATGTTGAGCATCTTTTCATGTGCCTCTTGGGCATCTGTATGTCTTCTTTGGAGAAATGTCTATTTAAGTCTTCTGCCCAATTTTTTATTGGGTTGTTTGTTTTTTTAATATTGAGCTGCATGAGCTGTTTATATATTTTGGAGATTAATCCTTTGTCCCTTGATTCGTTTGCAAATATTTTCTCCCATTCTGAGGGTTGTCTTTTCATCTTGTTTATGGTTTTCTTAGCTGTGCAAAAGCTTTTAAGTTTCATTAGGTCCCATTTGTTTATTTTTGTTTTTATTTCCATTACTCTAGGAGTTGAGTCAAAAAAAATCTTGCTGTGATTTATGTCAAACGGTGTTCTTCCTATGTTTTCCTCTAAGAGTTCTATAGTGTCCATTCTTACATTTAGGACTTTAATCCATTTTGAGTTTATTTCTGTGTGTGGTGTTAGGGAGTGTTCTAATTTCATTCATTTACATGTAGCTGTCCAGTTTTCCCAGCACCACTTATTGAAGAGACTGTCTTTTCTCCATTGTATATCCTTGCCTCCTTTGTCATAGATTAGTTGACCATAGGTGCGTGGGTTTATCTATGGGCTTTCTATCCTGTTCCATTGATCTATATTTCTGTTTTTGTGCCAGTACCAAACTGTCTTGATTACTGTAGCTTTGTAGTGTAGTCTGAAGTCAGGGAGTCTGATTCCTCTTGCTCTGTTTCTTTCCCTCAAGATTACTTTGGCTATTTGGGGTCCTTTGTGTTTCCATACAAATTTTAAGATCTTTGTTCTAGCTCTGTAAAAAATACCAACGGTAATTTGATAGAGATTGCATTGAATCTATAGATTGCTTTGGGTAGAATAGTCACTTTCACAATATTGATTCTTCCAAACCAAGAACATGGTATATCTTTCCATCTGTTTGTGTCATTTTGATTTCTTTCATCAGTGCCTTATAGTTTTCTGAGTACAGGTCTTTTACCTCCTTAGGTGGGTTTATTCCTAGGTATTTTATTATTTTTTTTGCAGTGGTGAATGGGATTGTTTCCTTAATTTCTCTTTCTGATCTTTTGTTGTTAGTGTATAGGAATGCAAGAGATTTCTGTGCATTAATTTTGTATCCTGCAACTTTACTAAATTCATTGATTAGCTCTAGTAGTTTTCTGGTGGCATCTTTAGGATTCTCTACGTATAGTATCATGTCATCTGCAAACAATGAAAGTTTTACTTCTTCTTTTCCAATTTGTATTCCTTTTATTTCATTTTCTTTTCTGGCTGCCATGGCTAGGACTTCCAAAACTATGTTGAATATTATGGCGAGAGTGGACATTCTTGTCTTGTTCCTGATCTTAGAGTAAATGCTTTCAGTTTTTCACCATTGAGAATGATGTTGGCTGTTGTTTTGTCATATATGGCCTCTATTATGTTGAGGTAGGTTCCCTCTTTGCCCACTTTCTGGAGAGTTTTTATCATTAATGGTGTTGAATTTTGTCAAAAGCTTTCTCTGCATCTATTGTGATGATCATATGATTTTTATTTTTCAATTTGTTAATATGGTGTATCACATTGATTTGCGTATATTGAAGAATCCTTGCATCCCTGGGATAAATCCCACTTGATCATGGTGTATGATCCTTTTAACGTGTTGTTGGATTCTGTTTGCTAGTATTCTGTTGAGGATTTTTGAATGTATATTCATCAGTGATATTGTTCTACAATTTTCTTTTTTGTGGTATCTTTGTCTGGTTTTGGTATCAGGGTGATGGTGGCCTCATAGAATGAGTTTGGGAGTGTTCCTTCCTCTGCAATTTTTTGAAAGAGTTTGAGAAGGATAGGTGTTAGTTCTTCTCTAAATATTCACCCGTGAAGCCATCTGGTCCTGGACTTTTCTTTGTTGGAAGATTTTTAATCACAGTTTCAATTTCATTACTTGTGATTGGTCTGTTCATATTTTCTATCTCTTCCTGGTTCAGTCTTGGAAGGTTATACCTTTCTATGAATTGTCCATTTTTTCCAGGTTGTCCATTTTATTGGCATATAGTTGCTTGTAATAGTCTCTTATGATGCTTTGTATTTCTGCAGTGTCCATTGTAACTTCTCCTTTTTCATTTCTAATTTTAATGATTTGAGTCCTCTCCCTCTTTTTCTTGATGAGTCTTGCTAAAGGTTTATCAATTTTGTTTATCTTCTCAATGAACCATCTTTTAGTTTTATTGATCTTTGCTATTATTTTCTTTGTTTCTATTTCATTTATTTCTGCTCTGATCTTTATGATTTCTTTCCTTCTACTAACTTTGGGTTTTATTTGTTCTTCTTTCTCTGGTTCCTGTAGGTGTAAAGTTAAATTGTTTATTTGAGGTTTTTCTTTTTCTTGAGGTAGGATTGTATTGCTATAAACTTTCCTCTTAGAACTTCTTTTGCTGCATCCCATAGTTTTTGGGTTTTTTTTTGTGGTACGCAGGCCTCTCACTGTTGTGGCCTCTCCCGTTGCAGAGCACAGGCTCCAGACACGCAGGCTCAGCGGCCATGGCTCACGGACCCATCCGCTCCGCAGCATGTGGGATCTTCCCGGACCGGGACACGAACCTGTGTCCCCTGCAACAGCAGGCGGACTCTCAACCACTGTGCCACCAGGGAAGCTCCATCCCATAGGTTTTTGATCATTGTGTTTTCGTTGTCATTTGTCTCTAGGTATTTTTTGATTTCCTCTTTGATTTCTTCAGTGATCTCTTGGTTATTTAGTAACATATTGTTTAGCCCCATCTGTTTGGGTTTTTTTTTCCTGTAATTATTTCTAATCTCATAGTGTTGTGGTCAGAAAAGATGCTTGATATGATTTCAGTTTTCTTAAATTTACCAAGGCTTGATTTGTGACCCAAGATGTGATCTCTCCTGGAGAATGTTCTGTGTGCACTTGAGAAGAAAATGTAATCTGCTGTTTTCAGATAGAATGTCCTATAAATATCAATTAAATCTATCTGGTCTACTGTGTCATTTAAAGCTTGTGTTTCCATGTTAATTTTCTGTTTGGATGATCTGTCCATTTGTGTAAGTGAGGTGTTAAAGTCCCCCATTATTACTGTGTTACTGTCGATTTCTTCTTTTATAGCTGTTAGCAGTTGCCTTACGTATTGAGGTGCTCCTATGTTGGATGCATATATATTTATAATTGTTATATCTTCTTCTTAGATTAATCCCTTGATCATTATGTAGTGTCCTTCCTTGTCTCTTGTAACATTCTCTTTTTTAAAGTCTATTTTATCTGATATGAGTATTGCTACTCCAGCTTTCTTTTGGTTTCCATTTGCATGGAATATCTTTTTCCATCCCCTCACTTTCAGTCTGTATGTGTCTCTAGGTCTGAGGTGGGTCTCTTGTAGACAGCATATATACGGGTCTTGTTTTTGTATCTATTCAGCGAGTCTGTGTCTTTTGATTGGAGCATTTAATCCATTCATATTTAAGGTAATTATCGATATGTATGTTCCTATTACCATTTTTTGAATTGTTCTGGGTTTGTTTCTGTAGGTCCTTTTCTTCTCCTGTGTTTCCCACGTAAAGAAGTTCCTTTAGCATTTGTTTTTGAGCTGGTTTGGTGGTGCTGAATTCTCTTCGCTTTTGCTTGTCTGTAAAGCTTTTGATTTCTCTGTCAAATCTGAATGAGATCCTTGCAGGGTGGAGTAATCTTGGTTGTAGATTCTTCACTTTCATCACTTTAAATATATTGTGCAACTCTCTTCTGGCTTGTAGAGTTTCTGCTGAGAAATCAGCTGTTAACCTTATGGGAGTTCCCTTCTGTTTTATTTTTCATTTTTCCCTTGTTGCTTTTAATAATTTTTCTTTGTCTTTAATTTTTGTCAATTTGATTACTACGTGTCTCGGTGTGTTTCTCCTTGGGTTTATCCTGCCTGGGACTCTCTGTGCTTCCTGGACTTGGGTAGCCATTTCCTTTCCCATGTTAAGGAAGTTTTTGACTATAATCTTTTCAAATATTTTCTTGGGTCCTTTCTCTCTCTCTTCTTCTGGGACCCCTATAATGTGAAAGTTGGTGCATTTAATATTGTCCCAGAGGTCTCTTAGGCTGTCTTCATTTCTTTTCATTCTTTTTTCTTTATTCTGTTCCATGGCAGTGAATTCCACCATTCTGTCTTCCAGGTCAGTTTTCTGTTCTTCTGCCTCAGTTATTCTGCTATTGATTCCTTCCAGTGTATTTTTCATTTCAGTTATTGTATTGCTCATCTCTGTTCATTTGTTCTTTAATTCTTCTAGGTCTTTGTTAAACATTTCTTGCGTCTTCTCAATCTTTGCCTCCATTCTTTTTCCGAGGTCCTGGATCATGTTCACTATCATTATTCTGAATGCTTTTTCTGGAAGGTTGCCTATGTCCACTTCATTTAGTTGTTTTCCTGGGGTTTTATCTTGTTCCTTCATCTGATACATAGTCCTCTGCCTTTTCATTTTGTCTGTCTTTCTGTGATTGTGATTTTCATCCCACATGCTGCACGACTGTAGTTCTTTTTGCTTCTGCTGTCTGACCTCTGGTGGATGAGGTTATCTAAGAGGCTTGTGCAAGCTTCCTGATGGGAGCGACTGGTGGTGGGTAGAGGTGGGTGTTGCTCTGGTGGGCAGAGCTCAGTAAAACTTTAATCTGCTTGTCTGCTAATGGGTGGGGCTGGGTTCCCTCCTTGCTGGTTGTTTAGCTTGAGGCGACCCAGCACTGGAGCCTATCCAGCTCTTTGGTGGGGCTAATGGTTGACTCTGGGAGGGCCCACATCAAGGAGTACTTCCCAGAACTTCTGCTGCCAGTATCCTTGTCCCCATGGTGAGCCACAGCTGCCCTCTGCCTCTGCAGCAGACCCTCCAACACTAGCAGGTAGGTTTGGTTCAGTCTCCTATGAGGTTACTGCTCCTTCCCCCTGTGTCCTGATGCACACACTACTTTGTGCCCTCCAAGAGTGGAGTCTCTGTTTCCTCCAGACCTGTTGGAGTCCTGCAGTCAAATCCTGCTAGCCTTCAAAGTATGATTCTCTGGGAATTCCTCCTCCCATTGCCAGACCCCCAGGTTGGGAAGCTTGACGTGGGGCTCAGAACCTTCACTCCAGTGGATGGACTTCTGTCGTATAATTGTCCCCCAGTTTGTGAGTCACCTACCCAGCACTTATGGGATCTGATTTTATTGTGATTGTGCCCCTCCTACCATCTCACTGCGGCTTCTCCTTTGTCTTTGGATGTGGCATATCTGTTTTGGTGAGTTCCAGTGTCTTCCTGTCGATGATTGTTCAGCAGTTAGTTGCAATTCTGATGCTCTCACAAGAGGGAGTGAGTTTTTATTTTCTATGATTCCTGTAGGTAAATAATCATAATCACTGCAACCTAACCATATGTTGTATTTTTAAAAATTCTTTTTAAATAGCCACTTATTATTCCTAAGTGAAACCCAACACTTGTCATTGTGAGGTTATCATAAGCTTAGGAATATTTACTAAGTCTGCTATTTTTAAAATTGCCAATTTTATCAGGTTAGTGTTTTTCAACCTTGGCTGCTGCACCTTAGAATCACCTGAGTGATCTTAAGGAAAAAAACTGATTCCAAGGTCTCATTGTCAATTAATCAATCAGACAATCTGAGAAGTGGGGCTTGATCTCCATCTTTTTTTTTTTTTTAATGTGAGTTTCTTCAGATTGACCTTTGCAAGCAACTAAAATTAACATTGATTGAGATCTATGTTGGCTAATTGGTTTTTCATAAAAAAAATTTGTCAAAAATAGAGTATGAGAGATTTCATAAAGACTCAAATATAGAGTGGGTTTTTTTTTGCCTTATATACAGGCACATACAGACTTACATTTTCTCAGTTATCTCAGTCATCTGAAAATGCAGAAACTGTGCATCTTCCTAGTCATGGATACTTGGACTCACTCCCAAGAGGGATCCAAACTCCCTGTCCTTCCCACCTCCCTGGCATTTTAACTGGCAGGACTTACTCTGCTGTTTGAACCCTGTGGTTCATCTTTGCTGGTGAACAATCTTAACATCATTTTCATCTTGTCTAGACTTAAGCTTATACTCTTTAACAATTTAAAGAAATATCCTGAGCTCAGCCTTGTCCTAGGTTGCTCTATGGAAGCTGCCATATGTCTTAAATGTGCAGAGGCCCATCAGAACCTAGAATTTGGCCTTATACCAAGCAAGTGTGTCTTGCTTGTACAGTGTCGTAAATCCACCAGTGAACCTGTGCTAATTTAACTTAATTCCTTTCTCAAATGGCTTTACAAAATGTTAGTAACTGACGGTCAGTTGCAGAATTTATTTTCATGGTCTGATCAGCATTTTCAATGATGGAAACCTGATTACCAAAACGCCTGGGTCCCCCACGCATTCTCTTCAGCCATTGTTTAGAAGGTGCCATTTTGACTCTAATGAGATGTCCTGCACCAGTTTAGAGGCAGAATATGCACTGGCTGTTGGGAGGGACATGGAAGTTGTGAAGGGTCACTTTCTGCAGCTGCTCACTACTAGCTCTAAAAGGCATGAATTTAGTGTTTCACTGAGAAGAAGAGGAAAAAAGATCAGGGGATGGAAATAAAAGAAAGCACAGTATCATTACAAAAATGTTTTGATGTAGCTGATGAAGAAGAGAGGAAAGATAAAGTTGATCCACCCATTAGCACCAGGGACTGTGTCCTCCCGGAACGACTATTGGCTGGATCATTACCTTCTTTCTCATTGTAATCCTTAATTGAAACCTGGGGGATTTTCAGACACCCCAAACCTTTCATGGTTGTTGGGGTGTTAATAATCAGGTCTCCAGTTGCCCACGTAGTACTCCTACGCAACCCCCCTGCATCTAACCAGTATGGGGTTAAGCTTTTGCTGAGTTCCCCTGTCAAAGGTGCTGGTACCTCTGTTCTGGGGCTCCCAAGGGCTGCTTCTAAGGAGCCAAGCCTTTCATGGGGGCAGCATGGTGGAGTGGAAATAGCCTGGACTTGGGAGCCTGATAGATCTGCAGCTTCCTTGTTGTGAGTGGATAAATGGAAAATGCCTAGCATTGTGTAAAAAGGGCTCAACAAGTGATATTTGTAGGCCATGCTAATTATATAGGATAGAAGAGAAGATACCAGGAGAGAAATTATAAACACAAAGTAGGTGATGAGGCAGCAAACACCTTAGCAAGGCAATTTAATTTAGGAAAGTGATTAAAGACAAAAGAAAGCTGAGACAGCTTGATAGCTGTAGTTTTAGAGAAGGATATGAACGTACTCATTTGTTTCTCTTGCATCAATCTTCATAAAAAGTGAAAATGGACTGATTCTGATGGCATTGATTCTTTGACTACCCATAGTCTTGTCCCTTTGCACAGGTCAACAAAGTAATACTAGAAGGGACTTGGAAATGGGAATTAGATCTTTCTAATCATAGCTCTGATCCTAGTTAACTGTTTATACTGTCACAAATAATTTGGTGTTTTGAGGTCTCAATTTTTTCATCTGTAAGAGGGTGACAAACCCCCTGCCTTTTTCCCAGGGGGTTTCAAGGCTCAACTGAAATAGTACTTACCCACTTATTTACCTCATTTAGTCATTTAACAAATATCCATTGTCTACTATGCACCAAGCACTGTTCTTGGTGCTGGGGATATAGGAGTGAACAATGCAGACTAAGTTCCTGCTTTTATGGGTCTTACATTTCAGCAGTAGAGGAAAGACAGTAAAGAAATAACAGATAAATGTATAATATGTCAGGTATTGATAAGTGCTATAAAGAAAATAGGTAGCATGGGGGATAGAATTATTGAAAACTCTTTATCAACTGTAAAGAAGTATAAAAATTTAAGATTTTACCCTAATTTCAGGCTTGATTGATTAATAGGATTAAGCTCAAGGTCTTTGGCACTAGAGAGTATATTTTATTCTTTCAAACAAGGGGGAATTCCCATTATTGTTCATTACAAGATTAGCCTTTTTAAAAAGGACCCATTTCCCCACCTTTTCCTAAGTCCTTACATTGATGTGAGCCTTTTTGGAAAGAACTCATCCACTTTAAAATAGAGGGGAATTTAAGTCAGCATCAGAAATATCTAGGATTTGAGTGTTTCCTGAATCCTAATTCCAGTCTTCCTCTTTCTGTTTCTTTGGAAATTTCTTCTTTCTTTTTCTTTTTTTCTTCTTCTTCTTTTTTTTTTTTTTTTGCCTTAATTCCCATTCTGGAAAATAGGAGAGATCTTTTTTTATGGATTATTCAGTGCTTTGTTTTGTTCTTAGGCCTATGAAGATGGAGTCATGTTATCTTTATAGAAGCTATGTATTAAATATTAATCTTCAATAGTGGTTATACTCAGTTCATTTTAAGTAATTTCCTGATGAATGTTAAAAGCACACTTCTTAAACATTTGTGAACGTGCCTGTAAATGGAAGACATGTCTCTGAATAGAGGGAATAGCAAATCGCTCTCTTCTTCCACTGGGGTGGACACAATTGAATTACAAAGTGAGGCTGAGAAGCCAGTTGCAGATTTTATTTTAACACAAACAGAGCACTCTTACCTACTCAAGGCTGAGTACTACCAACTCTAACTAGGAGAATTGCTTCCATATAATACAAGTTGCCCTTGGGCATTAAGCTGGCAGTTCTGCAAAATCAAAGTAGTAGAATTCAAATTAATTTAGATACTCATTCCATTAAGCTGGGCTTCTTTAAAATGGAACTCCCTATGTTAATATTCAGTAGTAACAGTTCATTATCTCTTGTTCTAAGATGCTTTAAATACTCTTTAGACAGTCTCTAGTTGTCACAGGAGGTTGACCAACAGAAATATTTCCCAAGCCTTTTTAACAGTGACAAGATATTACCTTTCTCCCAAAGGGCAAGGAGGGTCAATGGATGGATGCTGTGAATAACTCCTATAGAGGAATCTTCCTTCACTTGTTCTCTGGACTCAAAGAACAAATATTTAAAGAATCAATAGAGTATTTTATAAAAGAATGAGCCCCTAAAGTTATGGACAGGATATGGACTGTGTTGTGACTTTGAAAATGCCGTGCTTTGCCCCAGTAACCAATATCATTAACTTTTTAAATTGTCCTCAAAGCTTAAATCCAGGGATTTTTCCCAAGTTTGTTTCTCTGAAAATTTTTGATTTGTCTAAAGTGGGAAAGTCTCTTGCATTTTTATTTTAATAAACTGCTAAGAAGGCTAGAAATTAAGACAGCATTGAGATCATAAAACGCAAAATCCAACTTAATAGTCTCAGCATGAGGGTGGATATTTTTCACAACAGTTCATTATTACTTCCCTGTCTTCAAGCTATTCTATTTGTTTGTTTGTTTGTTTGTCTTACTAAAGGGAACTAAAGATCTTATTTCCTTGCAGTTTGTTAGAAGAAAATAAAGTTTTGCATGATACAAACACCAGAATAAACAGTGATTTAATTAGATATTTAAGTATTTGCTAAAACATTATCTATTTCTCTCTCAAGTCCTACTTAAAAAATCAATTACTTCCTTTGAAAAATAGATTTTTTTAAATGTTTGTATGTGCCATAATTTCCGGTATGAAACTCAGCTTTTTAAAAGTAAAAATCATAGTCAAATTCCATTTTTGGAATTTGTCCATTCCATTTTTTCTTTCTTATTTTTTCTACCTTTCCTCTCAGTTCCTGCAGTTCTCAACAGGCTGTGTATCTGTGCACCTGAGGGAAAAGACAAACATCTTTTTGGAATAAAGCTGTGTGATACAATTTGCTGGCAGAAGTGGGAGGAATTCTCTCAGGCACACTATTTTTGACTCCCACCATCTTGACCACAGCTTCTCTCTATCCATACTCCAATCTCATAATTTGAAAAGAAAAAGAAAACATTATTCCAGCTCATTCTGGCTTGAAATAGGCCTTTGAGAAGAATTTACAAAGAGTCATTTCCATGACAATATCAAAGCCCTTGATTTCTATTCCCTGTTATAGAAAGGAAAATCTCTCATTCAAGTGACCCTTCAGATCTGTATTTATCCAAGGTGTGAGATCAATGTGAAATGAACCCATAAAGTGGTTGGGAAAAACCAATGAGCAGGCCCTGCGATTCTTTCCTGGGATGTTAAGGGGCTCCATGTAACCTCAGCTGTATTTGCATTAGTCCTTTGTTCAATATAAGAATTATAGAAAGCACTTTAGGTAAGGAAATTGAAACTTTATCTACTTCTATTCTAGATTCTTTTGAAAGCCCAGACACATCTGATAAAATAAAAACACATTTGTATAGACAGGGGCACTTTTCTAAGAAATTAAAAAAATTCAAATAACTGGGGAATTTGATAGATTAGTATTTAAAGAACAGTCATATCTGTTCTCTTTTAAAGTCATTCTACTTCTGCATTGTTTTATAATCTTAAAATATTTTTAAAAATATTTTCTGTAGTGCTAGAAGCAGAAAACCTTTTTTTATGGTGGGTTTTTGAGTAGTAATTCTGCTTTTGGTACTTTTTTCAAAACACTGAAGATAGTAAAATGAAAAATAAATATGCTGAACTTAAAAAAATTTCTCTTTTTAAAAAGCTGTTTTGAGTTTCAGATGGGATTTCAGTCTTTTTCCTATTTTGTGGGAAAGATTTTGGCTTTTAAATTGCACAGCAAATCTAACCATCAAGGGCAAGAAAATCTTGGACGCACATTGAACTAATGCTGTAAATTCTCTTATATGTCTTCAAATACTTTGGAGAAATCTACAGGAGACGAGGAACTGTTTTTGTTTTCCCTCTACCCCTTTTGGGAAGTAAAAAGTACTATTGAACACAGAGTTTCATAATAATGACATAATTATTTTTGTTTTCTCACCAATGCCAGCATGCTACTGGTAAGGTACAATGGTACTGAAAAGAAGTCATCTGAGAACTGAATTCTAACCACTTAAAAAATATCTCGTGCAGCCACCAAACTCTCCCCCCACCACCCTGTTACCTCTGGTTTGTGAAAAGCTATTTCAAAAACTTCTGAGCAGTGATACAGCTGCACAGAGTGGATTGATAAAATAGTAATTATATAATCATAACTAGATTAATATTAAATCCAAAGTCAATGTAATAAAAAAATAAACTTCTGCATCGTTTTATAACCTTAAAATATTTTTTTGTGTATGTGAACTATCTCATTTTCCAAAAAACTGGGAAACTTTGGGCATATGACTATGTTACAAGGACAAGTAAAGTACTGTATGTTCTTGGAGTCCATGAGGCAAAATTCTTTGGCTGATTCCATTTGCATGGCTTGTGAAGAGCTGAATTCCTGTGCCTCAGTTTCTCTATTAAAAACGTGGATGTAAAGAAAAACAAACATGGTTAAAGAAACCATTGGCTAATAAGCACAAATGTTCAAAGGTCTCAAAGTTGAGTTTTCCTTCTGAATTTGCAACTAGATGGGAATGAGGAAATATGGGAGGTAAGGAATACATTATAAAATGAAGGCCTGTGAAGTTTTCTTTTAGGTGATCTGGTTAATGGCAGACATTTTCCCCTACATGTGGTCTGAGCAATTTTGCAGTCAGTACCTGGGACTGCAAAGCCCATGTGTGGTAAGGAATTTTTCATTTCAAATGTCATGTTCCATCTTGCTGCTGCCATGCCACATTGCTTAACTTTGGAGATATATATATATATATATATATATATATATATATATATATATAATATCTTAATCTTAGAGTATGTTGGGAATAGTGGGTACTTGTTAGGCTTGATAATGATTTTTATCCCCTTCTATGTTGTACATATGATATTTTTATGATGTTTCTATTGTAAATATTTTCCTCAATGTATTTGAAATTTGCTTTGTATTCTAAAAAGGAGACCACTTTACTGGAGACAATGTGCTTAGTGGGGTGAAAACAGGTTTTGGAGTCAGGAATTCCAACGTGGATTTACTAAATATCCTTGGATAAGTTATTTAAACTTTCTGACTCTCAGATTTCTCATCTGAAAATTGGAAGTAATAATGCACAATTCTCAGTTTTGTTGGGAGACAAATGAGATGAAAAAACATGCCTAGTGTGGTGCTTGGCATACAAATGATTTACTTAATTATTGCTGTTTTTAATAGAGGCAAAACTCTATACTTTCATTAAAAGCCTTCTTTGAAGATTTTTTGAAAAACTGAGTTGGCTAAATGGAGTGACCCAAATGGATTAAGTTACCCAGTTTTTTTTTTTTTAATGTAGATAGCATTAGTGATATTTTTGTCGTTCAAGCGTTGGTTTCATTTTTATCAGAATATTTGGACAGTGGATATTTTAGACATGTGTGAAAGAAATATAACCAACATTTTTTTCTGCATCTTAATTTTAGCTTATGCCTTCATTGGGCTGTTTGAGCTTCTGCCCACCTTTCCAGGGTTACATACAGGTTTGGGGGCTTATACAATACCAGAGCACAGGGATGGGAGTGGGCAAGTTCTCTCTTAGTCATTGGTACACAAAAGTCACTGCTGCTGGGAATAATTGGACAAAGATCAGGAAAAACTCCATTCTCCTTGCCAGGTCCTAAGTTAGCTGGCTATTTTCATAAAGCAATGAGTGAAAGGTTCAGTATTTTAAGAAACAGACATTAATCTGAAGAGTTTTTATAGCAATGCCCCTTTTATTTTCCATTCAAAATAAAATTAAATAAAAATCGGATATTATCCATGCTCATTTCTCAATGTTTTACTCATGAAGTTTCATTTTTATTTCTTTGGTCTAAGCAACAAAGATGAAGCTTCCCATATCCACCTGATGCCTTGTCTTTGGAAAACAGACAAAAAAACGTTTATTCAGAGTCAAGTTCAAAGGGCACAACTTACTCACTGCTTCCTTTTGAAAGTGAGGTGAACTGCCTTCCTTTTTAATATCTGAGATGATTGACAGGGATGACATTTAATTAGAATGTTTTCTTTCTCATTTGAGGCAAGCATCTTTTATTGTCTAGTGGAAATATTATAAAGTAGCAAGCTGTGGTAGCCAGCCTCCAAGATGGTGCCTAATAAGAGCCAAGGTGAACTTGCTAGTCATGTGAGTGAGCTGCCTTGGAAGTAGATCTTCCAAACTCAGTCAGGCTATCAGATGAGCATAGTCTCAGTTGACGTTTTGACTCATGAGAGAGCCTGAGCCAAAAATGACACAGTTGAGTCACTCCCAAATTCTTGATCAACAGAAACTGTATGAGATAATAAATAGTCATTACAATTTAAGCCATTAAGTTTTGGAGTAATTTGTTATGCAGCAATAGATAACTAACACACAAGTATATAAAAGTTCTTATGAATATATACAAAGACTTTATTGATAATCCCTTACTTTTTTCCCCTCCCTTTGTAAATTATACACATTATCTTTTGGAAATGAATGGCTCAAGTTGTGTGGTCCTGCACTCTTCAAACGATAGTCCACACTTGTCAAGTTCATTTTTTTCCCCCAGAAGAGAGCACATGTCAAATGACTAAGAGTTTTAGTCAGCTGAGCAAGACAGTCCAACATTATCCTGTCTTTGTCCAGAGGCCTCTCTCAGTTCCTTCAAGTACCACTCTTGGTGGAAGTGGGTAAGTGGAACTGCTGTTCTGTGCCAATTTGGGGGTGGGGTGGGGAATAAGTATGGGAGATCCTGAACTGTCTATATTCTCATCTACTTAGGTCCACCAGAGTTACGCCTTCTTTCCAGGAGTCATGCCATAGTGTCATCTTTTAGAACCTTCCAAAATCTCTACTATTATCATCAACTAGGGGACTCATTTCTATTTTATCTATGTGTGTGCATGTGTGTGGGGGGGGAGTGAGTGGAGGTGATAGATGTAGCATCTTCCTGTTTCTTCCAAATATTTTATCTCTACCCCAGATATTTTTATATAAATTTTTAAGCATTTAAAAACCAAAGTCAGAAAAACTCTTAGATTTTTCTGCTTTTTGCCTTTTTTCACTCCTCTTTGTTTGAATGAAGTGAAGGGAAGAAGGGAACACTGGGAGAAAAAAAAAGGAGCATATTAATATTTCAAAAATATTATCCCAACACATTTGCAGCAATTAAAACAGGGGTTTCAAGTTTCATCTGGATATTACCCTAAAATTATGTGTTAATAAAAGTTATCTGAAGGTGGGAATAGACATTGAGAATGAAATTTAAGGAAAGCTTAGAGACTTCTGTGGGTTCTAGGTGTTTTGGAAAACTTGAAACATCTATTCTTAGGACCCCTCAAATAAAGTTTTTACAGTAGTATAATTTAGATACATTTTAATATCACAATAACTATTGAATTCCTTTAAACATTCCACAACTTTAGGTAAGCTAGTTCTCAGTGCTATTTGTTGAGTATGCAGGCTAGTGATCTTACTTACAAGTATCATGTAGAGAGCTGCTAAAATGCTCAGGTTCCACCCCAGTGATTCTGATTAAGACCAAATTGGCTCCATTTCATTTAAGGGTGTTGTCATTTTTATTGCTCAAGGTACTCATTCACCTTTTGACTAATAGGTTAATGTTCTCGCAAGATGATTATGTTGAGTTTGGCATTAATAATAAAGGCAGTGAAAATGATGATTATTAACTGGGAGAATTTTGTCTTTTAGTAGTTTATACAGCAGTAAACAATTTACAGAGTACTGTGAGAAATCAACACAGAGGAAGTGGAGCCAAAAGGTGGGAGACACGCACAGGATTCTGACGACACCAGCTATTTACCTGAAGCCAGTATACTCCTGGACTATTCAATTATATGAAACAGTAAATTCCTTTTTTTGACTAAGCCAGTTTGAGTCGGGTTGTCTGACATTTTAAACTGTCTCGACGGATACATTTCTCCACAAATGGTTGTTGAATTAACGCTTGAATGAAAGATTCAAGTGCGCATGGGGGGGAGGGGAGCAAACAGTAGCCAACTCCTCCTGGTTTTTTTCTTTGTCTGGGAGACATCTCTGTCATGCTGCACAAGTCCAGTGGCCACTGGTCACATAGACTATATAGGCATACTACCTCGTCTTATTGCTCTTTGCTTTATTGAGCTTCACAGATATTATTATGTTTCTTACAAATTGAAGGTTTGTGGCAACCCTGCATTGTCAGATGATGGTTAGCATTTTTTTAGCAATAACGTATTTTTTAAATTAAGGTGTGTATGTTTTTTAAAAGATATAATGCTATTGCAAACTTAATAGACTACAGTATAGTGTAAACATAACTTTTGTATGTACTGGGACACCCAAAAAAATTCATGTGACTCGCTTTATGGCAATATTCACTTTATAGCAGTGGTCTGGAACCAAACCCGCAATATCTCCAAGGTATGCCTGTTATATGGATGGTGGGCATAAAGGTAGCCTTGAGGGAAGGTGATTGTGGGATAAGAGAGAGAATCTGTGGTTCTTAGTTCTTGAACATGTAGACCCTGGAGTCCCATTTCCCAAAAGTGGGAAGGCCCAGTTATTTAGACTCCCATGTGTTATGGATCTATTACTCTTCAGTGGTTACATTCAGTTGTTTCTTCTTCCAGAAAACTCCAGAAGCATTTAATTTGGCTATGCTGAAATAGTATTTAGAATATGTGTATTTCTTAAGCCTAGGCATCATTACCATATATTTTATGCATAATTTAAGTAAATGTCAGATTATTTTTATTGTTAAGTTTCATTCTATTAAAATACCCATTTTCCTGCGTCAATTCATAGTGACTCAGGCTTCATACTATACTGTTCTGTAAAATGTTCGACAGGCCACAACTTAAAAAATTGGGAAATTCTTGCTCTATGTCCATGCATTGACTTGGGTTAAGTCTCTCCTACTGTTTTGGCGGGGGGCATTGTTTTGTTTTGTTTCATTTCTGTATCCAGCTTCTTTGTGTACTTACTGAGTGGTTTGAAGAGACACAGGGAAGAAAGCTGGGAGAAGAAAACTGGCCTCTTGTTGCAGTTTTTAAATTTAATAGTATTCTCCCTCAACACAGCTTACCTCAGAAGTTGTCTCCTGGAATTCTGTGAACCCTATTGCTTTTAGTTTTTAAGTGACTGCTTTTGTTTGGCTGGCATAGGTCCAGTTGAACCAGCTCTCATCATAGTGCCCAGGATGTTGAGAAAAATATGATCTCTCTTTCCCTACTTACAGAGAACGAGCACATATTGCTCTGCACAAAAGGAAATTGCCAGCCTCTGAAAATTTCCCTTTGCCGTATCTAGTGGAGTAACGTAGGCAAGCAGTTTTTGTGGGGTCTAAAAATACTTCATTTTGTAACACTTTTGCAAGTGGCCAAATGTAAGCAATATGTTCTATACATTTTACAATTAAAAACCTAAGTCATCAGCCAAGATCATTAGCTTTTTATTGAACATCTCTAGTCACCAAGCTTCGGAAGGGTAATCCTACTCTACATGGTAGAGGAAGGTACACAGTTCTGTGTAGTGGCCAGCATAGGTACCTTCTCTGCTGAACTTCTCCCGCATTGAAATGCTCCATCTCCTTAACATTTCCTTAAGTTTTCAAAAAAAGGACAGCCCGGCATAAAATATTTTTCTGCTCATGACATCTTGCCAAAGGCTGCTGGAAGCATGAGCATCTCCAGAGGAAACTTCGTCAGTTAATAGGGAAACATTCGCCAACGTTACATTTTTCTATTTGTAGAACATTCACTACAAAGGGAAAAAATACTTCCCTATGTCTGTTTCTATGGTGAATACTGACGCAAGCAAATTATAGATAGAAATTTCAAATAAGAGACTCAAACGCATAATGGATATAACTTTCTTTTTAGGAAGAAAAAGAATTGTCATCTTGAATAGCCACATTTAACATAATAGTGCTTTTAAAATCTCTCCTTTGAATTGAATGCCCCTCATGGAGATGTAGTAAAAATGAACTACTGCTTTTGTGTGTAAACAGGATAAGCTGATTTTGGAAGGAGCATACTGGACTTTGGTCTATGTCACAATACTTAGGGACCGATGGAAGTGTAGTACCATGCAACATTTGGAATCAATGGGCTCACTGGGGACTTTGTGCCCTTGGTGTGACCCAGTTCATTCATATGAGACTTGATAATGACACTGACAACAGTAAGGAAAATTATCTTCTCGTTAATTTGGAGACAAGACATCTAGTTCCCAAAGTGAAACAGGAACACTATAGAAGCCCAGAAGAAATTTGGAACAAGTAATAAGGGGTTAGTCCCATATTGCTCCACAGAATCATGATGCCTCAAATATTTACTACCGTAAAGATTCATCTCTAAATCTTAGGCTTGGAAACCGAAATATGCTAATATCAAGATAGAGGTTAATTCAGCTAAGGGTTATTACTTCCAGACAATAAAACTAGGGATTTTATTTTGTAATTGCTCCTACTTGACAAACATAATGGGAATTAAGAAAAAAAAAAAGCATTAATGAAATCAGAACAACAGAAAAAGTCCTATAAGTAACATCACATAAAGCAGATGTTTGTTTTAAAATATTAAAAGTGAAAAAATATACAAAAATATGTGCAATAAGATATCCAATTTTGTATATAATAAGGCATATCATGAATACACATACACAGTAAAATTATGGAAAGGCTTTAAGTGTTAACAGTTGTTATGTCTGAATAATGGTATTATGGAGGATTTTAAACCTCTTTTTTTCCATGGGAGTATAATTGCTTTACAGTGTTGTGTTAGTTTCTGCTGTACAATGAAGTGAATCAGCTATATATGTCCATGTATCCCCTCCCTCTTTGACCTCCCTCCACCCTCCCCCATCTCCCCCATTCCACCCATCTAGGTCATCACAAAGCACTGAGGTGAGCTTCCTGTGCTTTATAGCAGGTTCCCACTAGCTATCTAGTTTACACATGGTAGTGTATATATGTAAATCCTAGTCCCCCAATTTGTCCCAACCTCCCATTCCCCCTGCTATGTCCACATGTCCGTTTTCTATGTCTGTGTCTCTATTCCTGCCCTGGAAATAGGTTCACCTGTAACATTTTTCTAGATTTCACATATATGTGTTAATATATATTTGTTTTTCTCTTTCTGACTTACTTCACTCTGTATGACAGACTCTAGGTCTATCCACATCTCTACAACTGACCCAATTTCGTTCCTTTTCATGGTTGAATAATATTCCATTGTATAAATGTACCACATTTTCTGTCATTGGACATTTAGGTTGTTTCCATGTCCTAGCTATTGTAAATAGTGCTGCAATGAACATTGGGGTACATGTGTTCTTTTGAATCATGGCTTTCTCAGGGTATATGCCCAGTAGTGGGATTGCTGGGTCATATGGTAGTTCTATTTTTAGATTTTCAGGAACCGCCATACTGTTCTCCATAGTGGCTGTATCAATTTACATTCCCACCAACAGTGCAAGAGGGTACCCTTTTCTCCACACCCTCTCCAGCATTTATTGTTTGTAGATTTTTTGATGATGGCCATTCTGACCAGTGTGAGATGATACCTCATTGTGGTTTTGATTTGCATTTCTCTAATGATTAGTGGTGTTGAGCATCTTTTCATGTGCCTCTTGGCCATCAGTATGTCTTCTTTGGAGAAATGTCTATTTAGGTCTTCTGCCTATTTTTTGATTTGGTTTTTTGTTTTTTTGATATTGAGCTCCATGAGCTGTTTGTATATTTTGGACGTTAATCCTTTGTCCATTGCTTCATTTGCAAATATTTTCTCCCATTCTGAGGGCTGTCTTTTTGTCTTGTTTCTGGTTTCCTTTGCTATGCAAAAGGTTTTAAGTTTCATTAGGTCCCATTTGTTTATTTTTGTTTTTATTTCCATTTCTCTAGGAGGTGGGTCAAAAAAGATCTTGCTGTGGTTTATATCAACTTGTTTTTCCTATTTTTTCCTTTAAAAGTTTTATAGTGTCCAGTCTTACATTTGGGTCTTTAATCCATGTTGAGTTTATTTTTGTATATGGTGTTAGGGAGTCTTCTAATTTCATTCTTTTACATGTAGCTGTCCAGTTTTCCCAGCACTACTTATTGAAGAGACTGTCTTTTCTCTATTGTATATTCTTGCCTTCTTTGTCATAGATTAGTTGACCACAAGTATGTGGGCTTATTTCTGGGCTTGAACTATATTTGAACTATATTTCTGTTTTTGTGCCAGTACCATACTGTAGCTTTGTAGTATAGTCAGAAGTCAGGGAGTGTGATTCCTCAGCTCCGTTTCTTTCCCTCAAGATTGCTTTAGCTCTTTAGGGTCTTTTGTGTTTCCATACAAATTTTAAGATTTTTTGTTCTAGTTCTGTAAAAAATGCCATTGGTAATTTGATAGAGATTGCACTGAATCTGTAGATTGCTTTGGGTAGAATAGTCATTTTCACAACATTGATTCTTCCAACCCAAGAACATGGTATATCTCTCCACCTGTTTATGACATCCTTGATTTCTTTCATCAGTGTCTTATAGTTTTCTGTATGCAGGTCTTTTGTCTCCCTAGGTAGGTTTATTCCTATGTATCTTATTCTTTTTATTGCAGTGGTGAATAAAATTGTTTCCTTAATTTCTCTTTCTGATCTTTCATTGTTAGTGTATAGGAATGCAAGAGATTTCTGTTGCATTAATTTTATATCCTGCAACTTTATCAAATTCTTTGATTAGCTCTAGTAGTTTGCTGGTGGCATCTTTAGGATTTTCTATGTGTAGTATCATGTCATCTGCAAACAATGACAGCTTTACTTCTTCTTTTCCAATTTGGTTTCCTTTTATTTCTTTTTCTTCTCTGATTGCCATGCCTATGACTTCCAAACTATGTTGAATAAGTGTGGCAAGAGTGGATATCCTTGTCATCTTCCTGATCTTAGTGGAAATTCTTTCAGTTTTTCACCATTGAGAATGATGTTTGCTGTGGTTTTGTCATATATGACCTTTATTATGTTGAGGTAGGTTCCCTCTATGTCCACTTTCTGGAGAGTTTTTATCATAAATGAGTGTTGAATTTTGTCAAAATCTTCTGCATCTATTGTGATAATCATATGGGGTTTATTTTTCAATTTATTAATATGGTGTATCATATTGATTGATTTGCTTATATTGAAGAATCCTTGCATTCCTGTGTTAAATCCCAGTTGATCATGGTGTATGATCCTTGTAATGTGTTGTTGGATTCTGTTTGCTAGTATTTTGTTGGAGATTTTTTTCTTCTATGTTCATCAGTGATATTGGTCTGTAATTTTCTATTTTTATGATATCTTTGTCTGGTTTTGGTATCAGGGTGATGGTGGCCTTGTAGAATGAATTTGGGAGTGTTCCTCCCTCTGCAATTTTTTGGAAGAGTTTGAGAAGGATTGGTATTAGCTCTTCTCTAAATGTTTGATAGAATTTACCTGTGAAGCCACCTGGTCCTGGACTTTTGTTTCTTGGAAGATTTTTAATTACAGTTTCAATTTCATTACTTGTGATTGGTCTGTTTATATTTTCTAATTCTTCCTGGTTCAGTCTTGGAAAATTGTACCTTTCCAAGAATTTGTCCATTTCTTCCAGGTCGTTCCTTTTATTGGCATATAGTTGCTTGTAGTAGTCTCTTATGATCCTTTGTATTTCTTTGGTGTCAGTTGTAATTTCTCCTTTTTCATTTCTAATTTTATTGATTTGCATCCTCACCCTTTTTTTCTTGATTAGTCTGGCTAAAGGTTTATCAATTTTTTTTATGGTTTGGTCAATTTTTTTATGGGTTTTTATTATATACAAAACCCTATGGTGAATAACTTAAATATATTGATAATATTTCTGCACAAGATGCCTTTATGAAATATTTACAGATGAAGAAATTGAGAACAAAATGAGTTAAGCAATGAACTAAGTTCATACAATGTGTGATCATGTTAAAATTGGTAAATAGGTTGTCTAAATATAGATTCTAAGACCTTAAAAATCATAGCTGGGAGAGCACTTGCATTCCTAGAGTTTTTTTTAATATTTGTTTATATCTGTATCTATCTATATTTGTATCTATATCATAATCACTCTCTTCAACTGCTAAATATTTTCAGGTAATATAGAATATACTTCAACCTGGGTGGTTAATAGACCAGAGCTCTTCTGTTAGCCAACCTTTTTTTTTTTTTCCCACACACACACACTGTATTTTATTTTTACAAGAGATAAACTGACACCAAGCATTGTAAATAGATTACCACAACAAAAGCAACAATGATTGCAATTACCAAACACGAAACACACTCATACTATGTCATAATATTGACATTCAGTCCAGTAATCCTCCACTGTAACAGCTCCTTTACTTTGCAGTGAAAATTGATTTGTATATTTTTTGCCTCTGAGTCCTTGTGGGATTTTTTTCTTTTTATTCAAACAGAAAGTCACAAAAATTATAATCATCCTCATCAGTTCACTCAGTCCCATGTAATTAATTTTTTTTCATCTTGATCTTTTGTTGGCACTTTTATGAACGCATCAGTTTTCCATTAGAGTTCTGAAAATGCTTATTCATTCAGTTCAGCAGTATCGTCAGGTTTATCAATTTTGCTTACCTTCTCAAAGAACCAACTTTTAGTTTTATTGATCTTTGCTATGTTTTCTTCATTTCTATTTCATTTATTTCTGCTCCGATCTTTATGATTTCTTTCCTTCTACTGACTTTGGGTTTTCTTTGTTCTTTCTTTAGTTGCTTTAGGCGTAAGATTAGATTGTTTATTTGAGATTTTTCTTGTTTCTTGAGGTGAGATTGAATTTTTATAAACTTCCCTCTTAGAACTGCCTTTGCTATGTCCCATAGGTTTTGGGTCATCGTGTTTTCACTGTCATTTGTATCTATGTATTTTTTTATTCCCTCTGATTTCTTTGGTGATCTCTTGGGTATTTAGCAGTACACTGTTTAGCCTCCATGTGTTTGTGTTTTCTACAGTTTTTTTCCTGTAATTGATTTCTAATCTCATAGCGTTGTGGTCAGAAAAGATGCTTGATATGATTTCAATTTTATTAAATTTTCTGAGGCTTGATTCATGACCCAAGATGTGATCTATCCTGGAGAATGTTCCATGTGCAGGTGAGAAGAAAATGTATTTTGCCTCTTTCGGTGGAATGTCCTATAAATATCAGTTAAATCTATCTGGTTTATTGTGTCATTTAAAGTTTGTGTTTCCTTATTTATTTTCTGTCTGGTTGATCTGTCCATTGGTGTAAGTAGTGTGTTAAGGTCCCCCACTATTACTGTGTTACTGTCTATTTCCCCTTTTATGGCTGTTAGCATTTGCCTTATGTATTGAGGTGCTCCTATGTTGGGTGCATAAATATTTATAATTGTTAAATCTTCTTCTTGGATTGGTCCCTTGATCGTTACATAGTGTCCTTCCTTATCTCTTGTAACAGTCTTTATTTTAAAGTCTATGTTATCTGATATGAGAATTGCTACTCCAGCTTTCTTTTGATTTCCATTTGCATGGAATATCTTTCTGCATCCCCCCACTTTCAGTCTGTATGTGTCCCTAGGTCTGAAGTGGGTCTCTTGTAGACAGCATATATATGGGTCTTGTTTTTGTGTCCATTCAGTGAGCCTGTGTCTTTTGGTTGGAGCATTTAATCTATTTCCATTTAAGGTAATTATCGATATGTATGTTCCTATTACCCTTTTCTGAGTTGTTTTGGGTTTGTTTTTGTTAGTCTTTTTCTTCTCTGGTGCTTCCCACCTAGAGATGTTCCTTCAGCATTTGTTGTAAAACTGGTTTGGTGGTGCTGAATTCTCTTAGCTTTTGCTTGTCTGTAAAGCTTTTGATTTCTCCATCGAATATGAATGAGATCCTTGCTGGGTAGAGTAATCTTGGTTGTAGGTTTTTCCTTTTCATCACTTCAAATATATCTTGCCACTCCCTTCTGACCTGCAGAATTTCTGCTGAAAAATCAGCTGCTAACCCTGTGGGGATTCCCTTGTATGTTATTTTTTGGTTTTCCCTGCTTCTTTAATATTTTTTCTTTGAATTTAATTTTTGTTAGTTTGATTAATATGTGTCTTGGTGTGTTTCTCCTAGGGTTTATCCTGTATGGGACTCTCTGCACTTCCTGGACTTGGGTGGCTATTTCCTTTCCCATGTTAGGGAAGTTTTTGACTATAATCTGTTTGAATAGTTTCTCAGACCCTTTCTTTTTACTCTTCTTCTTCTGGGAACCCTATAATTTAATGTTGGTGCATTTAGTGTTGTCCCAGAGGTCTCTGAGATTGTCTTGAATTCTTTTCATTCTTTTTCTTTATTTTACTTCTTGGAAGTTATTTCCACCATTCTATCTTCCAGTTCACTTATTAATTCTTCTGCCTCAGTTATTCTGCTATTGATTCCTTCTAGTGTATTTTTCATTTCAGTTATCGTGTTGTTTATCTCTGTTTGTTTGTTCTTTAGTTCTTCTACATCTTTGTTAAACATTTCTTGTATTTTCTTGATCTGTACCTCCAATGTATTTCCAAGATTTTGTGTCATCTTTACTAACATTACTCTGAATTCTTCTTCAGCTAAGTTGCCTATTTCCTCTTTATTTATTTGGTCTTGTAGGTTTTTACCTTGCTCCTTCATCTGTAACATTTTTTTTTATTATCTCATTTTTTTTTTGATGGGTGGGACTGTGTTCCTGTCTTACTGGTTGTTTGGCTTGAGGCTTCCAGCATTGGAGTTTGCAGGCAGTTGGGTAGAGCTGGGTCTTGTTGCCGAGATAAGGACCTCCAGGAGACCTCGCTCTGATTAATATTCCCTGGAGTCTGAGGTTCTCTGTTAGTCCATCGGTTCAGACTCAGTGCTCCCACCACAGGAACTCAGGCCCAACCCCCGGCCCGTGAACCAAGATCCTGCAGGTCGTGTGGTGCGGTTTAAAAAAAAAAAAAAAAAAAAAGGAGCAGAACAATAACAAAGAATAAAAAATAAAATTAGAAAACTAACAGACATATTAGAAAAAATAAAAATATAAATGAAACAACAACCAGATGGTAAAACAGAACCACAATAGCAAAAAGGAAAATAAAAGGCCCAGAAAAGGCCTTGGCTGTGGCAGGGCAGAGCTTAGGCTGGGGCAGGGCTTAGGTTAGGGGTCTGGGTCTAGGCTCAGGACCCATGCAGCAGGAAAAGGCCCTGGGGGTGGGGCTTAAGCGGGGGCGGGTTGTAGGCTGGGGCGGGGCTTATGCTCAAGACCCAGGGGTGGGAAAAGGCCCTGGGGTGTGGGGAGCAGGGCTTAGGCTCAGTGTGGCTGGAGGGAGCCCCAGAGTGCCTCTAGCCTCAAGATGCAGAGGATCAGGCCTGGGACCTCAGCAGGCTCACTGGGGCCCGAGTGGGTGGGGGCAATGCTAGCTGCATTTCCCCCCACCCCCATCCTCCAATCCCCAAGGGTCCCTCCCCATTCACCTCTACTCTTCCTACCCCCCATCCCTCCCATGCCCCCAGGACCCATGCAGCCAGAGGGGCCTCAGAGGGTGAAGGACCAGGCCTGGGACCCCAGCAGGCTCTCCAGGACCCGAGTGGGCAGGGGAAATGCTAGCCATGTTCCCCTCCAATCCTCTGAACCCCCGAGGGCCTCTCCCCATCCCCGTTGATCTCCTCACGGTGAGTGGGCCTCTTCAGGCATGGGAACCCCTCCCCACCCCCAGCTGCCCCTCAGGGGCACTTGTCCCATCCCGCCTCCACTTCTCCTCCTCCCTTGCTCCCCCGACATCCTACCCAGTCGCTTGGGGGTTCCTCCCTTCCCCTTGGGTGTTGAGGTCCCCCACCAGCATCTGGTAGGTGCCCTAGTTGTGAGGAGATGCAAACTCCCAGTCCTCCTACTCCACCATCTTGGGTCTGCCCCCCAACCTCTTCTTTGTATATTACTATATTTTTCAAATTTTCTGCCATGAACAGTTGTTACTTTTATAATTAGAGGGAAAATAAATGCCAAAAAATAGCTAAAGTTTTATACAAAATTTTTAAATAATATTTTTTACTTAAGAGGAGCTATATTGTTTCAAGGGTAAAACTACCCAACATAGAAAACTCTAGTTGGATTACAGATTCTACATTACACTATTTCCTTCTATGGCGTTTGCTATATTTTCTGGTTTGGGTAGATCCTCTTTTATTGCTCCACACCAAAGTTTTTCCACTAGAGGCAATACAATATCTTTGCTTTTGCTGGTATCTTCCACTCTTCTCTCTGAAAATTGATGTCTTTAAGTTCCTTTAAAATGTGTCCAAAAACCATCTCCCTTCAGGAGGTCTTTTCTGATTCAACGTATCCCAGTTTGATTGCTATTTTTTCTTTTTTTTTCGGTATGCGGGCCTCTCACTGTTGTGGCCTCTCCCGTTGAGAAGCACAGGCTCTGGACGCGCAGGCTCAGCGGCCATGGCTCACGGGCCCAGCTGCTCCGCGGCATGTTGGGATCTTCCCAGACGGGGGCACGAACCCGTAGTCCCCTGCATCAGCAGGCAAACTCTCAACCACTGCGCCACCAGGGAAGCCCTTGATTGCTTTTTAATGTAACTCTTTGGCTCTTGTGTATTTAATTTTTAAGGTAACTTTATGGTTGTTGTTATAAATCTTTGCAAATGATTTTCTGTTGAAGCATCCTTCTGTATCTAGAGGATAAATTCTCAGAGTACAGCGGCTAGGACGTTGTGATTTTTGTTTCCTGTAAAACAACTGGAAGAGTGAATTTATACTAATTAAGTGGCTGAAAATATATAGTAACAGGTGAACTGAGAATCCTGTGAGAAAAACTGAGCAAAGGAATCTGAGTAAACTTCTGAACTCTTGGCTGCTGGTTGAATCAAGTCTGTCCTGAGAATGTCTTTTCAGCTGTGTTGATTACATCTAAACTATTGCAATATTGTGGGTTTGGAGGAAAAGGTATATTGGGTATACACTCCTCATTTTTCATCATAGACTGACTGATTTTCAGAGACAGGAACCTAGAAAGTTGGTCCAACTTCAGATTTCATAATGGCTTACTGACCACCTTCTTAGACCCTAATTAATAATTTTCTATTGCTCCTCTACATTAGATAGTGTTTGGTAATTGAATATTGTGTTATTTTGAATTATTTTTATGTCTTCCCATTTCAGCTGTAAATTCAGAGTCATAGGGTTAGAGGATATTTTCCGTGTGAACAATTACCTATATTCTCTTAGAAAGTCTTTATAATGTATAGATTGGAAGTTCGTTCTTTTCTACTAATATTTAGGAAGCTTTCTTTTTTAGTAGGTCCTTTACTCACTGAAATGTGGCGTTTGACAAAGTGTCCATATCAGCTAGAAAATTTTCAGCAGGGAGCTAATATGATGCTGGGTGCTTGTCCTTTCCAGGAATGTTAGTTTTGAATGGGAAATTCAGAGAACAACTGCTTTACACAAAAGAATAATCTGAGGGGAAATTTTTGGGATTAGGGAAGGAAGTTACCTAATAGATAATTTTTTAATTCTACCCTGAGTAAGGTTTTTCTCCACATCCAACCAGATGTACTTATGCTTGTATCTCATGGGTTTGCTGCTGCTGTGGCATTCTACTGGTGGTGAGGAACATGCCAGAATAACACCCACATTTGCCTCATCCAACCTAGATGTTTGATGTGAAACATGGTTCTTGGGGTGGCAGTTTGCAGCAGCTACATAAGCTGGTGGCATATTTCTTATACTCTCTTCATGTCCTGCTGTTAACTAAGCAGGAAGATAACCTGAAACAGTGGGAATTAGAAAGTTGTCCTTTGCTGTGACAGAAGAGCCAAAGATGAAGTAGGCTCAAGTAGTCTGAAATAACTTCCTTGTTTTTGTTTTGTTTTATTCTGTCTTCCCTTTTTCTTCGGTAGTGATATGGCCATGCCTGCCTTCCAAGTTTTCAAAATCCTAGTAGACACAGAAAAACGTTTCTTCTCGGTTTTCAAACAGAAAGCTTATGAGCAAGTTAGAAATTACTGGAGCTCATCTCCTATGGTCCTTTCTGTAGTGAGTGTGCTTGTGCCCTCAGAGAATAGAGATGTAGAGGCATCTGACTCATACACATCTAACTCCAGCCGGACTCTAGTCTGACCACAAAATATAGATGTTATGTTGCCACGTGGCATCTGCTGGATATGCAGTAGAAATCTTGCTACACTTTAAGCATATGTTTGCTGGCTGACCCTAGGCCCACTGGAATTTTCTTACAACTCTTCTTAGATATTTTTGGAAACCAAGATTCTCTGTATCAGTGACATAAAACCTGCAGGTGACATTTGCAGGGAAAGGATGGAAACAATCCACAGTATAGGGGCCTGGACTCAGAATATTGCCTTTCTCCTCTTCTGGTTCTAAATCTAGTCCTTTCAGTTGCTACTTAGTGAGAACTGCTTGTTATCTAAGTAATGCAGACCTTTCTTGCCAGGCAACTCAATAAATTCATCTTTGTTTCAAATAGATATTTGGCAGTTTTTGTTTCTCATTGTCTAACATGGGATAAGTGTAATTGGTCAATTAGATGGCAGAGACAGGGTTATGAATGCATGAGGATGTGTGACTTTAATTCCCATCATTAAAGTAATTGTACCTGCTTCTGTGGACTGTTGTGACATCCACATAAGTTAGTACAAGTAAGTGCTTAGGACAGGGCCTGACCCATGGTAAAGTTTAGCTGTTATTATTAATCCTATAAATTGGGAATATTAACATCATTTTCTAGTGTCTGAGGACAAATCCAAACTGCACCTGATAAATATATAGATTTCTGGAAACCACTGGCTATGAAATGAATGACGAGAGTCTTTAATCTGTAAATAAACTTTTAGGACTTTAAAAATGGAAATTAAACAAAAGTTGTAATGCCAAATTCTTGAATAAGGGGTCCAGATATTAGCTACTGTAAGTAGTTTCAGTCAGGGGGAATATTTATGAAAAATACAAAGCTCTCAGGACCTTAAGTTATGTGCATGCATGTCAAAGATTAAAAGCAGAACAGAGGAATTCTCTATTTATAGGAAGGCCTATTAATTTGTTAACTGATTCAGTACCTGGGATCAAAATCAACAAGGCACCAAAAGAGAAGGCAGCGTAAAAAGACTGAAATATTCCAGTAAATTCACTTTAAAGTGGTGACTTCCAGTAGCTAGTTGAAACGATTGGGAGAGCAAATCACAGTGTTGAGAGACATCAAAATGTTCTCCTCTTTGGTAAATTTGTGCTCCACGCCTGCCTGGCTTCTGTTGGCTGTGACCCTCTTTCCTGCTCCGCTACATACCTCCTACTACTCAGTTGGAGAATGTGCAACTCATGAGGGCCGTACTACCAGAATCACTGGGTGGAAGACACTGATAAAAAGTAATATTTATGACCAGCAGTTCACAAATACACTAATAGCAGCACAAGTCAACATTTTGCTAAAATAAGATTCTGCTTTATAACTTCAATGTTACATGGATTTTAAGCTTAATTTTCTCCCTGCCTCTCATTTGATGAGTATGTGGTTGTAAACTTAGTGCCAGATGTCTCCCGACATGCCTCAGATGTTACTGTAGAAAATTAGTCCAAAGGTTACTCCTTTGTTGTATTCTCAAGACTAATTTTTTTTCTGCTCCTTTGATGAACATTTTATTGACTTAGATTAGCTATTCATAACAGAAGCACCGCCTAGTCTACTGGAGGAACACCTTGGGAATTTTACATCCCAATACCAGGAATAACAAAAAAAGGAAGATAAGAAACCCATTTTTGAAGGGAAAGGCTGGCTGCCCTGGTGAATTCGTTTTGGTTTTGTGCTGTGAGACTTGTTTGGGTCAAAGTTCTTACTAAGAAAGCAAAAGGACTGGTGCAGAGAAAAAGTAGTAAAATAATTCTTTCCGTATTTCCCCTCTGTGGTATTCAGAACTACTTCATAAAATGAAGACATGCTTAAATACATGACTTACTTGGCTACCATTGTGTGAATACCCCCAAGTAGTCTCTTTTTTACTACTTTAATCTCTATAAGCTATAGGTTCAATTGGATTTCCTCATCTTAACCATAAAACACAGAAAATGATTTAAGTGACTATATCCTCAGTCCCCTCAAAGATGCATAGGAGAGAAGTTTGTTCATTACAAACAGTGGGTGCCATAGCCAGCAGGGCTAAATTCTCTCAAAACTGGCTAAAAATCACTGCTAGACATTCAGGTCTACTGTTGGATAAGAACGATAGGATACATGTTATGGTCAACAAAAGGCTAAGGGTCAAAAGCCTTCAGAGCTGGAAATAGTCAAACCAATAGTCAAACAAAAATTCAAGATAATGCCTCCCTCAACTCTCAAGGTTTTTTTTGTTGTTGTTTTAGACAGCAAAATCAAGATATAGGATGATTCCTCATAATCCTTTGTAATTAATTCCCTTCCCTCACCTCTAGCTTCCAGCAGCCATGGATCTGATTTTTTGCCTAGTTTTTTCCTTTTCCATAATATCACATAAACTGAATCATTCAGTATGTAGTTTCTTGGGTCTGACTTTTTTCTCTTAGCATAATGCTTTTGAGACTCATCCATGTTGTTGCATTTATCTGTAGTTCTTTTTTTAAATTGCTATGTGGATATAACAATTTATCTATTCACTAGTTGATGGACATTTTGGGTTGTTTTAGCTTTTAGCATTTATGAGTAAAGTTGCTGTGAATATTCATATGCAGGTTTTTGTGTGGACAGAAGTTTTCATGTCTCTAGGATAAATACCTGTAAGTTTAACTGTAAGAACCTGCCAACATTTTCCCAAAGTAGAATTCCCACCAGCAATAGTTAAGTGTTCTAGCTGCTTTGCATCCTTATCAGCATTTGGTATTGTCATATATATTTTTTTAACTTGAGCCAACGTAATAGGTGTGTAGTGGTATCTCACTGTGTCTTTCAAGTTTTCATAGTTAAGTTTATATGATCAGTTTTGAATTGGACATCAAGTAATCTAAGGCATGTCAGACATCAGAAAGACAGATTCTATTAGCCTTGGACGATGGCTCTTTAGCATGTTCTCCTACCGACATGGCACCACTGGGCTATCACTAATCATAAATTATAACTATGCAATACCTGAGTATACACAGATTCAGCAAGCCCAGAATCTTTGCTTCCTAGCCAGTTAGGATCCTTCTATCATAGGATTTATAACAGAATCACTAGAAGCTTTTTGCTCCTTTTGTTTTTTGTTTTTTTTCTTCACACAGTGTGTCAGGGAAATGCCTACCAGGGGAATATTTCTGCTCATCATCTCCAAAATGGAAAAGTAGCCAATTATTTTCTGCAGCCCTCCAAGCTAGCCTCACCTAGAAAATTGGCTCTTGCCACAGTGGGAAGGGAATAAAATAAAAGTTTCTGGAGCTACAGCAGCAATTCACTTTTCATCTTTGCAGAAGTTGGGCGTCTGTCCTCTTGTCTTTATTGTGATTATTTGTTGGGCCCTGTGGTCACTTGCTGTTGCTTGTCTTCCTCCTGCTGATACTAAGTTTTGACTTGGATAGGGGCCCTCCCTCATCCTTCCTATGTAGTCGTGGTATGAGTGAGATGGAGTGAGCGGAGCTCTGGTCCTTTTCTTCCAGCTTTGACTAGACCACAGCGTTCTCTGTTACACAAACATAGCAGGTCCTTCATGACTTTATGACTCCCCCACCCCACCCCCACTCCCCACTGCTTTTGCTCTCCTCCTCTGCCTGCAAAATTCCTACTTGTCCTTCAAGATCAGATCAAATGTCACCTCTTCTATGATGCCAGATTCCCTGAGTCCTGTTAGTCACATCCATTGAACTTTGCGCTTGTTTTGTTTGAAGACTTATCACATTGCCTTGTGATTATACGTTAACATTTCTGTATCTCTCCTAGACTCTGACCTCCTCTCAGGCAAGAACCACGTGTTAATCATTGTTGGCTTAACATATAATACACACTCAATAAATATTTTTTGACTGACTCTAAATTTGCAGGGCCGCTTTTTTAAATGCAGAGATTTTCTTCAGCTTAGAAAAGGAATGATAGAAGCATCTGCTAAACAGAAATTTTTGTTGAGTAAAAGCCATTCATATATAGTTTGGCAAAGTGGTAGTTGTAAGATTTGATTGATCTCTGATAGAACTGGATTCCTCTCACCCTCACCCAATCAATGTAGTTATAAACCTCATATAATGGGAAAGAAAAATAAAAGAATTAAAAGAATGCTATGATTCTTATCTCCATCATTATACTATGATATGTATATAAGTAATTGCTTTAGTCATGTCAGCAAAATGTTAGGCCTTGGGACTAAACAAATAATTGTTTAGTATGAGTATATCCCATGCAGTATTTGGGACATACTTATACTAAAAAAAAATTTCCTGTTTACCTGAAATTTAAATTTAATTTGGTGTCCTAAATACTGTCTGCCAACCCTAGCCAACATGAAGCCTCTTTACTTCACACAGTAGAATGAATGGTAGGGAATAAATGCTCTTGGAAGTTAGTTCTGAAATATATAATGGACAATGCTATTATTCTCCCAGATTTGCCAGTAAAGGCAACTTAGTTGGATGACCATCTTAGCTAGCATTTGATGCAAGATCAGGAAGAGAACTGAGATCAGAAAGCAGTGAAGTCACTGACCCTGTGGCCATTTGGGTCCTGGAAAGGTCTGTAACTACAGTAAATTAAAGAACGCCACATATTCCGTGCTACTTTTCTCATTGGGACGAGAAGTCTATTGCCTTCTGTTTGAAGGTGGGCAGCTCTGTAACTGCTTTGACCAATAGAATAATAGCAGAAGTAACACTGTTCCAGTTTCTGAGCCTAGGCCCTAATTGTCTCTCAGTTTCCACTTCCTGTCTCTTAGAATCCTCTTTTTGGGAGCTGTGAGTTCCTTATACAAGAAGTCCCTCTTCTCTGACACTGCCATGCTAGAGAGGCTTTGGGCGGAAACTTTTGTTGACAGATCCTGCTAAGCTCACCCTTCCTGCCATCCCCGTCAAGTCACATGAGAGTGAGCTGTTGTGGACCCTCCAGACCCTGAAAGTTGAATATCACCAACCCCTTCAATGGCACATGGAACTACAGAACCACCCAGCTGATCCCTGCCTGAATTTCTGACCCATGACATCTGGAGATATGATAAAATGGTATCGTTTTAAGTTGCCACATTTTAGAAGGTTTTATAAACCAGCCATAGATAACAAGAACAGTGAATACAAATAGTAAGTTCCTTGACCTGGGGGTGACCTAGTCAAGAAAGGAGTGCCTTTTGTCATTGAGCATTCAAATCTCTCCATTTGCTTGTTTGGTTGTTTTTCAAGGAGATCTTGCTTGGAGTAGAATCTTACCTAGAAAATTACACGTAATAAAGCTCAAAGCTGAGTCATAGTTAGGAGTCTAAAGTGACATCTTCTCTGTCCCTCTCTTGTCCCCAACTCCCCAGAGGTCCAGAGATATTCTGCAGTCCCGCTGAGAAGGATTACAAAATATGCCTGAGACCTAACCTGAGGGGCAGGTTAACAACAAGAAAATGTGCAAACCTGGAACTAGATGCAGAGAAGAGCGACGTAAGGGAGCAGAACTGTCAGTATGAAGTAAAGCCATGTATCAATGTGCAGGGGGTGGCAAGATGTCCAGCTGAAATTACCAACAGCAGCACTTTCTGTCTTGAGGAAACCTTCTGCAGGTAGAGGGGAAGGCTGAGAAAATGCAGAGGGAGTCTGAGAACTCCCCACAGGGAGTGTAATGGGAATCCCAAAGGTGAATGATGCACGAAGGGAGCTGATGCTCTGACCCAAGCCACCCAGGGCCAGAAAACTTTACTACTTCCTTAGTGAGGAGAGATGAAATAAGACCACACCTGGGTTACGTATACTGCAATCAGTGATATTTGTCTAACTTAATCAGTGACTTGTCACGTAAAACTGTTTCTAGTTTTACTTAGGTTCTTTTTAAATAAGGTGGTTTTTTTTCTGAAAGATTACACGTAAGATCTCTGTTTAGGTACTGTTGAATGAGAAGTACCCAAACTTGGGTGGTTTCAGAAGATTATCTAGTTATGTTCTTGGTACCTAGGGAGGAACTAAGTTTGAGTCAGCAGGCTCCTGAAAAACAGATGCTAGTAAGAAAACAGATGCCTAAGGGAGAGACTTGCCCAGGTTGGGCATTGCCAGGTAACATTTTCACACATGTAGCTGTTCAGAAAACCCCTGGTTTATTTTAAATGAGGCACACTGCCTTAGAAAGATGCCGTCCTATTTTAGAATTAAAGTCTAGCATACTTTATTCTGTATATACTTGAAACATAATTTGATTTAATGAATATGTATGACGATTATAATAATTCTTTAGTTATATTACATGAACCCTCTTCCAAGCAAGTGCAAATGCTTTTAAACAAGCCACTTCTAAAAACCATCACATCGCATTGCTCCATTGCATGCAGCAGCAGTCAGAGAAGCTCTGACTCGGCACGTTACTGTATTAACTTAATAGGCGGAGTGAATTCCTAAGTCACCTGCGGTGGGCCCCTTGGAGGGCCTTACAAGAGTTTTATTAGGGAACAAAGAGCACATATAAAGGCCTGCTAGTATTTCTACCCTGGTTTCATTCATAATATACATTTACAGCCTACAGAGCTAATGCTTCCTTCAGCGCCAATAATGCTGCATGTTGGAAATCAGTTCAGCAATCACTCAAATTTATTCTGAATGTACAATGCTGACCGTATAACAACAGAAAAATAGTCATGAAGTGCTCTCATGGCATGGTCAGTTATTATAACAATAGCTCAGTGGCTTGACGTTTTCAGCAGTAAAACATCCAGGCATCTGAACTGCAAAAAAAAACACAAAAAAACAAATCACAGCAATTTTTAGTCATAGCAGCAAAAACGTATCTGTAACTGTAAGATGATTTTTTTTTGCCTGTTAACCTTCCTGCCAAAGCGATTGCTCCCCGGCTGGCTTGTTTGATGATGAAGTGAACAATTTGGGGACATCTAGCAAGTCATTGTGTCTTTGAAACTCTCCAGGGCAGGAGTGGGCAATTATTTTGACTTAAAGCACAACTTAGTATGTTTGGCTGAACTCAAAGAACCCCTTGTGGGGAATGAGCCCTTCTTTGCTGATGTCGGAACACACGTATCAGAGCTAACAGCAGTAATAACTCTATGTGTTTACAGGAACCGTGTTTCTGGACTGATTGACTCTGTTCCTCCTCCTACTACCGGTCTTGTCTGTAGAGGGCCGTACTCTTCTTGTACCTCAGCCCTTCATCAAGACACTTGGCTCTGTTCACAGTGAGAGGGGACTGGTTGCTGTGTTGTAGACATCTTTTCACTTTCATTGCCTGTTCTCTCACACGTGCCATGATACCCAAGGGCCACAGGGTGAAGTGGAAAGACGCTAGATCTAGAGTCAAGAGGCCCTGATTTCATATCCTCGCATGATAGATGACTGACATATCATTCAACACTTTGTTTCTTGGTGTCTTCACTGAGCGACAGTGAAATGATTACGAGCCCCTACTCTGTAATCAGATTGCCACGGTTACTCTGTGCTTCGGTTGCTTCCTTTGGAAAATGATGGTAGCGATAGCTAACACTATAGTGCTTACGTTGTGCCAGGCCATTTCCTAAGTGCTTTACATGTATATTAACTCATTTAATTCTCATGACAACTCTATGAGGTAGAGTATGATACTACTATTCTTATTTTTCAAATAAGGAAGTTGAGGCACAAGGAAATAAAGTTATTTGTCTAAGCTTGTACAGCTGGTATGAGTCAATGTCGGGATTTAAAGCCAGGCAATCGGGCTCCAGAGCCACTGGAGCCCCACTACTTGCCCTGGAGGTTGTTATGGGGATCAAAGTTTGGCTAGTCTATCTATGAAATAGGTATAATAAGATCACACCTACTGTCTTCACAGGGTGTTCTTTTATCACAGCCACAATAGATGTGACAGCAAAGTGAGAGGAGCTTAAAGTGCTTTAAAAAAAAATAGCACAGCGTGACCTTCCCTGCAGTGTTATTAGTAAACAGCTGTCACTTTTGGGTTCCAGAACTTGCCAGATGATATTATGTGATAGAAAGGTGAATCACTGCATCAGCATTAAGTCACTCAAGAAAGTAAATGCCAGGTGCTCCAAAGTGCAAATATCTGGTATAAGAATCAGATGACTGAAGCCAGGAAAAGGCCAGATGAAGTCTCCCTTAACATGCAGTGAAAAGCGTGTGGCCAGCCTGATGGATTTTAATCTGTGATAAAAATGAGGAGCCTCCTCAGGTATGAAGAGGTGTCAACACCTTTTTCTCTACTAGATATGTCAGAGATATTTTTGCGCTTACCCTGCGAAAGCGTTTCTGGAGCCTCCAGATGTCCATGTCCCAGAGAAGCAGGAAGTTTCAGCCTGTACCTCTCCTCCCGAGCAAACCACAGCATCCAAGAAGCTGAGGCCGAGGATCTCTCATTAAAGGGCATGGTTGGGGCTTCCCTGATGACGCAGTGGTTGAGAGTCCGCCTGCCGATGCAGGGGACACGGGTTCGTGCCCTGGTCTGGGAAGATCCCACATGCGGCAGAGCGGCTGGGCCCATGAGCCATGGCCGCTGAGCCTGCGTGTCCGGAGCCTGTGCTCCGCAATGGGAGAGGCCACGACAGTGAGAGGCCCGCATACCGCAAAAAAAAAAAAAAAAAAAAGGGCATGGTCAGTTTTGAGAAGGCTTTTGTCTCATCACCTGACCCCCTGAGCTTGGGGCTCCCAGATTAAATCAGACTTGAAGGAAGAAAAAATCAAATTTACATCAAAACCAAACCAAACCTGAGTGTAGGCTAAATTCAAGATAGAGGAAGAACCACAAGCGTTTCGTTTGCTGCATGTTTCTCCTAGTTATGCAATTGGACAGTCCCCTGCCCCCCAAAAGCCTCTATTTAAACTAATCTTATAGGATTGCACAACGGCTCAGGTGGCCATACTTCTTTTGAACACTTTCTCTTTAAGTCTAAGGGAATCCTGGAAGCTGGTTTTTGCTGTGTAAGATTTAATATGGGGAGTGGCAAACTGGCATCCCGCAGGCTGAATCTGACCTTCCCTTTCCCCCCGCCCAGGGAAGTTTAGTATGTTGAAAGAACCGAATTAGTCATCACCAGGATTTAAAAGGCAAATGAGTTCGGTAAAAATCTAGATTTATGACCTTGGAGGAATTGGAAGACTTGGCGACAGTAGGCCCTCATCCCTACGTGGCCACAACGAACTAAAGGTGAGAGGTCACAACCTGCTTCTCCAGGTTACCTCCCAGCCTCCCAGCGCAGCTACCTGCCCCGCCGTTGTATACACAGAGCCCCACCTCAGCATTAGTGCATTTGGGGCCAGATAATTCTCTGTGCTGGGGGCTGTATCATCAGACGTTTAACTGCAGTCCCACCCTCTACCCACTAGATGCCAGTAGCGTCCCCCATCCCTCACTCTTACGGCCCACCTCACCCCAGTGGAGACAACCAAAAATGTCCCCAGACATTGTCAAATGTTTCCTCGAGCAGGGGGTGCCAGGGGCTTCAGTTGATAACAGACCATTACATTAGCATCTGTAAACTAATGAAATAATATTGTAAATTCTTACACATTAGCATTTTTCCTTTCTTGTGCTCAAAGTGTCACACTGGGGAGTAATTGGCAAAGACCGCCTAGGCCTTGTGATTGTTTTGAAATTCCTGATTAGGCTGGAACATTCTTCCCTTCCAAATGAGATTTCTTATAATCTCAGTCCAAGATTATTGGACCATAAATTGACACTAGAAGGAATTTTAAAGATCACAATGTCTTCGCTTTACAGGTAAGAATAGTGAGTCCCAAGGAGGAGAGGTCCCAGGTCACACAACTGGCTAATGGCTTGAACTAGAACCTAGATCCAAATTCCTAGCTTACTATTCTCTGCACAACATCAAACACTTGAGCCATAAAGAAAAATCTAAGCATGATATACAAATGTCCCAATGACTATATTTAACTCTGTTTATCGTGGCTGCTCTTCTAGTTGATTTCAAGTCAATTATAATTATTTATGCATACTGCCGTGATATGATATCTCACCTCTCCAAATAAACTGCCAAAATTTCATTTTCTTAGCTTGGGGACCTGAAAGAATGGGCTCCCTTTGGAGTGCAGGCCCCTTAGGGGGGAGTCAGAGGGGAGCTTTCTGCCCTACTTTATTTGGGTGTCTGCTCTTGGAATTTATATCACCACTCAAAGCATGCCCCAGTGCTCTGCTTGGAAAGCGAGGGTGCAAGTAGGACTTTGGGGTTGGGAATTGTGATTCTTCAGTGGCATTTGGGGAGGCCCCTTGTGGACCCTGAGAGTGCTACAGAGGTGGGCAGGCTGTGTGGTGAGTCTGGGAGAGGAGGCAGCCTTGCAGGTGGTACCAGAAACTCCCGTGGTCATTTGCAGGGATATAAGCAGTCAGCTTTACGCACCACAGCCTGCCCCTCATCCCTCTCAGCCCTAGCCCCAGCCTTCTCTGCACACACATGCTTTGCAAGGTGGCTGGTGCCACGTAATTCATTTCCCCTAAGAAAACTGGCCTTGGTATTCATCCTTACCAAGTTCTACTGGTGCCCCGGTGCTTTCAGGAAAGAGCAAAGGTGCCATTGGAGACCCTTGGGAAGGGTCTGGCATTGAGACGTTTCATTCCTTCCCATCTGCCCAAATGTGCAGCGGCCTCCAGCATGGGTGGGAGCAAGGGGAGGGCAATGCTTTTGGTTCACAGCAGGCAGGGACTTTGAAAAATTCTTCACTGTTTGGCTCCTTTGTTTGTCTCAGTGGCTTTCTTCCATGCTGCTGCTTCTGATATCTTTACATCCTACTTCTAAAAACCTTCATGTTGCCTCAAACTACCAAAACTCACAAATTTTGTAGAAAGTGTCACTCTGCCCAGCTCATGGATGACATCAGACACCAGAGTTGACTTCCTTCCTCACCTTTAGTTGTGTTCCCCGAGCATGGTGGGCTTCCAAGGAGCAAGGAGCTCTCAGCTTCCTTCTGCCATTATGTTTCCCATGTGTCGTTTTGTTCTGCGTGTATGCATGCTGGTGTCAGGACTCTGACCAGCCACTCCATTCCACCTTTTGCTTTTTGGTCTGAGGAAAATTTGACTTTTACAGTTAATGGTTCTCCTCCGGCTCCCTGCACTGACGCTTCCTTGGACCCAGTCCAAGTTGAATAAGCAAACTTCAGCTCAGAAACTTCCAAGGATGTTCAGGAATTGGAGGATTTTGGAAAAGTGGGAGGAATACTGAGGTCCAGAGAGGCAGGCAGCTGTCTGTTTTCTCGCTCCCTCTGCATGCATGAGATGTTTTATACCTATCTTCAAACAAGTGTTCACTTAACCAAGGAGTATCTGATTAGCAAAGACTTTCAAGTTGAATAAGTTCCTGGATTCTTAAGCTTTGGTTTCCAGAGAGCCTTGTCACTGAGGGGATTGAACTTTGAGCTGAATGCTTTATGTTGTTTCTTATAACAAGGGGTGTTTTGTTGACAGTTGTAGCTAGACCTCGTACAACAGTAAATAATCTGCTTACAAGTATCAGGAACTGCAAAGAGAAATAAACCATAGTCCCACACTTCATTTCTCATTTTTGTTCGCAGACACATGACAAGAAGATGGGACTGTTCCTCTTACATTTTTCTCCTCGATTTTTTTCTTTTTTCTTTAACTTCTGGGTCTTCATTGCCTCTTGGTGCCTATTTAACACCCACAGCCAACAATTACCAATCCTGGTTCTAGTCTGTGTGTTCATTATTTTAGCTTTTTCTGGTTGTCATTGTTAAGGAACTACTTATAATTCCAATTTCAGAGCAGCAAGGAACTGTAGAGGTCATAGAGTTCAGTCATTCCCTTTGACCTGTGAAGAAATTGAGGCCTTAACGTGAAGTGCTTTGTTTCAGTTTATACAGCTGACCTCTAGCAGAGGTGGGAGTAGAACCAGACCCTCACTCTAGACCAGGTGCTATTTTCATGTAGGGTATGGTTCCCCCTTTCCTTTTGCTTATTTCTGGCACCCTTTCTTTGGGCTCTCTAGAACGTAAAATTATCAGATGTAAAATTATAAGCCATAAAGTTCCAAGAAGCCCTGTTTAATCTGAGTTTTATTGTTTAGCAGACAGCAGCAGATTCTAACCCTGGCTGCCTCAAACGATAGCCCATATCTTATTGATGGAAATTCTCTAATTCAGTTCCTAGGATCCTCATCCTTTCCAGCTGGTTATTAATTATCAGGCAATATCCTCTTGAGCTGTCTCTACTTCTTAATTACCTTATTAATTGTATTCATATAGATTGATCTCTCTGACATTCTAAGTCTGACTCACTGAGGAAATAAGTCTAATAGTCACAAGAGACTCTGACAACCTCACAACCTTAACTTATTATTTCTATTATGCAGACATATCACTAGAAGCCAGAAGAGACTGCTTTGCTGAACGGGCCTTTAGCCTAATCATAATTAGAACGTCCTTTAACAATCCTCTCGTGCACACCTTTCTTGCTTACTCAGATACACATGAGTCTTACCGGTTCATTTCCACCCTGCCTGCACTCTTTAATCTTTAACATAGAAGGAATTTCCTCCCTCATATTACCTTGTGGTAATCCTTTATTTGCAATTCAAGGCAATTATAGGAGAGTAAGCATGAATATATTTTAGTTCTTGGGTTTTTACTGTAACACTGCACCCTAAGGGCCTGATGCCCAATTAAACATTTAAAAACAATTTTTAAGTCAAGTTTTTATATACAAAGATAGTTTCTTAAGTGTGTGCTATTAGAGAACTCATTTTTTCCCTTCCTGATATGGTACACTACTGTTAACCCCACATTTTTGCCCAGGTGCCACTTAACTTTTATGAAAGGACAAGAGTAAACAGGTCTTTATGTAAAAGTTGGTCCTTGTTCCATACAATCCTTTGGGTATTTGTATTAGAAATGGTTGATTGGCAGGAGTTAGAACTGAAGACTAGAATCTCTATGAAAAAAATATATGAAAAGGAGTTAGAGAATTCCTATGCATGTTTATTTGCATTTGGGGGAAAGTCATCTCCAAACTCTTAGAAAGAAGGGAATAATATAAATTCTAAATGCCAGTATTTTTCATGGTGAGAAAAATGAGTCACCTGAATGCCACCAATGGGCAGATTTTATTTTGGCCAGGGATTCAAGGATCCAATTTGATGATCTGCGTGACTGAGTCTCTTCATGTGTCTGCGCACCCTCAGAACGTTCACCAGAGGTTCTACAGATACCACTATCTCAAACTACTCCCTACTGAACCCCTCATCTTTTCGCTGCCTTGCCCATTCACTCATCCAAACCAAACCCAGAACTTGGATGTCCTCTTCCTGATTCTTCCCCTCTCCCGATCACCTGCCAAACCCCTTCTTCTAATCAGTCATTTAGTTCAGTTCTGTTGATTTGGCTTCCTTATTACTTCTCCTCCGTGACTGGTTCCATCTAGTGCTGCTGCCCCAGCTCAGCTCCTTGTCCTATCTTTCCCAATCTATTGCAATAATCTCTCTTCTAACTTCAGTGGCACCTCATCTCCCATTGGATGACTTACTTACAAGGCTTTCCATGACCAGCCTCACTAGTCTTCTATCTCTACTGCCTTTTCTCTCATCCAACACTTCAGCCATGTTGAACTAATCACATGTCTCCAAACCTCCCATGTGATTTTATATCCCATCTCTTTAAATGTTCTCTTCCTCTTTTCTTGGAGTGTCATTCTCACAAAATTTTATCTGTCAAACTCCTACTTATACTTTAAGACCCAGTCCAAGCATCTTTTTCTGGAAAGCCAGACTGGGACCCCAAACAAAGTTGGTCATTCTTTTCTTTGTGCCCCCGCTTTAATTTGTACATACTTATTAGCTGTATTGCAATCGTTTGTGTGCCTGTATTTACTTTTAGAATGTAAGTTCCTCAGAGGCAGGAAGTATGCCTTTTCTTTTCTTTTTTCATCTTCAACTTCTAGTGCATTATGTAGCACACAATAGATTCCCAGTGAATATAACTTGACTGAATGAAAGAGTATGATCTCTTGAGATTCCTTCAGGTTCCACTCATATTATTCATGATTTTATACTTATTTTTGGTTTCAACATTGATTCAAATGCTAGGGGCCAATTTGTTGCCCAACTGTTGTTTTTTTTTGTTTGTTTGCTTACAAGGCTGCTCTTTCTCTGGAACAGTTGAGGATGGGGTGGAGGAGAAGCAGTCATCTTGTGCAGTGAAAATGGTAGAGTGTACCCTCTGTTGCAATGTAGCCTCTGTATAATGGGCAATGGGCTGGCTTTGGAATAAAACTGACCTCAGTTTAAATTTCAGTTTTGCCCCTTATTCCATGTGTGACTTTCGACAAGGTTAATTGACTTCTCTGAGCTTCAAATTTGTGATCTGTGAGATGATAATGATAATAACACCTGCTTTCCAAATTTGTTTTGAAGGTGAAATGAGGTAATAAATGTATAGCACTTATAATAGTCCTTGGCATGTAATAAATTCTCAATAAATGACATTTGTCATCATTATCATCACCTTTATTGTAAAGTCTCTATAGAACATAGGCAGGGGGAAGTGTGGTACTTCCTTCTGGTTGCCAAGGGACTCCTTCCTCAAAGATAAGTGCACTACCAGGATCTTCATCAAAACCATAGAGTACAGAGATAGTTGAGAAACGGTTTTCTCAGTTCTCCTAAGAATGGTAGCTGACTAGTGCCATTCTTTGTATAGGGGAGATGTTAGTTAATTCATTATGTACAAAGGGTACCTTTAAGTGTTAATCCTCTCCCTTTGATAAAGGCATGTGATGCCCACACAGTGGCCTAAACTCGGTGGGAAATTGGGCTGGGAATGTATTTTTACAATCAGTAATGAAGTTTTCAAGACACTTAAGAATATCTTGTGTTAGCCAAAATAAAAGATAAAGTCTTCTTTATATACATTCTTTTAACTGTTCTGTGCCTGTAAGGTAGAGGAAACAATTTTGTAGTAAAAAATCATTGGACTAGAAGTTGAAAGACCAGTTCAATGATTTACTCTGGGAATAACTTAGGGTGGTTACTTACATAGGCACTGAGAGCTTCCATATCTCTATAGTGAGGTTAAGACCCATCCTGTTGATCTCACCGATTCTTGAGAGTTTGAAATCACATCATGTATTTGAAAGTGTTTTATAATTTATAATAACTGATATACAAATCCTAGTTATTTTGATGATCATTCTGCTTTACTGCCATCCTGCTTCCTTCACCAGATGATACTAATCAGCCCAGATGTCTCACAGCAATAGAGCTGGTTCAAAAATGAGGAAGTGAGTGGCTTTAGTTAAAATTGCCCAACTTTTGTCTCTTCTTTTTCTGTCTTCTGTTCTTGTGCTGTGGGGCTTCCCTTGGTCTTTTCATTGACTATTGAAGATTTATTCCTGTGATCCCAGTTACTATTTCTAACCGCTTTTCTGAAAAATGTTAAAAGCTCAAAGCATCTGTCGGCTCTACCAAGCTACCAGATCACAGGGAATACCCCAGAAGGCCCAGCTGATTCTTCTAAACGTGCTGAATGGAGTTATCTTTTCATTTGTTTTTGCAGGTTGGAAACATAAGTGAATTTAGCTATTATTTCCTTTTTTGGATGTGAGCTAGCTGCTTTACAAAACTGAGTATTTACTACTAACCCATTGCTGGGACAAAAGTTACATCAATGGGACAAAAGTTACATCACCTCCAACAGTGTTTCAAACCCTCTGACTTAAGACTAAAATTAGGTCTTAGCTACTCCTAGAAAAAATCTGGCCCCTTATTTCAGCCAAACTGTTCTATACTCACTAACTTCCAAACATGCCATTTCCTGCTTCTTTATTTTTGTTTGTCTTGGCTCTCCACTTGGTACCCCCTACATTTCCTCTCCCACCATGGAAAAGTGAAACTAAACAAGAAGCCATCAATTAAAGCTCTGCCTCATCAATGTTTCTTGACTCCTCCAGCTCCCATTTGTATTTCTCTTTCCCCCATACTATTCATTGGTCCTATTATACATTTTAGAAATTATTGCTAAAAGTCCTATCTATATCTCATTTGGTAACTTTAAAAATAATTTTATGGGGCTTCCCTGGTGGCGCAGTGGTTGAGAGTCCACCTGCCGATGCAGGGGACACAGGTTCGTGCCCCGGTCCGGGAAGATCCCACGTGCCGTGGAACGGCTGGGCCCGTGAGCCATGGCCACTGAGCCTGTGCGTCCGGAGCCTGTGCTCCGCAACGGGAGAGGCCACAACAGTGAGACACCCGCTTACTGCAAAATAATAATAATAATAATAATAATTTTATAAGTTCTTTTTCTCCAACCTGCATGGCAAGAGTCATTATCTTAAATTTTCTTTCTTGGTACAGAATTCTAGCTGGACTTGTAATTATTATACAAGTTTATTATCATTACTACTTACCATATACTATTATTATTGTTAATACCTGTAGATTCACTGATAATAACTGAGGATCTAGTGGAGAGTATATATTTGCATATGCATATGCATATACATATACATATGTGGGGCTGCAATTGGCTTCACTACTGCGTTAGGGGGAGAAATGCTCAGAAAACAATGTTACAATGTGTGTGTTTTTAAATTGGTGAAGGTTGTGAATTTAAAAATTGTGTGCATGTCAGCATATTATCTGTTTTAATATTTTGACGCAACCACAAAGCTCACTCTTTAATATTAGAGAGTTCAACTTATTATGGAACTGAAGCTGTCCCTTTCTGGATCCCTCAGGAAAAAGCTGAACAAACAGATGGAACTTCCTTGGAATGTCAACCAACAAGAGCACTGCTCCTGCTGACAGAGGTTGTAAATTTTACTGACGACCTCTCTAGAATGTCATCTCCACTGCCCAGTTTCCCTGGGAAGCTGCAGCTAGAAATAACAAAGCCAAAGTCTATCTTTGTTGTCTTTCTTTAGGAGGCCCAATAACCCGTAACACTAGCACCATAAGTTGAGCACTACTCTTCATGCTCCTAAAATTTTCTCCTCCTAACATAGTTTCAGTGGTTACTGTCATGATCTAACCATTTCAGCTACATTAATCTAAACAAAGCTTCTGCACAGCAATGAAAACCATCAACAAAATGAAAAGGCAACCTACAGAATGGAAGAAAATATTTGCAAATTATATATCTGATAAGGAGTTAATATCTAAAATATGTACATAAGGTGTGTAAATATACAAAGAACTCATACAACTCAGTAACAACAACAAAAAAACCCCAACACTCCAATTAAAAAAAACTTATGGATATAAGTGGGCAGAAAAACTGAACAGTTTTTCAAAAAAGACATACAAGTGATTAACAGGTAAATGAAAAGGTGGTCAACATCACTAATCATTAGGAAAATAAAAATCAAGACCACAGTGAGATATTACCTCACACCTGTTAGAATGGCTATTATAAAAAAGACAAGAGGGCTTCCCTGGTTGCACAGTGGTTGAGAGTCCACCTGCTGATGCAGGGGACACGGGTTCGTGCCCTGGTCCGGGAAGATCCCACATGCTGCGGAGCGGCTGGGCCCATGAGCCATGGCCACTGAGCCTGTGCATCCGGAGCCTGTACTCTGCAATGGGAGAAGCCACAACAGTGAGAGGCCCGCGTACAGCAAAAAAATAAATAAATAAAAATAAAAAGACAAGAGATAACAAGTGTTGGTAAGGATGAGGAGAAAAGAGAATCTTTGTGCACTGTTGGTGGGAATGTAAACTGCTGCAGCCACTATGGAAAACAGTATGGAGGTTCCTCAAAAAATTAAAAATGATCCAGCAATTCCACTTCTGGGTGTTTATCTGAAGAAAATGAAAGCACTGTCTTGAAAAGATATCTGCATCTCTGTGTTCATGGCAGCACTATTTACAATAGCCAAGACATGGAAACAGCCTAAGTTTCCATCAAGGGATGAATGGATAAAGAAGATGTGGTGTATATGTACAATGGAATATTACTCAGCCATGAAAAGCAGAAAATCCTGCCATTTGCAAGAGCAATGAATGGACCTTGAGGACATTATGCTAAGTGAAATAAAGCAGAGAAAGACAAATACTGTATGATCTCACTTATATGCAGAATCTAAAATATCAGACTTATAGATACAGCAAGTAGATCGATTGTTGTCAGAGGCAGGGAGAGGCGGTTGAGGGAAGTGGATGAAGGTGGTCAAAAGGTACAAACTTCCAGCTGTAAGATGAAGAAGTTCTGGAGACATAGTGTTCAACATGGTGACTCTACTTAACAGTAATGTGTTGTATATTTGAAAGTTGCTAAGAGAGTAGATCTTAAAAGTTATCATCACAAGAAAAAATTATAACTATGTAAGGTGATGGATGTTTTTATTGTGGTAATCATTTCATAATATATATGTATGTAAACTCATTATGTTGTACGCCTTAAACTTATACAATGCTATGTGTCAGTTATATCTCAATAAAACTGGGGAAAAAAAGAGGTAGCCAATGATTTAAATTTGTTGTTTGAAAAATGATCTTTTATTTTTTTAATTTTAAATTTTTATTTTTTTGTCTCGAATTATTTTATTTTCTTGCTGTTAGTAAAATATCAGTTCATGATACATTAATTGAGCACCTACTAAATGCAAGATGTTTCATTGAAAGAACATTAGATTTGAAGTCAAAGACAAAACCCTTAAAGCTGCCACATTAATTTTGTTTTCTTGAGAAAATCTATTCATATTGTTTGTTTCCTCATGTATATAATGTACATAGTTTTAATTCTTAACCCTGTTATCAACATCATTGAAAATAATGTGTATCAAAACACTAGTAGAACATAAATTGTTAGTTATGTTGCTAGCTTATTCAAGGTAAATTCAAGTTACAAGCATGGCATACTGGGACCTCTATTATCTAATACTAAAAAATGTCTTAAACACCATCGTTACCCAAATTCCCATCTCTATCTGTTACTCTAGTTATAACAAAATGCTTTCAGTAGCTTCAATATACTTACATTTTGTTTTATTTTTTTATTCTAATTAATTTTTTTATTGGAGTATAGTTGATTTACAATGCTGTGTTAGTTTCTGCTGTACAGCAAAGTAAGTCAGTTATACATACACATATATCCACTCTTCTTTATACTCTGTTCCCATATAGGTCATCACAGAGTATTGAATAGAGTCCCCTGTGATATTCAGTAGGTTCTCATTAGGGAAAATGATCTTTTAAATTGGTAAATTCTCTAAGAAAAACCTGGGAACTTTGAGTTGCAGAATAATTTAAATAAAAATTTTATAAAGCTAATCAAATCAGAGTTTCCCTTGGGTTTGACCTTCCTTAGTCTCACACCCCTGGATGAGATTCACTAGAGAGGAACTACTAGACTCGATCCTTGTGAGAGGCTGAGCAGCCCAGCTGAATGCTTCTTCCATCCATTTCCTAAACTCATAGGAAACTTTAAACTTTAACATTTAAACTCTAGTAGCTGTCAAACTTCCTTGGCATAAAATAGCCTTATGCCATTCAATTAATATTGAAAAGTATTAATTCTAGAAAAATTAATAATATAAGAAGATTAGAAATAACCTAAATATACAGCAGTTGGGAATTGGTTAAATTATGGTATATCCAGACTGTTGAATACTGTGATTATCTGCACAAAAGATTATTTTTTTAAAAATAGAACAATTTCAGAGATGATGGTGATAATTCAGAAGGCTTTCTTTGTTAGCAAATAACTCCTGAGGTGTTAGCTATTCCCCACTCATGGAAGAATTTCTCCCTTCCTTTAAGATTAATCCCAAGAAATCCTGCAGGTGTTTATAATCCAACAACCTGTGCTTTGTACACAATAGGCTCTGCAAGGAGATTTGTTAAATTGAATACTGTGAGACATGTTAACTCTGTTTCTGGGTTGGCTTAAGAGATATCTTGGAATTTGAACATTTCTTTCTTTTTAAAACATTGTTATGATCATTAAGAATGGACCAACTTGATTTCACAGTGAATTAACCATCTCTTGTCTTTTTCTCCAAAGTCTTAATTATTTCTGCCAGTGAAGGATGAGTCAGGAACACCTTGTTAACGCCAAATTGGCTAGAATATCCTGCTTTGGAGGTATTCTGTATACTAGGTTGAATCATATGACATTGCCAGTATTTGACCAGCTTTTATTTTCAAAGATAGTAGTTTATATGGTTTAACCTAAGACATCTTTTCTCCCTATGTCTGGTAAGAGATAGCCTAGCCTTCAGAGGTGGACACAAACGAGACACTTCTGCTGGCCTCCTCCCTGTCTCATCTCTGTGCCAACAAGGAAGTGGAGGGGAGGGATAATGCCAGATTGTCTCTCCACTTAGCTTATTAAGTACAGGGTGAATGTGGTGGTGTCACCAAGGGGCTTCACTTTTTAGACAAATGTGCCAGTTTGGGGTTTTTAATTACTATATCTTTTTGATAGCTCATTATTTTATTATTGCTTCTTCTCACCTCTGTCCTCCCCAATTCCCATTCAGATTATTGGCCTCTGTATTTTTAGAAGGTGATCTAAAGTATGTTTGTAAGAAGCCTCTAGCCATCAGCATATGGCTTCAGTCATTCTGAAGCTTCGTTTGATAGTGTCATGAAGGATTTTCCTTTCAGGCAAAGCTAATGGAAATAATACATGATAGGAATTGTGCAAATCTAGTTTCTGAATGTCCAAAACTTCTTTTATGAATTAATAACGTAAAACATAGTACACTTTGTATTCTGCACACAGGATTCCCTTCTTTCGAGGAGATAGCCCATTATTTATGGGTATGTGGACCCTGGAGTGACTTTGGCAAAAGGTGAACAACCCATAGGTGCTCAGCATTGGTAGCAGAATAAGGAAAACAATAAATTCTGTGCCTGTCTTCTGTCACTCTGATCCATGCCTGTTTACTGCTTCCTCTGATTCTCTGCCTATTGCAGTAATAAAATACAAGATCAGGAAATGACCATAAAAGTCATCTAGGACAATAGTTGTTAACAACAGTTTTTATCCAGATAAAAATTATGGATTCTCTACCCAGAAAAGTGAAATTATATATTCACTCCAATGTTGTGCTTACATAATCTATGAACTCCAGGCTAAGAACCCATGACTTAGGAGTCCTACCACTGTATTTACATGTCGGAAAACTGAGCACCAGGCAGATGCAGTGACTTTCCCCAGAATAGAAGACTTTCAGTCATAAATTGGAGAGAGACTCGAACTCAGTTCTACTTTCTCCACTTCTCGTTCTCTTTCTTTGACTGTCAGGTTATATGTCTAATTCTCCTTCCCTTCCTTACACGCAGAACCTCATAAAAGCAAACTGTAGGAGGAGGTAGGAAAATTTGACAGAAGGGGGGTTTTGTGGGATCTCCCACTTCTAAACCAGGAAGATACAGGCAGAGACTACGCCAAAAGCATTAATGAACTTGGTCAATTTGTTGAAAAAATTTCAGTTCTTTTAGCCAAAGTATCAAATCATTCATGTTTTTATTTTTCAACTGGATCAATCAACTTGTGCTCTATTGTTGCTTATTCTCCTTATTTCTATATATTCACCAGCACTAAAATGGTTCTAACTCTTCTTGCTTTTATTTATCTTCTTCTGAAAGAAACTAGCTGAAACAAAGGTCAGAGTTTAAGGAAATTACTTCATTGACAACATTCAATATTTACTACATTTCAACTTTGTTCTGGCACTGAACCAAGTTACTATCTCCACCTGGTGGGTATGTTGACAGAAATGTCACTGATTTGGAAGGCTTTTCAATGCAGAGGTTACTATGGATTAAATCCTCATCTAACTGGTTTTGCTTTTACATCCTTAAATGATGAAAAGATGACAAGGAAAGATGGGGGTATAACCATTCATGAGCCAACGTTTGTCTTATATCACATGTGAAAATTAATGTGACCTTCCTATTTGGCATTCAACATATCATTGGAAGAAGATGGAACAGTTACTCCTCATACTTTGCTATTTCTTTTGAAGGAGGCCTTTGTTTGGAACCAGAAGCCCTTCATGGCTCTCCTATCACTGGCTCTGTAAGTGATTTGGGATAATGGAGGCCCCAGAGTCCCCCTTCTGTAATATGGGAAAATAAAATGTTCCTATCTGGAAAGTTTAAACAAGAGATCAATGAAGAGCCCCCCACAAACAAACAAATCAAAACAAAAACAAACCTCCAGGGTATCCACACAGAGTAGGAGAATTCATGCCATTTATTATAATATGCTGCTTCAAACCTTGCGTTTCTCTGTCACTCTTACAGAGAGACACAGCTGACTGCAGCTAATGTTCCTTCTTGTTTGGGAAGATCCTGGGCAGTGTTTCCCAGATTTGGGGCTGTTGTATAACACCTTCATTATTTTTGTCAGGATAATTTTCTCTAAGTTGACTCAGACCTTTTTTTTTTTTGAGTAAATTTTTCCCTCATAAACAGAAAATTTAGTATTGCTTATTATAACTACTGGGTGACTGTAAGGATAGACATATGACTATTAAAGTAAAAATCACTGTGTACCCTTAAAATCATTTTGCACACAGAGCATGCTTGCTCTCCCTTGAGATACCCTGGTCTTGGAGATCCTAGAAACTGAGGTGTAGGTCCCAGCTTCGGGATGGAGCAATGGCAGGGAACTCTAGGGATGACAGTGCTGGAGTGGTTTTATTTCCAGCTGCAAATCAGAGAAAGGGTAATAAAAACAAATCTGTCTGGCTCACACAGCAACCTGACATAGTCTTTGCTGGCCCTGCCCAGCCTTTCTCCCTCCCCACCTAGCTTGGTCTCCAGGCTCGGGCCCCATCTGTGCCTCGGGCTTCAGCCGAGCCGCGTGGTTTACTTCTGGCCACGAGCACTCACAGTGTAGGTTTCTGCTTTGGTCCTTGTTGTTTGGCCTTTCTCTCCTGCAGGACATGGGGCTTGGGGTTATAATTTTATAGGGAAAGCCCTAGTCTTTTTATAGCTTCTGTGCTTGCCATTCTTTGACTCCATTAATATCCCATCAGCGAAGTGCAGAGTGCTGCTCTCCCCTCATCCTTTCTCAGCGTGGAGCGTGACCCAGTTAACTTGAGGCAGGAGTGCAGGGCTCCTCTGCCTCTGTCAGCACTTCCGGGACGCAGCGTGTGCCTGAGTTAGAGTGACCTGGACAGTGTGTTCTTGGTAGGGATGTTAACACAGGGCGGCTTTTTCTGTTCGCTGCACAGTCAGTTGAGGAGCTGTGTGCTTGGAAAAGGAGCTTGGAAAAAGAAAAACCAGAATGAGCAGGCTTTTCCTGTTGGTTTATACTCCCTAGGTGTGTGGGCAAGCCCCAGCGCTGCTCAGAGGCCTCAGTGCCCTTCTGTGTGAGGGAGGGAGGTGAAAGGAACGGGAACCTGAGGGCCTTCTCAGCGCGGTGATGCTGCAGTCCCCTCCCTACCTTCCTGCACAGCAGGCATCTGAGACCAGCAGCGGCTGGTGCTGGCCAGGGTGGCCTCCTGCTGTCAGGTGAGGCCAGAAACTAGGCCCAAAGCTGAGGTGCCTTTGTCCTGCTGCTGGAGGGCAGCCGTGGGAAGGAAGCTGGACAGCCCAAGCCGCTGTCACCTTTCGTGGTGAGAACTGACGTCAGGACAGCCTCCGTGTGGTGGAACAGTGGTGGGTGAGAGGGTGCACGCAGCACAGTGGTCACCCGAGGTGGGTGCTGGAAAGGGCATTTGTCCTCTAACTGAGGACAGAATGAATGAGAGTAAATAGGCTGAAGCACTGCAATGCTGTGTGGCCTTAGATACAACCCTTAGCCTCTCTGAGTTCTGTTTATTCTCATCTGTAAAATATATGTATGCAAGAGATGTAGCAGAGCCTCGACTAGAGAGTTGAGCAGGTGTCTTTCAATATCAACATTCTTTGATTCCACAAGTCTAAAGACTCCTATATTTTAAAAATGATTTTATGTGTCTCAGACTCCCAATTCAACATCCATTCCACATTCTCCTCACTTTTAGCATACTTTCTATCTGTTTTGTCAAGAAAATAGTGGTGTATTGGGGATGAAGTTACTTGATGATACTCAGGTGCAAGAATTGTCATATTACACTTTTTTAAAAATTCAAGTTCAAAATTCTCCCCCAAGAGTGGTGACTCTCAGTAGCAGTCATGATTGGAGCTCCTGCCCTCTAGCAGCTGTCAGGCATCCCTGGAGGACTGCTCAGCCCAGAAAATTTGGGGAGAGATCTTCCTTTTCCAGCCTATCATGGTCACTGCTTACTGTTTATTATCTGGGCCGGAATGGTCCACCGTAAGGCTGGAGGTTCCGTTCCCCAAGCCCACTCACCTCGCTCCACCCATGCCCAACGCAGGCAAGGTGGCCAGGTTCTCATGACTGGGGAATTCAGGACACCTCACAACCATATGCCACCTCTTCAGAGAGCCTGCCATCTTAAAGGAACAGCTTTAAGGAACTACCTGGTTTTCAGCCCTATGCACAACTTGCTACCCCTGGCCCCTTTCTCCATTCCAGGGAAGTCACCTCCAGGGTCTCACACTTACCTTCTTCAACTTCAGTACCAGCTCTATCTTCTCTTACCTCAGGTATGAACCCAGTCATACGGTAGGCAGTTTAACGACCATTTGGAGAATCCCAATTAAAGAGACACTTTAAAGAAAAGGCTGGGAGGGAGTTGCCATTCTCGTATCCCAGAAAGTTGCTTTCAGCCCCAGAAGCATAAAGGTCACTCCAGTGCTTTGAGGCAGGACCTGGAAACGCAGCACAAAGGCTGACTTGTTCATTCACTAGAGACTACTAAAATAATAAGAGCAGTATCAAAAGTGATATCTCAATAGATTTTCCTGCTACGGAAGCAGCTGAGCATGAATGCTCTCAATCTCTGCATCCTCCACACCCAGAAACTGAGCTGCACTCACACCCCTCGTGATCTTTCTCTAGTTTCATAAGATGTGGTGCCCCCTTTCATTCTGGGCCCACTCAGTTAGACTTGCCAAGATCAGGCTCCAAAGCCATCCTCCCTCTTGAAACTTCATCTTTTCCTCTTGCAGGTGTGTGTTGCCTTCAGACTATAAGCTTATTAGTTTCCCTCCCATTCATTGAAAAAGAAATCTATCTTTGGCCTCATATTCCCTGGAAAATGTCCCATGTCCTCTTCTCTCTTATCCAAACTTCTTAAAAGAGTAACCTGTACTCAATGTGACCACCCGGTATACCATTCGTTCACTCTGCACCCCCTGCAATCTGGCTGTGCTCTTGTTAAGGCCACCAGTATCCTTCTGATTACAAAATCTAATGGACGTTTTCCAAAATTTGTTTTGCTATACATTTCTGGGGCGTTTGGCAATGTGGATCACGTGCACTCCTGCCCCCCAAAGTAATAGTACATTTCCCAGTTTGTCTCATTCATTTCTATTCCTTCTTAACCGTGGGCTCCTCCCTCTCTACCCACCACTCACATACTTGTGTTCTCCAGGTGTCTGTTTTCAGCTCACTGCTTCTCATTATAGATACTCTTCTTGGGTGAATTTATCTACTCTCAGGAGTTCAACTACCACCTGTATGCTAATGACTCTCTAATTCGATCTCCTACTCAGATTTCTTCCCTAAGCTTCCGACTCACCAATTCCATTACCTGCTAGGTACCTTCGCTTGGATATTCATCAGATATTTCAGATTTGATTCCTCAAAAACTAAGTAGCACTTCCCTCCAGACTCAGTCTCTCTCTGTTTGTGTCACCTTCTCTTTACCCAGTGATCAAAGTTATAAAGTAACAGCCCTGACTTTTCTGTCTTCCTCACCCTCTTCATACAACTGATCATTACATTCTGATGGTTTCCCCTCCCATGGATTCCTCAAATCCATCCTCTTCCCTCCCATCACTGCTGCCATTGTCAAAAGCATCTTCTCTTCCTGGACTGACAGAGCCTCCTAACTGGCCTCCTGGTTTCCAGACTTGCTCCTTTCAGTTGAGCTCTTTCCAGAGCTACCCGAATGATCCACATAAAACACAAAACTGACCCTGTCCCTCTCCGCTAAGCCATTCCATGGCTTCCTGGAATCTACATGAGCAAGTTCAGCTTCCTTTCCTGGCATGCATGGCCCTCTGTGGCTGTCTCTTGCCTAATTCTCAGTCCTTGGCTCCTACCATTTGGATTCCAGCAACACTCAACTGGCAGTAGTTCCTTGTACACATCTCATTCTCCCTCTGTTCCTTGTTTCTGCTGTAAAATTAAATGTCATACTTTAGACTGTCAGGTTGGCATTATAAGGGAAGTTTCAAGTTCATTTGCTATTAAATATTAGAGCCTCTGTGCTTGGGGGCGGAGGAAAGAAGAGAAAAGGCTCATAGCTACAACCTCATTTCAGCCCCTTTCTCCCCCCAAAACAGACAAAAAGGGCACTGGGCTTGAGATATTTGTGTGTCCTGCTTAATTTAAAGCTGTTAATAAGTATGTCAAACATGTTCGGTTTTCACTCCAGGCTCTTCTTCCAAACCCGCGAAAGTCTATTTGTTACGAAGAGTGCGCTGCCCTCTAGAGGTGGCTTTCAGGGACAGAGCATATCACATCCGCATTTTTAAAGCATTCTGCAGTTTCTCACGAGAAACAAATTTCATAGCAAGACCTTTACTGTTACTGCTATTCGTCCAAAATGTGCTTCCCCAGGTATGATTCTGATTCACAAAATTTTTATTTATTTCCATAATAGTGTTTGGGGAGAAAGCACATGATGTACCTCAAAGTGCACTTGATTTGGAGTTAGAGGACTCAAGTTCTAGTTCAAGTTGTTCCACTAATGTCTGTGAACTTAGATCTCTCATCTGTTAATCAAGGGGTGCAAGACCCCATCCAGAAAACTTTGAGTCATCTGAAAGTATATTTTAGCAATAAAACTGGGAACAGAAACATCAGTAAATGCTTATTATATATATTTATGTAATTATATTTATATATTATATATATATTATATAATTATATATATAATATATTATTATTATATACTAAGTATACACAAGACACTAGGCTAAGAGCTGTTTTGCAGAGGTTTTGTGTTTACATTTGATCTTTAGAAAGTTAAATGAAAAATATTTGAAAAAAAAAATTGGAAAACATTCAGGGTTTCAATTTAAATGAATGAGTTTAACCCTGATCCCATTAAAACCTGAAAATGAAACTGAGCTAAAACAAATGTAAAACTTACTCTGAGGTTTCCAAGAGTCTATTACAGTATGAAAGCAGAAGTGAGTCATACAGCCACACACACACACACACACACAGACACACACACACACTTTAATTTGCCAATAAGCTGGTGTAAACCTCCTTTAGCCTGATTTCCCCTCCTCTATTTTCAACCAAGAGAAGAAAAATGAAGTCTTTCATTTAATGATTTGAGCCAACTATGATCGCTATATACTGTGTAATGATGACTAATGATAGGTAAAATTATATTTATTATCTTACAATGGCAATTGACTCCTGAGAATTTCTTTGAATGCTAGAGAAAGGGGAAAATGATTAAGACACCATTTATGTTCATAGTCAGATTGGGAGGAAGAGGCCACAAAGCCCAGAACACAGTAGCTGGGAGACAAGAAGTCTGTGTTCCTATGAGTCCACTTATGCTTGGAGGAGTCTGGGGGCACCAGGTGAACCTTCTGTAATGCAGGGAGCCATATCTGTATACTATGCTTATAATGCTGCTCCCGTGCTGTGTCATGTTAACACTCCCTTTGGCATCTGCCTCCTTGAATGAAAGATGCTACCAAGGTCAAAGCTGGCCTGCTGTGATAGGAGACCAGCAGCCCAAGTGGATGGAATCTTTTCCTCAGTTACATGTCTAGATGTCTTTGGACCTGATTTCTCACATCAAGCTCATAACTTTACCTCTATTTATCAGTTTTACTGTCTGTAATTTGTCAAAGTCCTGTGGATATTATCAGAGAAATGTACCTAAGAGAGTATCCCAAACATTTTGAACGCATACAAGACATTATTACTTAAAATTATCTCTTAAGATTCCATAGCTAAGGAACCCTTTAAAAATCTTTTGGGGGCCTTGGCCTAATCTATTCAGAATTCCTTGCTGGAGACACAGCTGGGAAGTAAGTCTTGAAAGGAGAAATGAAGAGAGTGAACAGACTTTACTAACAGTGTCCATAGTTTTATTCCTGAAAGTGTGGCATAACTGTTTGCTAGACCACAATCATTAAGAAATTCTCAGCGTCATCTTTCACGTGTTAGACTGAAAACGCCAAAACAAACAAACAAAAACCAAAAAACAAGGACTGAATTTTATCCTCCTCTCATATTTCAAATGCATTTCAAAGTTCAGTTACAAATATTGTTAAGGTAAGAATCTTCACTTGCTCTTACATAGTTCTCGGATTTATGACAATCACCGTATGCAATTGTCTCCTCTTCCCCTTCTTCTTTCTTCATAATCCTGATTTATCCTATTAATAGAACTTTAAATTTGTTGGGGTGTAGTCATAGTATAGGTAACTCACAAGACCTAACAGTATATTGAGATAATGAAAAGTATTGAATGCTGAGTCTGGAGGAGGAAAAGTGGTTCATATCGCTTCTCCCTCAAAGCAAGCTGCTCTGAGATTCAGTCTAAAGAGAATGAATTTTCAATATGTAGGAACGTGATTTGGTGGATGGTCTTGCTGCTCTCCTGAGGGAGATCCTGTTGCTCTTCCTGGAAGGAGGGTGCGTGGTGAGCAGCGGATGCCCTGCCCAGAGCCCATGGTAATTGGAAATGTAGCAGAACATCCTGTTCCTGGGAGAACTTCTGCTTGGTTGTTTGTGCTCTAGAGACTTGGCTCCTGGCGTTCTTGCACAGACCTTTGGACCCTGGCAAGGCCACTTGTGTTTCTGTCTTGGTGTGTGTACTAGCCTGGCTCTGGTTTTGCGTGTGATGTGGCTGTGGAAGCTGCTCGGACTGCCCGGCACATGCTTGCCCACGGGCCCTCTGCTAAGTTTCCGAAGGAGCAGCAGCACATGCGCTTCACTGGGAAATGAAAACTATTACTTGAGCAAGAAAGTAACAAAGCATCTTTCCTAATTCTTGCCTAAAGAGCGAGGGGCCAGCTTCTGGCTTTAATGGTGATTTTTTAAGTTTTTGACTATTGCCAGATACCAATGCTAAATACTTTTAGCTGTACGACTTGATTTGAACAGTACATACCAGAAAAGCACAATCAGAGGCTCTTGATGACATAGTACCAAGTGAGGATAATAGCATATGATCCCAAGAAAATCATTCAAACAGCTTGGGGGCTTGGTATTTGTATCTGTAACATGGAACGAAAAGGTAAAAGCAGTATGAATAACAAAACCTTCCTTGCTGGGGTTTTGGGAAGGATACCAGGTAGTCCTCATGAAGTATTTTAAGTCTTCCGGAAGGAGGGCCCATTTTAAATTCAAGGTATTACTATCACTAATTCTTGGTCATGACATTGTACACTATAAAAGGGAAATGAAAGAGTGGATGAGTTAAGTGATGAGCCTAAAACCACACAGTGAGCTGGGGAAACCCCCCAAAAAGAGAGATGTAGATTTGTTTCATCAAGAAACACAGCTATATCTGGGCAAAGCCCCAGAGTTTAAAGTGACAAGGACACTTGACATAGACCCTGAATTCACAGGCATGTAGACAAATAATACAGTTACACTGGTACAATACACGTGGAGTCACAGCAGTCCTTGTCTTTGGAGGGGAGGGGAGGTGGGTCCTGCTCAGGACGAGACTCTTCTGTGATTGATTTGCAGGTGCAGGGAGCAGGTGACCTCTGGGAACTCCCCGCAGGTTTCTGATGGTGACTGGCTGGGGAGGCTGCAGGTGGAAAGGGACAAAAATGCCTTGAGCTCTGCGCGGTGGGATCCTACCTTCATGCCCCAGACACTTTAACTGTTGCCCGAACTCATGGCCCGTCAACCAGGAAAGCATCACAGAAAGATGTTATGGCAATCAGTTGTGAAATGGAAAAGTCGACTGGGCAAGACTTTGTGAGCAGTCAGTATGAAGAGAAAAAAGGAAATTCAGCCAAGCAATGTCTTTGCTGTTTGCCTCAAGGTTATATTTTGTAACACATAATGGCAACAATTAAACAAGGACACAATATTATCTAATTTGTGCTGTTGTCTTCCCTGCATCTGGAACATTTTCTGCAGGAGCCTGCCTTTGTCTCTAGCATCCTCTGGCAAACAGTTCCCTTTCAGCTCAGGTCTTTTTGTAGAAGGAGCTTGATGTTGCAAGCAGCGGGCTCCTTCTGCCCTCAACTCTCCGTGGTGGTTAACGTGTCTTTCATTTTTTTCCAAGTTGCACTAGTCTGGTTCAATTTTTATTTCTGCTAATTTTTAATGAGTTAGTAACTCAGTGGTCCTGGCTCTGAATTTCTCAAATGTGGGTTGTTGGTAAGGATTCAATCAGCTTGTTGGCTCCTAATAGGTTCTGAAATCCAGTAACATTCATGGCGTGTGTATTTACCCGGGTGGCTATTGAATCGCAGAAGGAGAAATGGTCAAAGAGTAGAATCCAGTCAAAGCCTCTTTGGTTGCCAAGAGGGTTCTCGTTGCGTAAGCTCTGCCCTCATTGAAGCATTCACCCTTCAAAGGAGGATGTTACTATCTCCTTTTCTTATCACTTACTTTATTTTACAAGAAACTTCCACATCTTCCAAACCAATAAGCATGTCAGATTTGGTCCAAGCTCTACAAAGTAAATGCTGTGAAGATTTTCTAATTAGAAATTAACTTACATTACAGCTATAACTCTATATGCTGAACCTTATTCAGAATGATAATGGAAATTAACTGAGTAGCCAGTCATTTATATCTAAAAGCTACCATCACCACATATGCTGAAAGAAGCATTAGTGAGTATACTTGAGATGTATTTACATGGAAAAAAATTAAAATAGTATAGTAGAGAAATTCTGACTCTAGGATTAATAAAACCATATTTTGTTAAACCCAAATGGCTAAACGATTATATACAAAAGGATAATTTATTCACAGCATGTAAATAATCATGATTCTCAGTGGGAATTATTTGCATTTCAATTGTCACTAGTAATGAAGAGCTGTGTCTTATTTGTCCCCTTGTCATTGGAAAGAATACTTTACCATAAATTTAATTCAAGTTTTTATCATAAAAATGTTATCCTAAAAAATCTTGGTCACAATCTCCTTTTGTAGAATGTCTTTCTTTTTGTCTCTGTTTTGTTTCATTTGTTTTTGTTGTTTTGGTTTTTTTTAAATCAACTGTTATAACTGATTGAGTAAGGTTCAAGGTGGTGTATGTATATGCTCTTCTGAAAGCCAGCCTGAAGGTTGAATTAGGGATAACAACTTCTGCTTTGACGAGAGGAGCTGAATTTGGGTTCTCATTAGTGTAAGTGCCAGGGTAACAACCCACAGTCTTCCCGAATGTAGTGGTTCTCATTTACATACCATATCCTCAAACTACCTCTACTATAACTTTCTTAATGTTTTTCTTTAAAATGATGCATCTTTCACTTAAATAAACTTTCTTTAAATGGAACTTTTGGATAATGACTTCAGGTGAAAAACCAGAATTCCCTGCCACAATAGATGGCAACCATGAAAGGAAATAATGGTGAAAACAAGAAAATATTATTGGATTCCAGCTAGAAACTAGAGTCTGCCAAGGCACCGAACCTAAGGATTTCTCTCTGTTGGTTTCTCTCCTTTTTTTGTAAAGAGTTAAAGACACTGAATGGAGACTTTCTCTCAACATAGTGAGGAGTGTAGGAAAACTGAAAAGGGAAGAAATTTCTCACAATGTGATTGAGTGGTGTCACTACCTTCCCCCAACCCCAAATCACCTTCACCTTAGAAAACAATACTTCTGTAAAACCAATCAAACCCCATAAGTTTAACAGCTGGGTGGTGGTGGTGGTGGTGTACAGCTCTCCAAGTGAGACCAAGCTGAACCTCCGGCTCTTGTTCTCCAAACGACTTCTTCCTCTTGGGGATTCTAACTGTTGCTGCTGCCACCAACTGTTGCTGGCCTCCAGGTGAGTCCTCCTGGACATTCTGGCTTAAGTAGGAACACAGCCTTCCTTCCTACCTTCCTTCCTTCCTACCTTCCTACCTTCCTTCCTTCCTTCCTTCCTTCCTTCCTTCCTTCCCCTGAGGACACCTGAGAAGAGACTGGACATTTACATAAGACTTTATAAAGAAATGGGATAACAGAAAGGAAATAAAGAGAATAATTTAATTTGTCTTTTTATCTTTCCCCTGAGGCAGTGGTTCTCAAATTTTAGCTTGCATGGAAGTCACCTGGAGGGCTTGTTAAAATACTGCATGCTGGGCCCACCCCCAAGTCTTCTGATTCAGCAGGCCTGTGTTGGGAAGTGAGAAGCTACACCTGGAACGAACGCACAGGGGAGGCTGAGGCTGCTCGTCTGGGAATCTCACTTGGAGAACCACTACCCAGAGGAGACGCGTTAAGGCCCAGCATCTCCAGCCTGCCTGCCTTTAAGCCAGGCCCAAGTCTGAGGTATGTGGGGACATTCCTTAAGGGCTGGATCCTAATTCTAAAATGGAGAGGCAGCTAATCTTATAAATAAGATTGAATTTAATTCTCTCTCTCAAGCTAGAATAGATCAGCTCTTCCCTCATAGCGGCTCACACGTCTCCCTCTCACAGAGGTCACGCGGCCATAGTTCCTCAGTCCTAAGGTGCATATTTCCCACATTTTTACATCTCTGAAATTGGCATGTGTTTCACAGGCATTGTTAGTCATGCTGCAAATCGGGTCGTAGCTGTTCAAGTTGTCATTTCTGCGGTTTTGGTACTGCATGAGTGGATTTCATTGCCATTTAAAATGTTTTTAAAATTATGACACTGTGAGCACTAAAACAAGAAGTTACTGTGTATGAAGAAAAGTGTGGGAACAGGGCAATGGGGCTTACAGTTGGTATTGAAGCAAATATTTTGTCGCTAGAAGAACGATAACAATTCTGTATTTTTAAAAAGAGCTATGATATTATAGTTTTATCTTAAAATACTAACATTTATAAACAGCCATTTAAAGGATGGTGAAAATGTTACTCTCACCTTAAAAATAAGGCATACATAGATTTTAAAAATTCCTTTAGGGAAATACAGAAGCAAAAAAAATGTGAAGACCTCAGCTCTAGATGGCAGTTCTCCAAATGGGCCTCACAGTACTGGCACCTGGCCAGAATGAATTCTTTAACTATCCATGACAAAATGAGAAGGTAAGGACAATATATTCATTTTTTTAAAAAATGAAGCTAAATGTTTTCCGTTTAAAGTTCTGTTCTATAGTCTGAATTAGGTCCTTTCTACAGTTTTGGAGTAGAGGGAGTTAAAACATTTTTTAGTTTCAAAATAATGATGTTAATACATTACAGGCTTTTCCCCATTTCCCTTTAAAGCAACAGCTGGGCTTTACAGGGCCTATACAAAGAGGCTACCTACATAGATAAAGCTGAGTTTCATTTTGCTACCGAGATACACACAAAAGTATGGCCATAACTTGGAAAGCATTGCAGTTGAAAGAGAAGAAATTGCCAAGTCCTGCCTTTGTCAGGATGGTAACTTTAAGACAGACCCACATTTTAGGTGGATTGGGAGACCAGCCAAGGACAATATTAAAGGATGGTACAACAAGCCTTAAAGCAATAAAGAAGATTCACATAGGCAGTTTCTGTTGGTGAGGCAGTTGTATTGGAGGGAAGGGGGTGTTGGGAGGGGGAGGGAATAGAGGGTTTTTCTTGTATAGCCTGGCATATAGCTAGTACTAAAATGTGTTGAATATATGAACAAATGTAGCATTTGAAAATTTCTCCCAGTAGGAATTTTTTCTCATTAGCTCTTTTTTTGAATATTAATCTCATTACTCCTTCAAGGCCAAACAAGATTATCAATCAAATGGTGTGAGAAGGAAATCACGTATTAACTACGAAAGGAAGCAGTGGCTCATATGCCATGAAGAGAATTCAGATTAGAATGAATGAGAGTCAGGTAGCAGACAGAGTTAATATTCTAACAATTGGACTATGACCTAATGAGAAATTAAACACACTATCCTTTTCCTTTATGTCCTCATTTATTTTTGTTGGGGTTTGGGGGGATATGCTGCCTTAATTTGCTTTCAATGACTGTATTCTTCCTGGGAGGAATGGAATAAGTGACTAATACCTGAAAAATGGATGGCAGGTACGTTGAAGTGAGAGGCAGAGCAGACATACATTTTCTGTGTCAAGCACAATTTCCCAGGCTGAATTATATTTGAGATTTGTTTGTATTGGTTCTTTCATTATCACTTAACGCAAACAGCTGAAAAGCCAGATCAAGTGGTTAAGTGTGGAATCACATGATGTAATGTCTCCTAGACACAAGGGGTCAGCATTTCAACACAGATGACTGGGTTGAGGGCTTGCCTTCAGTTCTGCTGCTCTGCTCGGGTTTGATATGCTTATGCGTGTGAGGCTGCATAGGGAAATGAAATTCAATTTGTATTTTGCACATCACTTTCTTTTCCAGTTTAGAATTTTGATGGCTCCCTTTTAGACTTAATCCATCTGCTATTGCCGTGGGAAATATCTAACAGCGAATCTTCCCAATCTCACTGGCCCCCATGGTTTCAGCAAGCTTCAGTGACCTCTTGATTGATATTGCTTTCCCTTTCCCTAAAAGAGATTCGTAAACTGAAAGGTCCTTAATCTATGCTTGCTTAATGAATGTCTTGGGTGATTTCGTAGACTGCACTATTTTATTGTTGCCAATTTGTCAGGAAAAAGGGCTATGGGATGAATGAGACTGTATGTTGATTCTGGGTTTATTTGGGGCTTTTGACTTAGCATTGGGTTTCATGATCATTACTCTTATTTTTCTAAATTGAAGTATAGCTGATTTACAATGTTGTGTTAGTCTCAGGTGTATAGCAAAATGATGCAGTTATATGTGTGTGTGTATATTATATATATATATAATTTATTCTTTTTCAGATTCTTTTCCATTATAAGTTATTACAAGATATTGAGTATAGTTCCCTGGGCTATACAGTAGGTCCTTGTTGATTATCTATTTTATATATAGTAGTGTGCAGCTGTTAATCTCAAACTCCTAATTTATCCCCTCCCCCTTCCCCTTCGGTAACCGTAAATTTGTTTTCTATTTCTGTAAGTCTATTTCTGTTTTGTAAATAAATTCATTTGTGTTATTTTTTTTAGATTCACGTATAAGTGATATCATATGATATGTGTCTTTCTCTGTCTGAGTTACTTCACTTAGTGTGATAATCTCTAGGTCCGTCCATGTTGCTGTAAATGGCACTACTGCATTCTCTCTATGGCTGAGTAATATTCCATTGTATATATGTACCACATCTTCTTTATCCATTCATCAGTCAGTGGACACTTAGGTTGCTTCCATGTCTTGGCTGTTATAAATAGTGCTGCTATGAACATTGGAGTGCATGTATCTTTTCAAATTAGAGTTTTCATCTTTTCCACATATATGTCCAGGAATGGGATTGCTGGATGATATGGTAACTCTATTTTTAGTTTTTCTAAAGAACTTCCAGACTGTTCTCCACAGTGAATGTACCAATTTACATTCCCACCGATGGTGTAGGCGGGTTCCCTTTCCTCCACACCCTCTCCAGCATTTATTATTTCTAGACTTTTTGATGATGGCCATTCTGACCAGTGTGAAGTGATACCTTACTGTAGTTTTGACTTGCATTTCTCTAATAATTAGCGATGTTGAGCATCTTTTCATGTGCCTATTAGCCATTTGCATGTCTTCTTTGGAGAAATGTCTATTTAGATCTTCTGCCCATTTTTTAAAAACGTTTTATTTTATATTGTAGTATAGTCGATTAACATTGTTGTGATAATTTCAGGTGCACAGCAAAGCGACTTAGCCATACACATACACGTATCCATTCTCCCCCCAGGCTCCCCTCCCATCCAGGCTGCCACGTAACATTGAGCAGAATTCCCTGTGCTATACAGTAGGTCCTTCTTGGTTATGCATTTTAAATATCTGCCCATTTTTTTTGACTGGGTTGTTTGTTTTTTTGATATTGAGCTGTGTGAGCTGTTTGTATATTTTGGAAATTAATCTCTTGTTGGTCGCATCATTTGCAAATATTTTCTCCCATTCAGTAGACTGTCTTTCATTTTGAGTACGGTTTCCTTTACTGTGCAAAAGCTTTTAAGTTTAATTAGGTCCCATTTGTTTAATTTTGTATTTATTTCCATTACTCCAGGAGATGGATTCAAAAAAATATTGCTGCGATTTATATCAAAGAGTGTTCTGCCTGTGTTTTCCTCTAGGAGTTTTATAGTATCCAGTCTTACATTTAGGTCTTTGATCCATTTTGAGTTTATTTTTGTATGTGGTGTTAGAGAGTGTTCTAATTTCTTTCTTTTACATGCAGTTGTCCAGTTTTCCCAGCACCACTTATTGAAAAGACTATCTTTTCTCCATTGTATATCCTTGCTTTCTTTGTCATAGATTAATTGACCACAAGTGCATGTGTTTATTTCTGGGCTTTCTATCCTGTTCCATTGGTCTATGTATCTGTTTTTGTGCCAGTACCGTATTGTTTTGATTACTGTATGGTAATCAAATCAAGCTTTGTAATATAGTCTGAAGTCAGGGAGTGTGATACCTCCAGCTCTGTTCTTTCTCAAGATTGTTTGGCTATTTGGGGGTCTTTTGTGTTCACATACAAATTTTTTAATTATTTGTTCTAGTTCTGTGAAAAATGCCATTGGTGATTTGATAGACATTGCATTGACTCTATAGATTGCCTTGGGTAGTATGGTCATTTTAACACTATTGATTCTTTCAATCCAAGAACACGGTATATCTTTCCATCTGTTTGTGTCATCTTCAATTTCTTTCATCAGTGTCCTGTAGTTTTCAGAGTACGGGTTTTTGTCTCCTTAGGTAGGTTTATTCCTAGGATGATCATTGTTCTTTGATCTGCCCTTTCACTGCCATTCCTAACTCAGTGCAAGAGCGTGCTGCAGTATGTCTTGGGACATGCTATATTTTCCCCATAGTTAAAAAAATTACATACAGTAAAATTCACTCCTTTTGGTGAACATTTCTGTGAGTTTTAACAAATGAATAGAGTTGTCTAAAACCACCACAACGAGGTAAAATTCTATCACCCCAAAATGTTCCTTTTTGCTTCATCTTTGTAGTCAACCTCTCCGTCCATCTGGACCCTTGGCAACTACTGCTCTGTTTACTCTGTCATCATAGTTTTGCCTTTTCCAGACATTATATAAATGCAATTACATGGTATATAAGCTTTGAGTCTGTATTCTTTCACTTAATGCAATGCATTTGAGATTTATCTATGTTGCATGTACCAGTAATTTGTTATTTTGTTGTTATCATTGCTGGCTAGTCTGTTTATCAATTTACCAGTTGAAGGACATTTGGGTTGTTTCTGGTTTTGGGTGATTGTGAATAAAACTATCATAAACAGTTACATACAGATTTTTCTGTGAATATAAGTTCTCGTTTCTCTTGGGTAGAGGGATAAGTTAAAATATCCTTTATTTTCAAAATGATAAGGTTAATGCATAACAGACTTTTTAAAAAAATTGTTTTTCTTTTTCACACTTCCTTTTAAAGTAACAGCCATGTGATCTACAGGGCCTGCACAAGGAGGCTCCCCACAAGTTGATGAAGCTGAGTTTCATTTTGCTGCTGATACACGTGGAAGTGTGGCCTATAACTTGCTAAGCATTGCAGCTGAAGGTATCTAGGAGTGAAGATGCTGGGTCAAGGACACTCTATATTTGCAATTGCTTAACGATCCTCTTCAAAACGCTCCAAACTCTCATGAGAGTTGAGTACATGTACAGAGTCTAGATTCCTGCACTCAGAGAATGTTCATGCATTTATAGAGTTTAAACTGAAACAATAATATATTTAAGCCAGAAGAGATCTTATGTGACGTTTATTTAGACGTTGTTTTATAAACGAGCAGTTGAGGCCTAGAGAAAGGAAGGGGTTTGCTTAAGGCCATTTAGCTAACCAGCCACACGTGGGTCTCTGGTCTTCTGATATTGTTTCAATTCAGATTTCTTACCATTTGGTAAATAATTATATTGACTCCCAAACAGAAGTAACAAAAATTATTAATTAACAGTATAAGCTTTTATAATGCTTTTAATTTATTAAAAGTATTTTTACATTTGCCATAACCTGTCCCTCCCGAGACTTTCCCATCTCAGTTACCAGCACCACCATCCAGTCAGTTACTCAAGCAAGAAACCTGGTTATTTTTGATGGTCTGAGCTTAGAAAATTCCGTGTTACAGAGTGGACATTCAGTAAATATTTGCTGAGTGAAAGAGTACTTGGACAGATATATGCATTTGAAATGTCTAAAATCTGATGTAATTCACACTGCTTTTGTATCATAGGTCGTAAAGGCTTTCACATGAACAATGAATCTCAAACATTTGGCACGTAAAACACTGGATGCCTTTTAGTGTGCTTTCAAATTTTTAAGGTGATTTGAAATAACTGACCATATTTTATAATGCAATAAGATTATATTTTTATCATTCATTTTGTCCATTTCTTCCCTTTTTTCATGAACTATTTATAAGGTTGTTATTATGTACTAGACCCTGTGCTAGCACTGGTGATAAAGATATGAACAAGAGAATTATCTTCTCTGCCCTCAGGGTGTTTACAGTTTGGCAGGAAAGGCAGACAGAACAAATAATGAGAAATGTCCCTTTTCATGTGAGTGTGATGTATTATGGGAGTGTGTAGCAGGTGCGCTCAACTCAGTCTGAGAATGAGAAAAAATGGAATCAGTAAAGCCTACTGAGGGAGGTGACATCAGAGGGGAACTAAGAGTAGGGTAGCAATGAGCAGGTGAAGAGTGAGGGGGTGCATATTCCAGGCAGAGGGAACAGTGTGTGTAAGGAAGGAAGAGACATTGCACATTAAAGACAAACAACAACAGCCCCAAACCTGGAAGAAGGCCTGTGGGGTTGGATCAGGGTGAGTGATGGGAAGAGTGATGTGAAATGAGACTAAAAAAGCCAGCCGGAGCCAGATCGTGGGGGCCCCAAAGGCCAGAGTGAGGATTTTGTACTTAATTCCAACAGTGATAGGAGGCAATTTAAGGGTTTAAAAAGAAAATGACACAATTATATTTTCACTTTTTTTTTTTTACATCTTTACTGGAGTATAATTGCTTTACAAAGGTGTGTTATTTTCTGCTTTACAACAAAGCGAATCAGTCATACATACACATATGTTCCCATATCTCTTCCCTCTTGCGTCTCCCTCCCTCCCACCCTCCCTATCCCACCGCTCTAGGTGGTCACATAGCACTGAGCTGATCTCCCCGTGCCATGCGGCTGCTTCTCACTACCTATCTATCTTACGTTTGGCAGTGTATATATGTCCATGCCACTCTCTCACTTTGTCACAGCTTACCCTTCCCCCTCCCCATATCCTCAAGTCCATTCTCTAGTAGGTCCGTGTCTTTATTCCTGTCTTACCCCTAGGTTCCTCATGACATTTTTTTTTTCTTAAATCCCATATATATGTGTTAACATATGGTATTTGTCTTTCTCTTTCTGACTTACTTCACTCTGTATGACAGACTTCAGGTCCATCCACCTCACTACAAATAGCTCAATTTCATTTTATGGCTGAGTAATATTCCATTTTATATATGTGCCACATCTTCTTTATCCATTCATCCGATGATGGACACTTAGGTTGTTTCCGTCTCCGGGCTATTGTAAATAGAGCTGCAATGAACATTTTGGTACATGACTCTTTTTGAATTATGGTTTTCTCAGGGTATATGCCCAGTAGTGGGATTGCTGGGTCATACTGTAGTTCTATTTGTAGTTTTTTTAGGTACCTCCATACTGTTCTCCATAGTGGCTGTATCAATTTACATTCCCACCAACAGTGCAAGAGGGTTCCCTTTTCTGCACACCCTTTCCAGCATTTATTGTTTCTAGATTTTTTGATGATGGCCATTCTGACTGGTGTGAGATGATATCTCATTGTAGTTTTGATTTGCATTTCTCTAATGATTAATGATGTTGAGCATTCTTTCATGTGTTTGTTGGCATTCTGTATATCTTCTTTGGAGAAATGTCTATTTAGGTCTTCTGCCCATTTTTGGATTGGGTTGTTCGTTTTTTTGTTATTGAGCTGCATGAGCTGCTTATAAATTTTGGAGGTTAATCCTTTGTCAGTTGCTTCATTTGGAAATATTTTCTCCCATTCTGAGAGTTGTCTTTTGGTCTTGTTTATGGTTTCCTTTGCTGTGCAAAAGCTTTGAAGTTTCATTAGGTCCCATTTGTTTATTTTTGTTTTTATTTCCATTTCTCTAGGAGGTGGGTCAAAAAGGATCTTGCTGTGATTTATGTCATAGAGTGTTCTGCCTCTGTTTTCCTCTAACAGTTTCATAGTTTCTGGCCTTACGATTAGGTCTTTAATCCATTTTGAGCTTATTTTGGTGTATGGTGTTAGGGAGTGATCTAATCTCATACTTTTACAAGTACCTGTCCAGTTTTCCCAGCACCACTTATTGAAGAGGCTGTCCTTTCTCCACAGTACATTCCTGCCTCCTTTATCAAAGATAAGGTGACCGTATGTGCATGGGTTTATCTATGGGCTTTCTATCCTCTTCCATTGATCTAGCTTTCTGTTTTTGTGCCAGTACCATACTGTCTTGATTACTGTAGCTTTGTAGTATAGTCTGAAGTCAGGGAGCCTGATTCCTCCAGCTTCGTTTTTCGTTCTCAAGATTGCTTTGGCTATTCGGGTCTTGTGTGTTTCCATATAAATTGTGAAATTTTTGTTCTAGTTCTGTGAAAAATGCCAGTGGTAGTTTGATAGGGATTGCATTGAATCTGTAGATTGCTTTGGGTAGTAGAGTCATTTTCACAATGTTGATTCTTCCCATCCAAGAACATGGTATATCTCTCCATCTATTTGTATCATCTTTAATTTCTTTCATCAGTGTCTTATAATTTTCTGCATACAGGTCTTTTGTCTCCTTAGGTAGGTTTATTCCTAGATATTTTATTCTTTTTGTTGCAATGGTAAATGGGAGTGTTTTCTTGATTTCACTATCAGATTTTTCATCATTAGTGTATAGGAATGACAGAGATGTCTGTGCATTAATTTTGTATCCTGCTACTTTACCAAATTCATTGATTAGCTCTAGTAGTTTTCTGGTAGCATCTTTAAGATTCTCTATGTATAGTATCACGTCATCTGCACACAGTGACAGCTTTACTTCTTCTTTTCTGATTTGGATTCCTTTTATTTCCTTTTCTTCTCTGATTGCTGTGGCTAAAACTTCCAAAACTATGTTGAATAAGAGTGGTGAGAGTGGGCAACCTTGTCTTGTTCCTGATCTTAGGGAAATGCTTTCAGTTTTTCACCATTGAGGATGATGTTGGCTGTGGGTTTGTCATATGTGGCTTTTATTATGTTGAGAAAAGTTCCCTCTATGCCTACTTTCTGGAGGATTTTTATCATAAATGGTTGTTGAATTTTGTCAAAAGCTTTCTCTGCATCTATTGAGATGATCATATGGTTTTTCTCCTTCAATTTGTTAATATGGTTTATCACGTTGATTGATTTGCATATATTGAAGAATCCTTGCATTCCTGGAATAAACCCCACTTGATCATGGTGTATGATCCTTTCAATGTGCCGTTGGATTCTGTTTGCTAGTATTTTGTTGAGGATATTTGCATCTATGTTCATCAGTGATATTGCCCTGTAGTGTTCTTTCTTTGTGGCATCCTTGTCAGGTTTTGGTATCAGGGTGATGGTGGCCTCGTAGAATTAGTTTGGGAGTTTTCCTCCCTCTGCTATATTTTGGGACAGTTTGAGAAGGATAGGTGTTAGCTCTTCTCTAAATGTTTGATAGAACTCGCCTGTGAAGCCATCTGGTCCTGGGCTTTTGTTTGTTGGAAGATTTTTAATCACAGTTTCAATTTCAGTGCTTGTGATTGGTCTGTTCATATTTTCTGTTTCTTCCTGATTCAGTCTTGGTAGGTTGTGCATTTCTAAGAATTTGTCCATTTCTTCCAGGTTGTCCATTTTATTGGCATAGAGTCGCTTGTAGTAATCTCTCAGGATCTTTTGTATTTCTGCAGTGTCAGTTGTTACTTCTCCTTTTTCATTTCTAATTCTATTGATTTGAGTCTTCTCCCTTTTTTTCTTGATGAGTCTGGCTAATGGTTTATCAATTTCGTTTATCTTCTCAAAGAACCAGCTTTTAGTTTCATTGATCATTGTAATCATTTCCTTCATTTCTTTTTCATTTATTTCTGATCTGATTTTTAGGATTTCTTTCCTTCTGCTAACTTTGGGGTTTTTTTGTTCTTCTTTCTCTAATTGCTTTAGGTGCAAGGTTAGGTTGTTTATTCGAGATGTTTCCTGTTTCTTAAGGTAGGATTGTATTGCTATAAAGTTCCCTCTTAGAACTGCTTTTGCTGCATCCCATAGGTTTTGGGTTATCGTGTCTCCATTGTCATTTGTTTCTAGGTATTTTTTGATTTATTCAGTGATCACTTCGTTATTAAGTAGTGTATTGTTTAGCCTCCATGTGTTTGTATTTTTTACAGATCTTTTCCTGTAATTGATATCTAGTCTCATAGCGTTGTGGTTGGAAAAGATACTTGATACAATTTCAATTTTCTTAAATTTACCAAGGCTTGATTTGCGACCCAAGATATGATCTATCCTGGAGAATGTTCCATGAGCACTTGAGAAAAATGTGTATTCTGTTGTTTTTGGATGGAATGTCCTATAAATGTCAGTTAAGTCCATCTTGTTTAATGTATCATTTAAAGCTTGTGTTTCCCTGTTTATTTTCATTTTGGATGATCTGTCCATTGGTGAAAGTGGGGTGTTTAAGTTCCCTACTATGAATGTGTTACTGTCAATTTCCCCTTTTACGGCTGTTAGTATTTGCCTTATGTATTGAGGTGCTCCTATGTTGGGTGCATAGAAATTTACAATTGTTATATCTTCTTCTTGGATCGATCCCTCGATCATTATGTAGTGTCCTTCTTTGTCTCTTCTAATAGTCTTTATTTTAAAGTCTATTTTGTCTGATATGAGAATTGCTACTCCAGCTTTCTTTTGGTTTCCATTTGCATGGAATATCTTTTTCCATCACTACACTTTCAGTCTGTATGTGTCTCTAGGTCTGAAGTGGGTCTCTTGTAGACAGCATATATATGGGTCTTGTTTTTGTATCCATCCAGCCAATCTGTGTCTTTTGGTGGGAGCGTTTAGTCCATTTACATTTAAGGTAATTATCGATTTGTATGTTACTATTCCCATTTTCTTAATTGTTTGGGGTTTGTTATTGTAGGTCTTTTCCTTCTCTTGTGTTTCTTGCCTAGAGAAGTTCCTTTAGCATTTGTTGTAAAGCTGGTTTGGTGGTGCTGAACTCCCTCAGGTTTTGCTTGTCTGTAAAGGTTTTAATTTCTCCATCAAATCTGAATGAGATCCTTGCTGGGTAGAGTAATCTTGGTTGCAGGTTTTTCTCCTTCATCACTTTAAATATATCCTGCCAGTCCCTTCTGGCTTGCAGAGTTTCTGCTGAAAGATCAGCTGTTAACCTTATGGGGATTCCCTTGTGTGTTATTTGTTGTTTTTCCCTTGCTGCTTTTAATATGTTTTCTTTGTATTTAATTTTTGACAGTTTGATTAATATGTGTCTTGGCATGTTTCTCCTTGGATTTGTCCTGTATGGGACTCTCTGTGATTCCTGGACTTGATTAACTATTTCCTTTCCCATATTAGGGAAGTTTTCAACTATAATCTCTTCAAATATTTTCTCAGTCCCTTTCTTTCTCTCTTCTTCTTCTAGAACCCCTATAATTCGAATGTTGGTGCATTTAATGTTGTCCCAGTGGTCTCTGAGACTGTCCTCAGTTCTTTTCATTCTTTTTTCTTTCTTCTGCTCTGCAGTAGTTATTTCCACTATTTTATCTTCCAGGTCACTTATCCGTTTTTCTGCCTCAGTTATTCTGCTATTGATCCCATCTAGAGTTTTTTTAATTTCATTTATTGTGTGTTCATTGTTGCTTGTTTCCTCTTTAATTCTTCTAAGTCCTTGTTAAATGTTTCTTGCATTTTGTCCATTCTATTTCCAAGATATTGGATCATCTTTACTATCATTATTCTGAATTCTTTTTCAGGTAGACTGCCTATTTCGTCTTCATTTGTTAGGTCTGGTGGGTTTTTATCTTGCTCCTTTATCTGCTGTGTGATTTTCTGTCTTCTCATTTTGCTTATCTTACTGTGTTTGGGGTCTCCTTTTTCAGGCTGCAGGTTCATAGTTCCCGTTGTTTTTGGTGTCTGTCCCCAGTGGCTAAAGTTGGTTCAGTGGGCTGTGTAGGCTGCCTGGTGGAGGGGACTAGTGCCTTGTTCTGGTGGATGAGCCTGGATCTTGTGTTTCTGGTGGGCAGGTCCGCGTCTGGTAGTGTGTTTTGGGGTTTCTGTGGACCTATTATGATTTTAGGCAGCCTTTCTGCTAATGGGTGGCATTGTGTTCCTTTCTTGCTAGTTGTTTGGCATAGGGTGTCCAGCACTGTAGCTTGCTGCTCATTGAGTGAAGCTGGGTGCTGGCGTTGAGATGGAGATCTCTGGGAGATTTTTGCCATTTGATATTATGTGGAGATGGGAGGTCTCTTGTAGACCAGTGACCTGAAGTTGGCTCTCCCACCTCAGAGGCACAGCACTGACTCCTGGCTGTAGCACCAAGAGCCTTTCATCCACACGGCTCAGAATAAAAGGGAGAAAAAGAAGAAAGAATAGAAAAAGAAAGAAAGAAGATAAAATAAAATAAAGTAAGATAAAATAAAGTTATTAAGTAAAAAATAATTATTAAGAAAAAAAAATTTTTAAGAAAAACAAAAACAGACAGATAGAACCCTAGGACAAATGGTGGAAGCAAAGCTATACAGACAAAATCTCACACAGAAGCATACACATACAGACTCACAAGAAGAGGAAAAGGGGAAAAAATAATAAATCTTGCTCTTAAAGTCCCCTCCTCAATTTGGGATGATTCGTTGTCTATTCATGTATTCCACTGATGCAGGGTACATCAAGTTGATTGTGGAGCTTTAATCCCTGCCTCTGAGGCTGCTGGGAGAGATTTCCCTTTCTCTTCTTTGTTCTCACAGCTCCCGGGGCTCAGCTTTGGATTTGGCCCCGCCTCTGTGTGTAGGTCGCCGGAGGGCGTCTGTTCTTCGCTCAGACAGGACGGGGTTAAAGGAGCAGCTGCTTCGGGGACTCTGGCTCACTCAGGCCGGTGGGGGGGAGGGGCACGGAGTGCGGGGCGAGCCTGCGGCGGCAGAGGCCAGCGGGACGTTGCACCAACCTGAGGCGCACCGTGCGTTCTCCCGGGGAAGTTGTCCCTGGATCCCGGGACCCTGGCAGTGGCGGGCTGCACAGGCTCCACGGAAAGGGGTGTGTGGATAGTGACCTGTGCTCGCACACAGGCTTCTTGGTGGCGGCGGCAGCAGCCTTAGCGTCTCATTCCCGTCTCTGGGGTCCACGCTGTTAGCCGCGGCTCGCGCCCGTCTCTGGAGCTCCTTTAAGCAGCGCTCTTAATCCCCTCTCCTCGCGCACCAGGAAACAAAGAGGGAAGAAGAAGTCTCTTGCCTCTTCGGCAGGTCCAGACTTTTCCCCGGACTCCATCCCGGCTAGCCGTGGTGCACTAACCCCCTGCAGGCTGTGTTCACGCCGCCAACCCCAGTCCTCTCCCGGCGCTCCGACCAAAGCCCAAGCGTCAACTCCGAGCCCCACCCGCCCCGGCGGGTGAGCAGACAAGCCTCTCGGGCTGGTGAGTGCCGGTCGGCCCTGATCCTCTGTGCGGGAACCTCTCCGGTTTGCCCTCTGCACCCCTGTTGCTGTGCTCTCCTCCGTGGCTCCAAAGCTTTCCCCCTCCGCCACCCGCAGTCTCCGCCCGTGAAGGGGCTTCCTAGTGTGTGGAAACATTTCCTCCTTCACAGCTCCCTCCCACTGGTGCAGGTCCCGTCCCTATCCTTTTGTCTGTTTATTCTTTTGCCCTACCCAGGTACGTGGGGGAGTTTCTTGCCTTTTGGGAGGTCTGAGGTCTTCTGCCAGCGTTCAGTGGGTGTTCTGTAGGAGTTGTTCCACGTGTAGATGTATTTCTGGTGTATCTGTGGGGAGGAAGGTGGTCTCCGCGTCTTACTCTTCTGCCGTCTCCCCTCCAAGCGAAGCTCAGGTCCTTGATGTCTCATCGCAGAAAGAATTCAGTGAGAGGCAAAGTGATAGGTAAGAAGTGGATTTATTTAGAGAGAAACACACTCCACAGGCAGAGTGTGGGCCATTTCAGAAGGCGAGAGCAACCTATTTTCACTTTTAAAATAAGACTTTGGCTTCTGTGGGGAGGTTGATTAGAGAAGGTAAGAATGAACACACAGGTGGAGACCAGTAAGGCAACTGTAGTCAACCTGTTACTGCATCACAAATCTCTCTAAATTTTAGCAGCCTGCAGCAAGCACTATCTCATAGTTCATGGGTCAGGATCCCGGTGCAGCTTGCCTGGTGTCACTGATTCAGGACTCACAAGGCTACCATCCAGGTGTCAGCCAGAGCTGCTGTCATGTTTGACACTCACGGGAGGGAGAAGCCACATCCACACTCACTCACACGGCTGTTGGCCGGAATCAGTACCTCAGGGACCATTGGGCTGGGGACTTAATTGTCATAGTTGTGGCTGGAGGCTTCCCTCAGTTCAGTGTCATCTGGGTCTCTCCACAGGGCAGCTGTCACTCGCAGCAGCTGGATTCCTTCAGAAGCAGCAAGTGAGAGAATGAGAACAAAATGAAAGCCAGAGTCTTTTTGTCACCCTCTCAGCCGTGGCAACCCATCATGTTTGCTGCATCCTATTTAGAGGTGAAAGGAGAGAGGATCACACCACACTGTGAATACCAGAACATGGAGGGGGGGTCACTGGGGATCTTTTGCCACCGTGTAGCTCTTGCAATGGTCCAACTCAAAAATGCAGTTTGAACTTGGGTGGTAGCAGGAGGGTCAGAGAGAAGTGCTGGTATTCTTCCTCTTGCCAAACACGAGTAATATTTAGAAGACAGAATTGGAAAAACTTGATAGTTGCTTGGATATGGTGGATAAAGGAATGAGAGATTTTAAAGAAGACTCCAGATTTCAGGCTTGAACACCTGAGTAGATACCAGCACTATTTGCTTATAGTGATATCCTGCAGGAAAGGAGAGATGATAAGTTCAGTCCTGGATATAGTAGGTTTCAGGTGACTCTGCAGTATCTAATTTGACATAAGCAGATAGGTAGTTATATATTGAAATTTGGAGCTCATAAGAAAGTTATGGGTCATATGATAGAGTTTGTATTTGTCACCATAGGGATGGTAATCAAAGCCTCTCTTAGGTCTGGTTCCCTAGAAGCTCAAATTTCCCAAGTGACAAGTGGTCACTGGGAATGAGGTGAGTAGACTCGAATTCTACCCTGGCTCCTGGATTCATCCATTCTACGTATTGGAGACAGAAGAACACATAATGACCATTGGCATAAGGTATATGTTATATCCTGAAAGCAACACCCCAACCTCACTTGGTGTCATCTCCAAACTGTAACCTTAGTTGTCCCTCCAAGAGGCTGTTCCAATCTCTATCAGGACAGTAATGTCTGGGTTATGCAGTATGCGAGAGACCAGCCTCAGTCTACTTTTAGTTTGTACCAACATACCAATCTGACCCAGCTATGAACCAGACCTAGGTTTTTCCTCCTCCGTCATTGGATGGGTTCTCAGGTATTATATAACAGAACCATTTTAACATGCCCACATCCTGGGGCCTTTGGATCTTCTTCTTGGAACTCTAATGAGGCTGTCCTGGCATCTTCACCTCATTTAACGTGAATCACACATTTCTCACACCAAATGTGTGGTTTTTTATTCCCACACCAACCAATTTTCCAACTTCCTGGACACCAATTAGGTGTCCTACGGTTCAATTATAGCACCATCTGGAGTTAGCTTAGCCCCCACAGGTTAAGAGCTCAGTCCCAAAAGGCTGCCCTCCCTCACAACTTCAGACATTAATCACAAGTCCATGTTGTCACCTGTGTTCTGACTGACCAGCTATAAATCAAAGGTTTCTGTGACCCCCTCCTAAGGTTTGACAATTTGCTAGAACTGCTCACAGGACTCAGGAAAACAATTTATTTACTATATAACCAGTTCGTTATAAAAGGATACAACTCAGGAACAGGCAGATGCAAGAAATGTATAAGGTAATGTGTGGGGAAAGGAAGTGGAGCTTCCATGTCCTCTCCAGGGGCACCACCCTCCTAGTACCTCCATGTGTTCACCAACTCAGAAGTTCTCTGAGCCCCATAGGATTTTTATGGAGGCTTCATTACATAGGCATGATTGAGCAAAGCCTTCGTCATTCATGATTAACTCAAACTCCAGGCACGATCCTCTCCCTGGAGGTCAGGGGGTAGGGCTGGATGTTTCAACCCTCTAATCACCGCCCAGCAGCCATCCTCCAGGAGTCACCTCATTAGCATAAACACAGGTATAGTTGAAGGGGGCTTATCATGAAAAACAAAAGAGGCTCCTCTTATCACTGCCACTCAAGAAATTTCAAGGGTTTTAGGAGTGCTGTGCTAGGGACCAGAGCCAAAAGCAAAATATTTGTTATTATGTCACAATATCACAGATGGGGATGAAGTAAACTGTGGATATACAACCCACACTTGATTGGCAACTGACTAAACTGCCTGATCTGTCAAATTATACTAGAAAGATCATGATTCCTGAACGTATGTTTTTTTCACTACTCCCACTTCAACTAAATCCTCCTCCATAGGCACCCAAATATCTTTCTGGGCCATGTAGAATCTGTTAAAAAGAACAGCACGTTTCCTGACATCCACAACATTAGGGAGGAAGGGTGAAAAACAATTGCATAATTACCATTGCACAATCGCAATTGGAACTGATTCTTCCAGCCTGAAATTTGTTCTTGGTCTCCCCTGGTGACATTGCAGACCTTCATTATAAGTGGAGAAACTTGGTAACCATGTCACACATTTCCCTGTGGTCTGAAACATTTAATGAGATGATGACCTGTTTTTATCTACAAAATTTGACACCATTAGCTGTTAGCCAAACATACAGAGTGAGGTTGAGACCATGATTTGTAATCTCAGAATTTAGATGTTTCTCTAAAAAACATCTGGGCAAAATGAACAAATTTCCTCTATTACTAGGGATTTTGATATTAGAGCAGATGCATTGTAACTCGGTAGCGGAGTGTGTATAATAGGCTGCATAACTGTTTACTAATATTCAGTGCCCCATTTTCAAAAATTTTACACTTATCTCACCCTTTGAAATTAGGTTTGGTCATATGACTTGCTTTGGTCAAAGAAATGTTATGGCAGTGACACACATATCCTTTCCTGGTGGAAGTTTAAGAACCAGTGCATTTTTGTAGTGCTGCCTTTCTCCTCTGCCTTGGCAACCGGCAGTTATAGCCAGTGGTTCCTTCTCTGGCTGGATCACTGGGTAAGGACAAAGTGATGTGGAGCAGAGCCCCCAGCTAGCATAGAAGGGAAATGTATTATGAGTAAGAAATAAACCTTTGTAACTTTAAGCCACTGAGATTTGGAGTTGTTTGTTACCACAACATAATCAACCTAACTTGACTGATAAAGAGTGTATATTTCTACTGCACACCTCTATTATATTATCTGGAGTCATTTTTATAAGAAAGAAACATTGGGGGGAAAAGGTAGTGTGGGTGTAACAAGAAAAAATTGGTAGAAAATAGTCTTTAAACTGTCACTACAAATTGGTGAAAATAACCTACTTGTTCTTTCATGTTTAACTATATACTGCTGTAAAAATGATCAAATATTTTGTTTTAAGTGCTTAGGGGTAGGGAAGGAGGTGGAGGAGTTGGGACTTCAAAATACTAAATGCACAAAGAAATGGAAAGTTCTCCAGATTTTCTAAAAGGATCAAAGAAAAGTGAACTAATAGAAATACCTCTAACTACAGAGACAAAAAAAAACCCTGTTGGCTGGGTGTTTTTCTAACTCCTCATCTAGGATTAGCCTGTGGGTGTTACCCCACTCTGCTCGTCACGTTTTAGAGGATCAATCCAATGCTTGGAATATTGGAGAAATCTATCAGATCTGCCTACCACCCATGAGGTAGGCAAAGTATGACGGCCAAAAACTAGTTAGAACTAAAGAAAAGTCCCCAGAGAGCCTTTCTCCAAGTTGCTGAAGACTTTATCAGGTTGATATATGTTTTCTTGGTTAGAAAGGATTTCTTTATGTCTCTTAGAGTGTTCCTCAGATTGAAATGTGAATTGAAAAGTCTGATGAGATACATTTATGTATTGCAATATGATTACCACCATAGCATTAGCTAACACTTCTATTATATCACATAATTATTTCTTTTTTTGTGGTGAGAATTAAGATCTAATCTCTTAGTAACTCTGAAGTTTATAGTATGGTATTATTGACTACAATCATATATGAATGTATCAAATCAAAATGTTGTACATGTCAGTTATATCCCCCCAAAAAGTTTGATGAGATGATAAAATCAGGGCCTGACTTTAGTGTTCTTTGAAGAAAGTAAGCACGAGTTGCTTCATCTGACTTGAATGTATCGACAGTTATCTTTAATTGCTTTGCAGGGTATGTATGTGTGTGGAGGGAGCTCCAAGAAATTAGACATAATGTAATTGACCAGTCAGCTGTTTTCAAGGGTTTCCAGCAGTTACTTGAGAAATGTGGCATCAGTGCAATAAGGAGACCAGGTTTTAGATTCTTCTCCAAGCAGGACGTATCTGCTTCCACAAACAGGGTTTATAGCATCCCTTTAAACACAATACCTGGAATAGAATGAATTATGCCTAAAAGAACCAAAGTGTAAGTAAAAAAATGCTTAGGTTTACTGGACATGTATGCCGTCTTACTTGGCCATGATATACATTTGCTGACAATGCTATAGAGAAGGAAACACTTGCAAATATCAATTGATTAAAAAAAAACAACTTCTCTTTGAGTAAGTGCACAAACAAAACCTACGGCTTAGTTTACTGCTATCTATAAAAGCAAGCACAAAATTTCCATACTGGTTAAAGCGGGGAGGTAGGAAAATGAAGAAACAAACCCAAATTTTATCTTCACTGTAGCTAGAACAGAGCTACAGAGCTCCAGATTTATGTAGTCTGCCTGCTAGCCACGTCCACTTAAGTGTCTAACGGACATCCAAACTTCTGTGTCTCGGCTGCACTCTTGATATCTCCCTCCTTTAACCTGCTTTCCCTGCAATCTTTCCCATCTCAGGAAATTGAAACTTCATTTCTCCAGCTGCTCAGGCCAAAAACTTTGGAGTTACGTTTGACTCTCCTCTTTCTTTCACACTGAATGCATCGGTAGATTTGGTCTGCTTTATTTTAAATATATATCCTGAATCTGACTACTTATAACCATCTCCCTTGTTCTCAATCTAGTCCAAACCATCACCAGTTCCCTTCTGGACTAAGCAAGAGCCCCTACTCATCTCCTTGTTCCCAGTCTTGTCCTCTCAGAGACACTTCTCACCAAAGCAGCCAACAGGAATTTTTTTAACATTTATTTTTTAAAATAACACATACATATACATAATTTAAAGAGTCAAATAATTTCAAAAGTTTGTTACTTAAACAGCAGTCCCTTACCTCCACCCTCCCCCCATTTACTGCTTCCCAGAGGCAACCACTTTGAACTCCTTTATCTGATTCTTTTGATATTGACCACATTTCATTCAGTCACCAGTGCCTGTGATTATATGATGCTACAAAAGCTGCCAGTCACACCGCGGTACGCCATGGGTTGAGACATATCCTGATTATGGACATGCTGAAATGTGAAAAAATGTCTCAGAATTGAAGAAATATGGTACTTTCATTTCTTTGAATAATATGGTTTTATATATGTGTATATATATATTCTTGATTCTTGGGTTTAGCCATTAAACATTGACCTCCCACTATGGAAGATGAAGCTCCATTATGCTTTTATATCCTCTCCCCTACTGTCATACCCCTCATCCACATATAATGTAATATGATTGTATTAATATCCAACATCTTCGCAGTATGACTATATAAACATAGTCACAGCTGGACCATATAATCTTTAATGATCTTGTCTCTTTCTTTCCCATTCCTTTCTGTTTTCCCCTGGAATTATTGTCTTTTTAAAAATTTGCTTACATTTCTATACAATTATTCTCAAATTCACTCTCCTGTGTATAAATCTCAGAAACTTTCAGTTCTTTGTCCTAGAGTCTTCTGAGCCCTCTAGCCAGGAGTGTGACGGCAGAGCCGGCTGCAGAGCTGTGAGCTCGGCATTTCTTTTCACCATCACCCTGGGATTCTTGTTCCCTCTCTCAACAAACCCTTGTTCCTTGGATCCCGCATACTCTTTCTTGGTTTGCTCCTTTGTATAGAGTGTCTATTATATTACTTTTCTGAGAAAGTTTCAAAGTAATGTTTTGAAACCTTGCATGTCTAAAAATAATTTTATTCTACCCCTGCATTTAATTGCCTGGGTATGAAATTTCAAGCTGGAAAGAATTTCTCCCAGTATTTAGAAAGTGTTGCTCCATTTCTTTCCCTGTAGTCCAGTATTGCTGTTATGTGAAACCTGTCTTCTCCCCTTTTTTGAAAGTGCTCCTTTCTTTGTGACCAGGGTTCTGAAACTTCACAGTGATTTTTCAGTAACTCCTTGAATCATGAGGGGATTCAAGGATATTCAAGGGGATGATTTCATCCCCTCCTCCCCAATATTCTCTTCTCTGTATTTTAAAACTTTCATTATTTGGATATTGACCTTGTGGATCATTGTCTTTTTACCTATATATTTTTTTCTATTTTTGATTTTTCATCTTTGTTTACATTCCTCTATTTTCTATATTTTTTAGTTATTTTCTGGGAGGTTTTCATTCAATCCTCTCACTGTTTTTTCCTTTATTTCCAGTATATATTTTTTGTTTCTTAGAATTATTTTATTCTCCAGATTTGTCTTTAAACAGTTAAGAATCCATTTCCTCTCTTCTCAGTCTGAACACATCAACATTTTTTGAACTTTTCTTCTTATGAAGTTTTTGTTTCTTCTAAGTCATTATTTTTGTTTGTTGGCTTTGTCTTCTGACCTTAAGATGAGTAGCTATCCTCAAACATCTGTCAGTCCTGGATGCCTGTTCAAATTTAAGTATTAGACACCAAAAAGCTCTTTTGGAAGCTGTGTGGCTGGGTTTCACTCCAACATTGGTGAAATGTTGAGCCATTTTGTTAACAAGCACCCAATATTAGTATCTTCAGATATTTTCTTTTGGGATAATCATATTCCTCAGAGAACAGTCTCCATTAATCGCCTTTCTGATGTCTAATCACCTCCCTGCCAGAGAACTGGAACCAAGTAAGGGAAGGCAGCTGAGAGTCTCAACATTCAGTAGGTAAATTTCACTCAATCTCCCTCTTTTCAGTATGTGCCCCTGCTCTCAAGTAATTCTCTGTGTCTTCATCCTGCTCTATTTTCCTTCTTAGTGCCCTTCACTGCATGACCCATTATATATTCATCTGTTTGTTTATTCTTTGTCTTCTCCAATTAGAATGTAAGGTCAGTGAAAACAGGGCTTTATCTCTTTTTTGTTCACTGCTGTATCCCCAATATCTGACAACAACGTGTTGCATGTAGGATGTGCTTAATAAAAATTTATGTAATGGGATAGGTTAAATCATATGAAATTTCTGCTATTCAACTATATGCAAATTCATATAGTTCAAGCTAAATAAAAGAGCATCCTAGTGGCTAAGGATTAATAGCTTTTTCTTAGTGATAGGGCAGTGATTATAGGAGGTATTGAATATCTTTTATAGTTTATTGTATGAAAGTAATCTAATAAATAGTGAGTGAGGAAACTCAAGCCCAGAGAAGTTAAATGACTTGCTCAGGATAAGACTATGTTAGGCAGTAGTAGAACCAGGACCAAAATCTTATATGTACCAGGCCCTATTAGAGGCTCTGGGGATGAACCAGTAACTGAAGTAGACATGGCCTCTGCTGGGGATTTCTGGAAGTGAGAGAGAGAAAATCCAAGCAAACAAGTATAATAGGGCATTGAATGGAGCTGTTCTTATTATCTTGCAAATTCAGCCAAAGTCCCCAAACACAGGCAATATGAACCCTCATAAACTAAAGAGAGCAATGTGGAGCTGTCAAATACCCCTCCAGGGCCAGACTGGTCCTTCAAATCTCACCCCGACAACTGTACCCAGCCTGTTCACTCAGAATACGGAAGTTCATAGAGAAGGGGGCACTGATTCACAGTAAAGGGTAGTCTTAGGAATTGAGAGCACTGTGACTTTATCTGCGCTGCCTCTGTATTCAGACTGGGGATATGGTAAAGAGACTGGATTGTAAGTGCCCAGCCTGAATGCTTCTACTACTTGGTGCAAATATGATTCCAGAGAGATTTAATGTGAAATTATGAGAGTATGTAGATATTAAATGTTCAAGAAAAATGACAAAAGAAAGCACATATCATTCCTATTTCTCCCAGAGAAGATCAACGAGAAAGCTTGAGGCGCTGAGTTACAGATTCCCCTGTTCATGATGTAAATCAAATTGGAGGGCTCTCTAACCACGTAGGCCTAAAAGAAGCAAAGTTGATATCCATCGTACACTCACTCACACTTCCAGTTCTTGGTATCCATCTTCATATTGAAAGGAAATGAGAAACACTCATTGAGCAGATGGCAGTCTACATCAGGGCCCATGAAGTACACCTGTGTCTCGCAGGCCACAGCTACAGTGGAAACAGCTGTTGACCTGGACGCATGTGTTAGTTTTCCATTAGCTCACTGTGTTCACCAGGCCATCTGTAGTTCAGAGCTAAGTAAATGGAGTCATTTTTTCATGGTTGGCTCATTTCCATAGGTTGTTATGTAGAAAAACTGATAAAACATGATTGCTTCAAAGGGGGAAGAAAAAAAACCCCGCTCAGAGTTTCTGGCAAAGTTTCCAGGAAGGTCATCATTAACAAGGCTATTCAATAAACTCTTACCCCCAGGTCATCATTAACAAGGCTATTCAATAAACTCTTACTGCCTGTAGGTACTTTACTAATCCTATGGCAGCCAGTGGTGGACGGGAAGTCTACTTGGATTGCTGTCAAATGTAGTGTGGGGCAGAGGCTTAGCATATCCACATTTATGTTATTTTTCAATGGCACATTTCCTCCTCTCTCTCCCTTTCTTTTCCCTTCCTTCTTTCAGGAACATTTTTGCCAGTGATATGGCGATGAAGTGTTTTATAAGGTGAATGAGCTCTCAAGGTGTGAAATAGCACTTTTCTTCATTTATATTACAGCAGGAATCTCTGTTTCTTTCACCTGTTGAAATACACTTTCCAGGAAGGAAGGAACCATTCTGAGTATTGGGTCCTCATTACCTACCATAGCATCTAGCACATAGTAGGTGCTCAATAATACCCATTGGCTGAAAGTATGAATAAATTGTATACATATACTGGGAGGAATTTTGGTCATGAGCCTAGATGGTCAATCTGTATTAGTCTTTAAATAGCACACTAGAGATATAGGCTGAAAATAGAATAAAAAATGAAGACAAGCAGGAAAACCCCCTAAACACAGCAGTATTTATAATTAATATAGAGGTAAATGGCACTTTATAATCTAATACTAAGGCAGTATACCTGGCTGCCTTTATTATCACTGATAGAAATTCCCTAGCTCACTTTCTGATTTTTTCTTCTAATAAATTGCCCTTGATTAAAATTTTCTTTAATAAATAAAAAATTCACATTTATTAATTACAGATACTGTGCAGAGATGTTTTATCGATGTTTTCGCCTGCAAATTACAGGAAGCAGAGACCATCACTATTTTAGAGATAAAAAAATTGAAGGCTCTGAGAGTTTAATTTTCCCACAAGTAGTAAATAGAATGGCTAAGATTTGAACACAGGTTTACTTGACTGCTACATCACACTGTCTGTTAAATATCAGATGGCTCCTTCAGTGCTCCCTGGATATACCTCATCCCCTTGAATTCTACTTAGGATAGAATTTCCTGAGAGCTTTGTTCTTCAATGCTTCAGTTTTCTTCTTTTGCCCATAAATTTGATGACACTGAAGTTGCACCCATGACCTTTAGAATATGACTAGACCTGGGGCAGCGTTGGCTCTTATAGCCAATGAACACTGTGGTAGCTGCCCTCAGAAGCCATGAGAACCTGCAGGAGAAGGACTTGGGGAGGATGAACCCCACTTGCTCAAGAACACAGCTGAATACTCCTAGAGAGACCAGAACTTACCAGGGAGTGCAACATTGGCCACAGATGTGGATATCATGGACTTGGATAGAAGATGAACAAGTCAGATGCCAAGGTGAAGGGTAACTGGGAGGTCCTATTTCCGGATTGAAATGTCCTCGTCCCTACTAAAGCAACAAACCCTGCTGGGGCTTCCTTCACACCTTCTGGGCTGAAATCTTCCAGATTTCTGCCTTTCCTCAGGATACACCTTGGGAACCACTCTCTTATTTCCTTTATCTTCTGTGATCTTTCTTCCTTGTTTTATGGATCGCCTCAGCCTGAGACCCCATCAGTGCACTCTGAAGAGAGCACCTTCATCATCATCTTAGAAAATTAGCTTGTAGATGCCTTTTTCATCAATTTATACTCAACCCGATGAAGCAGTTTCCCTGACTTCCTGACAATCTGTGTCTCTGCCCAGCGTTTGGAACAGGAGTGGAGCCACTCCCGACACTTCCTGTAAGCTCACAATTACTGTCTGTTCCTTATATCACTGAAACCTCACTTTCAGTTCATCCTTCTCTTTATTCTTCATGGTCAGGCCCCCAAGCTGAACTGCAGCAGTTCTTTTCTCAGTGGCTTTGGCATTTCATTTGGAATTTATTTAGTGCAGCGTCCAGGCACATCTAGGAAAGGAAATTGTTTGCTAATTAGGATGTACAACCCTCTCTCTTTTGATCTGATCCTCCATTTTCTTTGCTTTCTTCCTTATGAGAGAATCTTTAGCATCTGCTTGAATGCAGGCACGCGTATCTTTCCGCTGTAATACTTTCTCTCCACTTGACAGGCAGGATTGTCTTACAAGGAAAAGCTGAACACTCTGACAGCTGATTACGTTACATGCCTTTTAAAATTTTGCTCCTTAAAGAGCATTGGATGACAGTGATGATGACCTATGAAAAGCAGTTAAGGCTTCAGGATCATTTCTACCTGTGAGCTGGGAATGAGATGGCAGGGAGCACCAAGGGACTCTTTATGATGGATAATAGCTTCTTTGGGTAAGGCACAAGGTAGGACATGAAATACTGTACCTTAGCTTCTGTAACAATGAGTTGTTTTTTTCTACTAAGATAGGTAAACAAATGCAATAGAATTCTCGAATGCTGGTAGATCAACTTAATCGTCTCTGTGTTTGCCAAAATATTCCACAGAGAGTGTAGCCATTTTGCTTTTTCAGGAGCACCAGGCTTTCCTCTCTTACTAAGGTGTAGGGCTTTCAGAAAATTGCTTAATATCCTAGAAGATTTGCAGCCCTGTAGAAATTTTCATAGCGAATAAAAGCGGCTACTCCCTTGAAGACAGTCTCGTGAATAACTTCACATCTAAGGGTGGAACTGTAATGCTCAAAGGCGCAGCATGAGCAGTTTTATTATCGGTGAGGCTGGTTTTGCTGGATATGGAGCATGTAATTTCCTATTGATAGAATCTGAGTTGTTGGAGCAATGGAAGGTCTTGTTCTTTGAGTCACTGGCAGAAGCACCTTGACAGGGTATTGTCCTATTTGATTGGTAGGAAGAAGGCTTATTGAGAAATCTCAGTCTACCAGGATTCTAAAAATCTTTGGCCTTGCATGCTATCTTCTTAAACTTGCTGTTTTTGCTGAAGAGAGTTGATATTTTGCCTCTTCTGAGTGTGGGCAGTAGCATTTGCTGTTCCATTTAACATACGAAGTTTATATAAAATGTGTAAAAACATTAAGATTGGGCACTTTATGTAGAGAACCTCTTCTGTGCCACTCAGAACTGGATAATTGCCAGCTATTCAAATATACTTGGTGGAGAAAAGATGAGTTTCCATGGCACCAAAGCAATGTCTGCCTGAACCATATGTTTTCCAATCCAAATACAAGGTTTTCTTTTAAAAAAAAATCAGAATGTTCTCCCTCTTTATCAGATTTTTGCTATCATGACAAGCAAGAAAACAGCAGGAAATACTTAGGACCTTGTAACACAGATCCATTTCCAGAAAACAAGCCAGTCCTTTAGAAAAGGACATTCCAGAAAAAAATCTTTTATATGCCCATGTTAAGTATTTAATCTATTCTGAAACTTTTGACATAGAAAAGGTGTAATAGAAAGCGTTGTGGACTGAAATAATTTGATTTCCATTCTCTAGGCTCGGGATGAGGGAGGTGGCAATGTTACACAACGAGAACACCATCCCAAGCCTTCTTTGTGGCTCAGCAAAGTATCAACTTCAGTCTGAATAATCCATGTGCCCGTGGGTACAGTAAGCACCTACGGCTGCTTAACATCTTTTGAAAACACTCTGTTATGTCTTGATCATGTCCCCATTTTGGGTCCTGCCTTGTTGAGATATGATGCAAAAGACTGCCCCAGAATCCCTCGCTGCTTAAGGTACAAAAGCACATGACCTAGATTTTCCCATTTGGATGCACCCGTGCAAGAGATGGATGAGGAAGTGAACAATGCTAGGATGTGGTCCCACACAGACCTGGCCAGCGTGGTGGCAGAGGGATTCTTGTTCTTCTGGGTTTGCAGTGGTGGCACATCTGGCACCCAGTCCCAGGCACTCTCAGTGCCAAGCAGTGGGCAGTGGCAGCTGTGGTGTTGTCACTAGGGTGTTTCCCCCCAGGTGGTTGGGTGTTGTTCTTGGGCACTTTATTACTCACTAGTCAGCAATGCAAGTCCAATTCTCTGACTCTGCTTGAGATTCTGGAAACAAAACATGGCAACAGAGAAGTAGTTTAACTTCAGCAGAAATAGATAAGAAGGGCTTTGGAAATGGAAGATTCAGAGTGTCCACAGAATAAAAGAATCTGATAGATTTTGAAGGCCCTCAAATTGAATGTTCTTTTTTTGATTAAATATGAGATTTTTCCCTTTAACTTTCCCCATAGCTGTACAAGGAACGACACTAGGGAAAAATTCTTGAGTATATTCAAGGGCTTGTAAAATAGTATGAAGGAAATAAAAATTGTCCCAAATCATCATTTGGGATAAGTTATTATTAGCTTTTTTCACTCCAGGTTTATTGAGATATAATTAACATACGACATTGTGTAAGTTTAAGGTACACAATGTGATGATTTGATATGTGTATGAATTGTGAAATGATTCCCACAATAAGGTTAGTTAACACATCCATCACTTCACATAATTATTTTTTGTGTGTGTGTGTTTATGTACAGTGAGAACTTTTAAGATCTACTGTCTTAGCAACTTTCAAGTATAAAAATACAGTATTGCTACCTGTAGTCACCATGTTGTACATTAGATCCTCAGAACTTATTCATCTTATAACTGGAAGTTTGTACCTTTTGACCACTTTTATCCACCCCCACCCCGCCAGCCCCCTGCCTCTATCTAACTTATTTCACTTAGCATAGTGCCCTCTAAGTTCATTCATATTGTCACAAATGGCAGGATTTCCTTCTTTCTATGGGTGAATAATATGCCATTGTTTATCCATCTATCTCACCTTTTCTCTATTTGCCAAGGGACACTTAGGTTATTCCTATGCCTTGGTTATTGTAAATAATGCTGCAGTGAATGTGAGGGTACATATATCTCTTTGAGATAGTGTTTTCATTTCCTTCACATATATACCCAGCAGTAGACTTACCAGATTATATGATAGCTCTATTTTTATTTTTTTTAGGAACCTCCATACTGTTTTCCATAGTGGCTGCACCAATTCACATTCCCACCAACAATCCACAAGGGTTTTCTTTTCTCCACATCTTCACCAGCACTTGTTATTGCTTATCTTTCTGATAATAGCCATTGCCGTTCTAATAGGAATGAGGTGATATCTAACAGTGGCATAGACTTGCATTTCCCTGATGATTAGTGATGTCCAGCACCTTATCATGGACCTGTTGGCCATTTGTGTATCTTCTTTGGAAAAATATCTATTCAGTTCATTTGTCCAATTCTTAACTGGATTATTTGGTTGGTTTTTTGTTTTGTTTTTGCTATTGAGTTGTGTGAATTTCTTATATATTGGGTTGGCCAAAACGTTCGTTTGGGTTTTTCCATAAACATTTTACTGAAAAAACCCGAACGAACTTTTTGGCCAATCCAATATTTTGGATATGAACCTCTTATCAGATATAGGATTTGTAAATATTTTCTCCCTTTCCATAGGTTGCCTTTTCATTTTGTTGATCATTCTTTTGCTGTGCAGAAACTTTTAGTTTGACACAGTCCCACTGGATTTTTTCTTTTGTTGCTCATGCTTTTGGTGTCATATCCAAAAATTCATTGGCAAGACCAATGCCAAGGAGATTTTTCCCTATGTTTTCTTGGGAGTTTTATAGTTTCAAGTCTTACATTTAAGTCTTTAATCCATTTTGATTTAATTTTTGTGAGTGGTGTAATATAGGAGACCAGTTTCATTCTGTTGCATGTGAACATTCCTTTTCCAGCATCATTTATTGAAGACACAACCTTTTCCCCATAGAGTATTCTTGGTCCCCTTGTCAAATATTAGTTGACTGTATATGTGTGGGTTTATTTCTGAGCTCTCGATTCTGTTCTGTTGGTCTATGTAAATGATTTGATGCCAGTACCATTACTGTTTTGATAGATCTTTCTATCTATTAATGTGATGTTTCATATTTATTGATTTGCAATGTTTAACCACCTCAATAATATTGAGTGTAAACTGGACTTGATTCCCCCCCCAAAATTATTTATTTATTTATTTATGACTGTGTTGGGTCCTCGTTTCTGTGAGAGGGCTTTCTCTAGTTGCGGCAAGCGGGGGCCACTCTTCATCGCGGTGCGTGGGCCTCTCACTATCGCGGCCTCTCTTGTTGCACGGCACAGGCTCCAGACACGCAGGCTCAGTAGTTGTGGCTCAGGGGCCTAGTTGCTCTGTGGCATGTGGGATCCTCCCAGACCGTGGCTCAAACCCATGTCCCCTGCATTGGCAGGCAGATTCTCAACCACTGCGCCACCAGGGAAGCCCCCTCAAAAAAATTTTAAATGCTACCCTAATAAATTATTTTTGAGGAATTTTGCATTTCAATATCATGAGGCTATACCAAGCAAGTTAACATATTCAGCAATAGATTAGGATGACCTCCCAATTTGAATGTAAAAGTGGGAATAATGATCAATAACAGTCACATAAATAAGAGAAGTCAGAAAGGAAAACAGTTTAAAAAGCCCCTTTGACACTTTGTTCACATGCACCGAAGACTACTGAACTTGGTTACTGGCACAAGATGGTGAACGCAGCTCTTGGTCTCCTAGGGAAGCTGTTTGCTTCGCCATGTCACATACACACTTTTTTGAGCTCAGATACTATTCTTCTGTCTGGTTTCCTTGTGTTTAATACTTCTGACATATGGCTTGTTTCTCTACCTTTTATTATGTCGTTTCATTGGGGGTACTTTGAAATCAGTATAAGGAATAGTCAGCAGGCTACAATTCTGTTTTAAGTGCACTTCCTTATCAAAATACGTAGAATTATATGGCATTCTTAGGATTTAGTGCTTCTACTGATGACATATAATGTAGAGCTGAGTAAAACTATACAGCCTGAGATAGTTAAGTCTATTATTACCTGATATAGAACATAAAAACAGAAGAGGGAAAGCAGCTGGATGAAAACAGCCAGAGAAAGAAAAGAAAGATGTTTTCCTGCTGTCAGTATTTCTTTCTCTGAGCTTTGAATTTATCTCATTTCCTCTCTCCTTGGGACTCTGTATTTTCAGCTAGTTTAATATAACTTAAGCGTACTGTCAGTACAGTGAAGTCACCTGTGCTCAAATGCATCTTCACCACTTGTTAGCTATGTGACCTTGATCAAGTGACTTCAGCTGTCTGTGCTCTAATTCCCTTTCTATGTAACGGGTATAATAATAAGTGAATCTACATCATTGAATGAAGACTAAGTGAAACAATTCATGTACCATGTTCAGCATCCTGCCTGCCACCAAGTGAGTCCTCCATGGATATCAGCCATGACTACTCCACCCTACTTTTACTCATTGGCACTTTTATCTCAACTGTACTTTAAATGAGTAGGAAAAATAAAGAACTATATTAGATACTTCAACAAGTACATATTAAACTATTATATACCAGACATTGTGCTAGAGTTGGGGATACAAAATGAATACAAACAATGTCTAGAAGGACAGATGCTTTGTCCATGTAGCACATTACTCTATTTCTAGCCTCTATCAAAGTGTCTGACATATAGTAGATGTTTTAGAAATATGTGCTGAAAAGCAAATAATCAACCTATGAGGTAAGTATAATTACTCTCACAGTTTTACGAATGAAGAAACTAAAACTTAGGAAGATCCATTTATTCTGTGTCCACTCAGATCCATTTATTCATTTATTCAATAACTCAATTTCATTTCTTTTTATGGCTGAGTAATATTCCGCTGTATATATGTGCCACATCTTCTTTATCGACTCATCTGTCAGTGGACACTTAGGTTGCTTCCATGGCCCAGCTATTGTAAATAGAGCTGCAATGAACATTTTGGTACATGACTCTTTTTGAATTATGGTTTTCTCAGGGTATATGCCCAGTAGTGGAATTGCTGGGTCATACTGTAGTTCTATTTGTAGTTTTTTAAGGAACCTCCATACTGTTCTCCACAGTGGCTGTATCAATTTACATTCCCACCAACAGTGCAAGAGGGTTCCCTTTTCTGCACACCCTCTCCAGCATTTATTGTTTGTAGATTTTTTGATGATGACCATTCTGACTGGTGTGAGATGGTATCTCATTGTAGTTTTGATTTGCATTTCTCTAATGATTAGTGATGTTGAGCATTCTTTCATGTGTTTGTTGGCAATCTGTATATCTTCTTTGGAGAAATGTCTATTTAGATCTTCTGCCCATTTTTGCATTGGGTTGTTTGTTTTTTTGATATTGAGTTGCATGAGCTGTTTGTAAATTTCGCAGGTGAATCCTTTGTCAGTTGCTTCATTTGCAAATATTTTCTCTCATTCTGAGGGTTGTCTTTTCATCTTGTTTATGCTTTCCTTTGCTGTGCAAAAGCTTTGAAGTTTCATTAGGTCCCATTTGTTTATTTTTGTTTTTATTTCCATTACTCTAGGAGGTGGGTCAAAAAGGATCTTGCTGTGATTTATGTCATAGAGTGTTCTGCCTATGTTTTCCTCTAAGAGTTTTATAGTGTCTGGTCTTACATTTAGGTCTTTAACCCATTTTGAGTTTATTTTTGTGTGTGGTGTTAGGGAGTGTTCTAATTTCATTCTTTTACATGTAGCTGTCCAGTTTTCCCAGCACCACTTATTGAAGAGGCTGTATTTCTCCATTGTATATTCGTGCCTCCTTTATCAAAGATAAGGTGACCATATGTGTGTGGGTTTATCTCTGGGCTTTCTATCTTGTTCCATCGATCTATATTTCTGTTTTTGTGCCAGTACCATACTGTCTTGATTACTGTAGCTTTGTACTGTATTCTGAAGTCAGGGAGCCTGATTCCTCCAGCTCCGCTTTTCTTTCTCAAGATTGCTTTGGCTATTTGGGGTCTTTTGTGTTTCCATACAGATTGTGAAAATTTTTGTTTTAGTTCTGTGAAAAATGCCATTGGTAGTTTGATAGGGACTGCATTGAATCTGTCTATTGCTTTGGGTAGTATAGTCATTTTCACAATGTTGATTCTTCCAATCCAGAAACATTGTATATCTCTCCACCTGTTTGTATTATCTTTAATATCTTTCGTCAGTGTTTTATAGTTTTCTGTATACAGGTCTTTTGTCTACTTAGGTAGGTTTATTCCTAGGTATTTTATTCTTTTGGTTGCAATGGTAAATGGAAGTGTTTCCTTGATTTCTCTTTCAGATTTTTAATCCTTAATGTATAGGAATGCAAGAGATGTCTGTGCATTAATTTTATACCCTGCTACTTTGCCAAATTCATTGATTAGCTCTAGTAGTTTTCTGGTAGCATCCTTAGGATTCTCTATGTATATTATCATCTCATCTGCAAACAGTGACAGCTTTACTTCTTCTTTTCTGATTTGGATTCCTCTTATTTCTTTTTCTTCTCTGATTGCTATGGCTAAAACTTCCAAAACTATGTCGAATAATAGTGGTGAGAGTGGGCAGCCTAGTCTTGCTTCTGATCTTAGTGGAAATGGTTTCAGTTTTTCACCTTTGAGAATGATGTTGGCTCTGAGATTGTCATATATGGCCTTTATTATGTTGAGGTAAGTTCCCTCTGTGCCTACTTTCTGGAGGGTTTTTATCATAAATGGGTGTTGAATTTTGTCGAAAGCTTTTTCTGCATCTATTAAGATGATCATATGGTTTTTCTCCTTCAGTTTGTTAATATGATTTATCACATTGATTGATTTGCATATATTGAAGAATCCTTGCATTCCTGGGATAAACCCGACTTGATCATGGTGTATGATCCTTTTAATGTGCTATTGGATTCTGTTTGCTAGCATTATGTTGAGGATTTTTGCATGTATGTTCATCAGTGATATTGGCCTGTAGTTTTCTTTCTTTGTGACATCTTTTCCAGGTTTTGGTATCGGGGTGATGGTAGCCTCATAGAATGAGTTTGGGAGTGTTCCTCCCTCTGCTATATTTTGGAAGAGTTTGAGAAGGATAGGTGTAAGCTTTTCTCTAAATGTTTGATAGAATTTGCCTGTGAAGCCATCTGGTCCTGGGCTTTTGTTTGTTGGAAGATTTTTTATCACAGTTTCAATTTCAGTGCTTGTGATTGGTCTGTTTATATTTTCTATTTCTTCCTGGTTCAGTCTCTGAACATTGTGCTTTTCTAAGAATTTGTCCATTTCTTCCTGGTTGTCCGTTTTATTGGCATAGAGCTGCTTTAGTAGTCTCTCATGATCCTTTGTATTTCTGCAGTGTCAGTTGTTACTTCTCCTTTTTCATTTCTAATTCTATTGATTGCAGTCTTCTCCCTTTTTTTCTTGATGAGTCTGGCTAATGGTTTATCAATTTTGTTTATCTTCTTAAAGAACCAACTTTTAGTTTTATTCATCTTTGCTATTGTTTCCTTCATTTCTTTTTCCTTTATTTCTGATCTGATCTTTATGATTTCTTTCCTTCTGCTAACATTGTGTGGTTTTTTTGTTTTTCTTTCTCTAATTGCTTTAGGTGTAAGGTTAGGTTGTTTATTTGAGATGTTTCTTGTTTCTTGAGGTAGGGTTTTATTGCTATAAACCTCCCTCTTAGAACTGCTTTTGCTGCATCCCATAGGTTTTGGGTCATCGTGTTTTCATTGTCCTTTGTTAATAGGGACTTTTTGATTTCCTCTTTGATTTCTTCAGTGATCTCTTGGTTATTTAGCAGTGTATTGTTTAGCCTCCATGTGTTTGTATTTTTTACAGATATTTTCCTGTAATTGATATCTAGTCTCATAGCGTTGTGGTCAGAAAAGATACTTGATATGATTTCAGTTTTCTTAAATTTACCAAGGCTTGATTTGTGAGCCAAGATATGATCTATCCTGGAGAATGTTCTATGTGCACTTGAGAAGAAAGTGTATTCTGTTGTTTTTGGATGGAATGTCCTATAAATATCAATTAAGTCCATCTTGTTTAATGTATCATTTAAAGCTTGTGTTTCCTTATTTAGTTTCATTTTGGATGATTTGTCCATTGGTGAAAGTGGGGTGTTAAAGTCCCCTACTATGATTGTGTTACTGTCGATTTCCCCTTTTATGGCTGTTAGTATTTGCCTTATGTATTGAGGTGCTCCTGTGTTGGGTACATAAATATTTACAATTGTTATATCTTCTTCTTGGATCGATCCCTTGATCATTATGTAGTGTCCTTCTTTATCTCTTCTAATAGTCCTTATTTTAAAGTCTGTTTTGTCTGATATGAGAATTGCTACTCCAGCTTTCTTTTGGTTTCCATTTACATGGAGTATCTTTTTCCATCACCTTACTTTCAGTCTGTATGTGTCCCTAGGTCTGAAGTGGGTCACTTGTAAACTGCGTATATACGAGTCTTGTTTTTGTATCCATCCAGCCAGTCTGTGTCTTTTGGTTGGAGCATTTAATCCATTTCCATTTAAGGTAGTTATCCATATCTATGTTCCTATTACCATTTTCTTAATTGTTTTGGGTTTGTTATTGTAGGTCTTTTCCTTCTCTTGTGTTTCCTGCCTAGAGAAGTTCCTTTAGCGTTTGTTTTAATGTTGGTTTGGTGGTGCTGAATTCTCTTAGGTTTTGCCTGTCTGTAAACTTTTAATTTCTCTTTTGAATGTGAATGAGATCCTTGCTGTGTAGAGTAATCTTGGTTGCAGGTTTTTCCCTTCATCATTTTGAATATCTCTTGCCAGTCCCTTCTGGCTTGCAGAGTTTCTGCTGAAAGATCAACTCTTAACCTTATGGGGATTCCCTTGTATGTTATTTTTTGGTTTTCCCTTGTTGCTTTAAAATTTTTTTTTTTTGTATTTAATTTTTGATAGTTTGATTAGTATGTGTCTTGACGTGTTTCTCCTTGGATTTATCCTGTATTGGACTCTCTGCGCTTCCTGGACTTGACTGACATTTTAGTTCCCATGTTAGGGAAGTTTTCAACTATAATCTCTTCAAATATTTTCTCAGTCCCTTTCTTCTTCTCTTCTTCTTCTGTGACCCCTATAATTCGAATGTTGGTGTGTTTAATGTTGTCCCAGAGGTCTCTGAGACTGTCCTCAATTCTTTTCATTCTTTTTTCTTTATTCTGGTCTTCAGTAATTATTTCCACTATTTTATCTTCTGGGTCACTTATCCGTTTTTCTGCCTTAGTTATTCTACTATTGATTCCTTCTAGAAAATTTTTAATTTTATATATTGCATTGTTTATCATTGTTTGTTTGCTCTTTAGTTCTTCTAGGTCCTTGTTAAACATTTCTTGTATTTTCTCCATTCTATTTCCAAGATTTTGGATCATTTTTACTGTCATTACTGTGAAGTCTTTTTCAGGTAGACTGCCTGTTTCCTCTTCATTTGTTTGTTGGGTTTTTACCTTGCTCCTTCATGTGCTGTGTGTTTCTCTGTCCTCTCATTTTGCTTAACTTACTCTGTTTGGCACACTTTTCTCAGGCTGCATGTCCATAGTTCCTCTTGTTTTGGGTGTCTGCCCCTAGTGGCTAAGGTTTTTTCAGTGGGCTGTGTAGGCTTCCTGGTGGAGGGGATTGGTGCCTGTGTTCTGGTGGATGAGTCTGGATCTTGTGTTTCTGGTGGGCAGCACCACGTCAGCTTGTATGTTTTGGGGTGTCTGTTCCCTTCTTTTGATTTTAGGCAGCCTCTCTGCTAATGGGTGGGGTCGTGTCCCTGTCTTGCTAGTTGTTTGGCATAGGGTATCCAGCACTCTAGCTTGCTGGTCGTTGAGTGGAGCTGGGTCTTAGCGTTGGGATGGAGATCTCTGGGAGAGCTTTCACCATTTGATATCATGTGGATCCAGGAGGTCTTTGGTGGACCAATGTCCTGAACTCGGCTCTCCCACCTCAGAGGCTCAGGCCTGACACCCAGCCGGAGCACCAAGACCCCATCAGCCACATGGATTTTGGGAGGTCTGAGGTGTTTTGCCAGCGTTCAGTATGTGTTCTGTAGGAGTTGTTCCACATGTAGATGTATTTCTGATGTATTTGTGGGGAAGAAGGTGATCTCCACTTCTAACCCCTCCACCATCTGGAAGGTCTCTACAACAGTCCATTTCTCTGTGTTTTGTACCCTGAAGTTTCCTCCTTCTGTAGTTCAGGAACTTTCTGGTTCGGTCAGTTGACTGATCATAAGGTGCCCAAGTGAGGACTTTACAAAGCCCCTGTTCTTAAAAGCCTAGCTGGAGTCTCCAAGGTGTCCTGTGTTTTCCTTGACATTTGAAGCCACCAATTTCAGAAACAGGGCACATTTCTCAGTATAATTGCTTTACAATGGTGTGTTAGTTTCTGCTTTATAACAAATTGAATCAGCTATGTATATACCTATATCCCCATATCTTAAGGAAGGAATTTTTAAATTAATCTCTGAAGGGCAAATAAAAAAGTATTAACTAGAAAATAAATTGAGAAAGAGCATTTCTGGCGAATAGTGCATAGTCATGACTAACTTGGGGCATTGCAGTAAAAGAAAGAAGGCCAGTGTGCTACACCCAGAGAGCAAGTAAGGCAGTAAGTTGCATGAAGCTGTAGAAACAGGTTAGGGCCAGATTTTTCAGAGCTTCAGAACCAGGTTAAGCATTTTGGTCTTATCCTAAATCCAGTAGGATTTAAAGAAGAGAGTGATGTGGTAAGATATACAATTCAGAAAAATCACAGTATGAAAGGACAAGAGGGAGAACTCTGTTGAAAGAAGATGGCAGTGTGGACCAGGATAGTGGGTAGGAGATGGAGAAAAGTGGGTAGATTTGAAAGATACCTGTGGTATAGACTTCATAGACTTGTTAACTTAGATCAGGGAGATGAGCAGGAGGCCAGTCCAGATTTTATGGGACCTGAAGCTTATGAAACTGCAGAGTTCCTCCAGAAATTGATTTCCTGTATAAAGGAAGGTCCAAAGATGGCTGGCAGAGGCCCAGAGACATTGCATGCAGAACACAATGAGGTCTGGACGAGGAAGAGGAGGGGCTTCCTTTCCTGCATCTCTCTTTATTGAGGGGCAACACTTTCCCCAGAATCCTTCACAGCATTTCTCTCAAGTGTAGGAGGTTGGATAGAAAAATAGACGATCCCTTCCAATTCTGAGACTCTCTGATTGTGGTGGGCAGAAAACAATTTAGGCAAGTGCATTATCATCTGTGAGCCAAGAAGGCAATGCACACCCATGCTCTAGTAACAAAATACAGTTATTGTCCAACGAGGTACTGTTGAAATAATAATTTATGCTTGGACAACAGAGGTAAACTGAGCTGTACTCAACAAATTGGGAAAATGGCCACTCTATCTATTATGGACATGAGTGACTGGGTAGGCTCCCTCTTTTTTCTCACATCTCACTTGTCTCCCCTCATGAAGATGAGTTCCAGCTCTCCCCAGGGATCACTGTGGGTGGGCTCTGACTCATCTCCTCATTGATAACAGTTGGCACACGTTTTCTGTCAGCTGACGGGTGCTGTAGCACTTTGTACTGAGGCAAGGAGAAGGCATGAGCTGTACAGTCTCAGAAAGAATCAGGCATGTGGTGATTGTAAGCCTTACCTCTGATAGAACCCAGAATCACGCTAGGAAAGTATTAACTGGAGGTAGTTTTCTGGCAGATCATATCTCCCCAAGTGAGCTGAGAGAACACTGGTCCTGGAAGACAGTCCAGGAAAAAAGGATTCTGTCTGGAGAAGTACATCTGCCTCTTGAAGAGTTAGAATGCACAGCATTGTATTGAGAGGACTTCTGAGAACTCCTGCAATAAGGGAATACAAAACACTCAGTTTTTCATTCACTGTTTCACAACTGTACATGACCAGGGAATCCCTTTTTAACACACACACACACACACACACACACACACACACGCCACTGATTACTATGCTGAAGAATACACTTTCAGGGAAAAAAGATACATCAGCATCAAGGCAGGAAGGGCAAATAAAATGGCCCAACATAGTAGAAAACTCCTAGAGATCATGCCCAGACTAATAACATCCATTTTCAATATGTTTTGGCAGCCCTTGGGCTGGACTACACATAAATTCATGTGGAGTTGATTCTTGATCCAAAGAATGCTTGAGTTATTGGATTGGACTGTTGCTCTCTTAAGAGAAGAGCTTTGGTTCATTTCAAGATAGGTCATAGAGTGATTACTGATAAAGACAACTGCCTCTCCCAGTTTTAAATTTATTGAGATTTGAAAATTTGAAGTAAAGAAGCAGTATAAAATCTATCTAGTTGTTTCTAGAAGCATAAGATTGTCTATTGAGGCATCAGTTTGAAAGTTGGAAGTACAACCGAAAGGTCAAACAGGATGGCATAGTGAAAAGGTGGGGTCAGATAGACCAGTTTTAAAATTTTGGCTTAGCTGTGTAACCTTGGGTCAGTGACTTAACCTCTCTGAATCTCAGTTTCAATAACTGTGAAAACATTTCCCTTGTAGCATAATGCAAGCATTAGAAATAGTACATCCATTCTCGTGAATTATTATCTCATCATTGTGAAAATATAGAACCTATGTGCTTATCATGTAGTAAATGTTCACTTAAAGCTATTTCTATTAATTCTAATAGAAAAGAACTAAGACACATACTATTCATTTTATTCCCATAATATAAATATTTTCTCAAATCTATGTCACCTTTTTGTCTTGCTAATATAAGGCATAGCCTGGGATGTGGAATTACTGCCAGGTTAAAATCTCAATTCTACTACTTGTTATCTATGTGACCTTGAACAAACCACAGTACCTCTCTCTGCTTCAATTCTCTAATCTACAAAATAAGGACACTCATATTATCTATCTCCTATTTCGTTTACAATTTTTGTGAGAATTCAACTAAACAATGCACCGTGCTGCAGATACAGTTAAGGCCTCATTGTTTTCAATTGTTGTTAGTATCAACAATTCTCAATGCTTTAAAAAATGTTTGCATTTGAAAACTCTGACTCATTGCACACAGAAAAAGTGATTGGACATAAGACAAAATGTAGCAAATGATTTCTTTATTTCTTCATCTCCTTTCTCTTCACATGTCACCTGTGGCTTTCCTTGGCCTTGGGTAACTGCTCTCTGAGTCTTAACTGTCACTTTGACACTGACTTCTCATTGCAGTCCAATCTTCATTGGCTACAATTAAATGCTTTCCAATATTGCCTTAGGAGAAGAAGGTTCCCATCGCAATGACAATTTCCAAGGCAACATCACCTTGGCCAGTAATAATTTACAGTATTTCCATCTTTTTCTTTTTTTTACATCTTTATTTGACTATAATTGCTTTACAATGGTGTGTTAGTTTCTGCTTTATAACAAAGTGAATCAGTTATACATATGTTCCCATATCTCTTCCCTCTTGCGTCTCCCTCCCTCCCACCCTCCTTATCCCACCCATCTGGGTGGTCACAAAGCACCGAGCTGATCTCCCCGTGCTATGCGGCTGCTTCCCACTAGCTATCTATTTTACGTTTGGTAGTGTATATATGTCCATGCCACTCTCTCACTTTGTCACAGCTTACCCTTCCCCCTCCCCATATCCTCAAGTCCATTATCTAGTAGGTCTGTGTCTTTATTCCCATCTTATCCCTAGGTTCTTCATGACATTTTTTATTTCTTAGATTCAATATATATGTGTTAGCATACGGCATTTGTCTTTCTCTTTCTGACTTACTTCACACTGTATGACAGACTCTAGGTCTATTCACCTCACTGCAAATAACTCAGTTTCGTTTCTTTTTTTTTTTCCTTTTTTTTCTTTTTTTTTTTGCGGTAGCGAGCATCTCACTGTTGTGGCCTCTCCTGTTGCAGAGCACAGGCTCTGGACGGGCAACCTCAGTGGCCATGGCTCACGGGCCCAGCCGCTCCACGGCATGTGGGATCTTCCCGGACCAGGGCATGAACCCGTGTCCCCTGCATCAGCAGGCGGACTCTCAACCACTGCGCCACAAGGGAAGCCCTCGTTTCTTTTTATGGCTGAGTAATATTCCATTGTATATATGTGCCACATCTTCTTTATCCATTCATCCTATGATGGACACTTAGGTTGCTTCCGGCTCCTGGCTATTGTAAATAGAGCTGCAGTGAACATTTTGGTACATGACTCTTTTTGAATTATGGTTTTCTCAGGGTATATGCCCAGTAGTGGGATTGTTGGGTCATATGGTAGTTCTATTTTTAGTTTTTTAAGGAACCTCCATACTGTTCTCCACAGTGGCTGTACCAATTCACATTCCCACCAGCAGTGCAAGAGTGTTCCCTTTTCTCCACATCCTCTCCAGCATTTATTGTTTCTAGATTTTTTGATGATGGCCATTCTGACTGGTGTGAGATGATTATCTCATTGTAGTTTTGATTTGCATTTCTCTAATGATTAATGATGTTGAGCATTCTTTCATGTGCTTGTTGGCAATCTGTATATCTTCTTCAGAGAAATGTCTATTTAGATCTTCTGCCCATTTTTGGATTGGGTTGTTTGTTTTTTTGTTATTGAGCTGCATGAGCTGCTTGTAAATTTTAGATATTAATCCTTTGTCCATTGCTTCATTTGCAAATATTTTCTCCCATTCTGAGGGTTGTCTTTTGGTCTTGTTTATGGTTTCCTTTGCTGTGCAAAAGCTTTGAAGTTTCATTAGGTCCCATTTGTTTATTTTTGTTTTTATTTCCATTTCTCTAGGAGGTGGGTCAAAAAGGATCCTGCGGTGATTTACGTCAAAGAGTGTTCTGCCTATGTTTTCCTCTCACAGTTTGATAGTCTCTGGCCTTACGTTTAGGTCTTTAATCCATTTGGAGCTTATTTTTATGTATGGTGTTAGGGAGTGATCTAATCTCATACTTTTACATGTAGCTGTCCAGTTTTCCCAGCACCACTTATTGAAGAGACTGTCCTCTCTCCACTGTACATTCCTGCCTCCTTTATCAAAGATAAGGTGACCATATGTGTGTGGGTTTATCTCTGGGCTTTCTATCCTGTTCCATTGATCTATCTTTCTGTTTTTGTGCCAGTACCATACTGTCTTGATTACTGTAGCTTTGTAGTATAGTCTGAAGTCAGGGAGCCTGATTCCTCCAGCTTCGTTTTTCGTTCTCAAGATTGCTTTGGCTACTCGGGGTCTTTTGTGTTTCCATACAAATTGTGAAATTCTTTGTTCTAGTTCTGTGACAAATGCCAGTGGTAGTTTGATAGGGATTGCATTGAATCTGTAGATTGCTTTAGGTAGTAGAGCCATTTTCACAATGTTGATTCTTCCACTCCAAGAACATGGTATATCTCTCCATCTATTTGTATCATCTTTAATTTCTTTCATCGGTGTCTTATAATTTTCTACATACAGGTCTTTTTTCTCCTTAGGTAGGTTTATTCCTAGATATTTTATTCTTTTTGTTGCAATTGTAAATGGGAGTGTTTTCTTAATTTCACTTTCAGATTTTTCATCATTAATGTATAGGAATGGCAGAGATTTCTGTGCATTAATTTTGTATCCTGCTACTTTTCCAAATTCATTGATTAGCTCTAGTAGTTTTCTGGTAGCATCTTTAGGATTCTCTATGTATAGTATCATGTCATCTGCAAACAGTGACAGCTTTACTTCTTCTTTTTCCGATTTGGATTCCTTTTATTTCCTTTTCTTCTCCGATTGCTGTGGCTAAAACTTCCAAAACTATGTTGAATAAGAGTGGTGAGAGTGGGCAACCTTGTCTTTTTCCTGATCTTAGGGAAATGCTTTCAGTTTTTCACCATTGAGGATGATGTTGGCTGTGGGTTTGTCATATATGGCTTTTATTATGTTGAGGAAAGTTCCCTCTATGCCTACTTTCTGGAGGATTTTTATCATAAATGGTTGTTGAATTTTGTCAAAAGCTTTCTCTGCATCTATTGAGATGATCATATGGTTTTTCTCCTTCAATTTGTTCATATGGTATATCACGTTGATTGATTTACGTATATTGAAGAATCCTTGCATTCCTGGAATAAACCCCACTTGATCATGGTGTATGATCCTTTCAATGTGCTGTTGGATTCTGTTTGCTAGTATTTTGTTGAGGTTTTTGCATCTATGTTCATCAGTGATATTGGATTATAGTTTTCTTTCTTTGTGATATCCTTGTCTGGTTTTGGTATCAGGGTGATGGTGGCCTCATAGAATGAGTTTGCAAGTGTTCCACCCTCTGCTATATTTTGGAAGAGTTTGAGAAGGATAGGTGTAAGCTTTTCTCTAAATGTTTGATAGAATTTGCCTGTGAAGCCATCTGGTCCTGGGCTTTTGCTAGTTTGAAGATTTTTAATCACAGTTTCAATTTCGGTGCTTGTGATTGGTCTGTGCATATTTTCTATTTCTTCCTGATTCAGTCTTGGCAGGTTGTGCATTTCTAAGAATTTGTCCATTTCTTCTAGGTTGTCCATTTTATTGGCATAGAGTTGCTTGTAGTAATGTCTCATGACCTTTTGTATTTCTGCAGTGTCAGTTGTTACTTCTCCTTTTTCATTTCTACTTCTCTTGATTTGAGTCTTCTCCCTTTTTTTCTTGATCAGTTTGGTTAATGGTTTATCAATTTTGTTTATCTTCCAAAGAACCAGCTTTTAGTTTTATTGATCTTTGCTATCGTTGCCTTTCTTCTTTTTCATTTATTTCTGATCTGACCTTTATGATTTCTTCTGCTAACTTTCGGGGCTTTTTGTTCTTCTTTCTCTAATTGCTTTAGGTGCAAGCTTAGGTTGTTTGTTTGAGATGTTTCCTGTTTCTTAAGGTAGGATTTTATTGCTATAAACTTCCCTCTTGGAACTGCTTTTGCTGCATACCATAGGTTTTGGGTCATTGTGTCTCCACTGTCATTTGTTTCTAGGTACTTTTTGATTTCCTCTTTGATTTCTCCAGTGATCACTTCGTTATTAAGTAGTGTATTGTTCAGTCTCCATGTGTTTGTATTTTTTACAGATCTTTTCCTGTAATTGATATCTAGTCTCATAGCGTTGTGGTTGGAAAAGATACTTGATACAATTTCAATTTTCTCTAATTTTACCAAGGCTTGATTTGTGAGCCAAGATACGATCTATCCTGGAGAATGTTCCATGAGCACTTGAGAAAAATGTGTATTCTGTTGTTGTTGGATGGAATGTCCTATAAATATCAATAAAGTCCATCTTGTTTAATATATCATTTAAAGCTTGTGTTTCCTTATTTATTTTCATTTTAGATGATCTGTCCATTGGTAAAATTGGGGTGTTAAAGTCTCCTACTATGAATGTGTTACTGTTGATTTCCCCTTTTATGGCTGTTAGTATTTGCCTTATGTATTGAGGTGCTCCTATGTTGGGTGCATAGAAATTTACAATTGTTATATCTTCTTCTTGGATCGATCCCTTGATCATTATGTAGTGTCCTTCTTTGTCTCTTGTAATACTCTTTATTTTAGTCTATGTTGTCTGATATGAGAATTGCTACTCCAGCTTTCTTTTGGTTTCCATTTGCATGGAATACCTTTTCCATCCCCTCACTTTCAGTCTGTATGTGTCCCTAGGTCTGAAGTGGGTCTCTTGTAGACAGCATATATATGGGCCTTGTTTCTGTATCCATTCAGCCAGTCTATGTCTTTTTGTGGGAGCATTTAATCCATTTACATTTAAGGTAATTATCGATTTGTATGTTACTATTCCCATTTTCTTAATTGTTTGGGGTTTGTTATTGTAGGTCTTTTCCTTCTCTTATGTTTCTTGCCTAGAGACGTTCCTTTAGCATTTGTTGTAAAGCTGGTTTGGTGGTGCTGAACTCTCTCAGCATTTGCTTGTTTGTAAAGTTTTTAATTTCTCCATCAAATCTGAATGAGATCCTTGCTGGGTAGAGTAATCTTGGTTGCAGGTTTTTCTCCTTCATCACTTTAAATATGTACTGCCAGTCCCTTCTGGCTTGCAGAGTTTCTGCTGAAAGGTCAGCTGTTAAGCTTATGGGGATTCCCTTGTGTGTTATTTGTTGTCTTTCCCTTGCTGCTTTTAATATGTTTTCTTTGTTTTTAATTTTTGACAGTTTGATTAATATGTGTCTTGGCGTGTTTCTCCTTGGATTTATCCTGTATGGGACTCTCTGTGCTTCCTGGACTTGATTAACTATTTCCTTTCCCATATTAGGGAAGTTTTTAACTATAATCTCTTCAAATAGTTTCTCAGTCCCTTTCTTTTTCTCTTTCCCTTCTGGGACCCCTATAATTCGAATGTCGGTGCGTTTAATGTTGTCCCAGAGGTCTCTGCGACTGTCCTCAGTTCTTTTCATTCTTTTGTCTTTATTCTGCTCTACAGTAGTTATTTCCACTGTTTTATCTTCCAGGTCACTTACCCGTTCTTCTGCCTCAGTTATTCTGCTATTGATTCCATCTAGAGTATTTTTAATTTCATTTATTGTGTTGTTCATCGTTGCTTGTTTCCTCTTTAGTTCTTCTAGGTCCTTGTTAAATGTTTCTTGCATTTTGTCTATTCTATTTCCAAGATTTTGGATCATCTTTACTATCATTATTCTGAATTCTTTTTCAGGTAGACTGCCTATTTCCTCTTCATTTGTTAGGTCTGGTGGGTTTTTATCTTGCTCCTTCATCTGCTGTGTGATTTTCTGTCTTCTCATTTTGCTTATCTTACTGTGTTTAGGGTCTCATTTTTTTCAGGCTGCAGGTTCGTAGTTCCCATTGTTTTTTGTGTCTGTCCCCAGTGGCTAAAGTTGGTTCAGTAGGTTGTGTAGGCTTCCTGGTGGAGGGGACCAGTGCCTGTGTTCTGGTGGATGAGGCTGGATCTTGTCTTTCTGGTGGGCAGGTCCATGTCTGGTGGTGTGTTTTGGCATGTCTGTGGACTTATTATGGTTTTAGGCAACCTCTCTGCTAATGGGTGGTGCTGTGTTCCTGTCTTGCTAGTTATTTGGCATAGGGTGTCCAGCACTGTAGCTTACTGGTCGTTGAGTGGAGCTGGGTGTTCGTGTTGAGATGTAGGTCTCTGGGATATTTTTGCTGTTTGATATTTCATAGAGCTGGGAGGACCAGTGTCCTGAAGTTGGCTCTCCCACGTCAGAGGCACAGCACTGACTCCTGGCTGCAGTACCAAGAGCCTTTCATCCACACGGCTCAGAATAAAAGGGAGAAAAAGTAGAAAGAAAAAAGAAAGAGGATAAAATAAAATAAAGTTATTAAAATAATTTTTAAGAAAAAAAATTTTTTAAGTAAAAAAAAAAAATCGGACGGACAGAACCCTAGGACAAATGGTGAAAGCAAAGCTATACAGACAAAATCTCACACAGAAGCATACACATACACACTCAAAAAGGCGAAAAGGGGAGAAAATCATAAATGTTGCTCTCAAAGTCCACCTCCTCAATTTGGGATGACTCGTTGTCTATTCAGGTATTCCACAGATGCAGGGTACATCAAGTTGATTGTGAAGATTTAATCCGCTGCTCCTGAGGCTGCTGGGAGAGATTTCCCTTTCTATTCTTTGTTCTCACAGCTCCCTGAGTTCAACTTTGGATTTGGACCCCCCTCTGCGTGTAGGTCGCCTGAGGGCGTCTGTTGTTCACTCAGACAGGACGGGGTTAAAGGAGCAGCTGATTAGGGGACTCTGGCTCACTCAGCCCGCGGGGAGGGAGGGGTACGGATGCGGGGCTAGCCTGCAGCGGCAGAGGCCGGCGTAAGGTTGCACCAGCCTGAGGCATGCTGTGCGTTCTCCCGGGGAAGTTGTCCTTGGATCCCGGGACCCTGGCAGTGGCGGGCTGCACAGGCTCCCGGGAGGGGAGTTGTGGATAGTGACCTGTGCTTGCACACAGGCTTCTTGGTGGCGGCAGCAGCAGCAGCCTTAGCGTCTCATGCCGGTGTCTGGTATCCGCACTGATAGCCATGGCTCACGCCTGTCTCTGGAGCTCATTTAGGAGGTGCTCTGAATCTCCTCTCCTTGCACACCTCGAAACAATGGTCTATTGCCTCTTCGGCAGTTCCAGACCTTTTCCCAGACTCCCTGCTGGCTAGCTGTGGCGCACTAGCCCCCTTCAGGCTGTGTTCACGCCGCCAACCCCAGTCCTCTCCCACTGCTCCAACCGAAGCCCGAGACTCAGCTCCCAGCCCCGCCCGCCCGGCGGGTGAGCAGGCAAGCCTCTTGGGCTGGTGAGTGCTAGTCGGCATCGATCCTCTGTGCGGGAATCTCTCTGCTTTGCCCTCTGCATCCCTGTTGCTGCTCTCTCCTCCGTGACTCCGAAGCTTTCTCCCTCCGCCACCCGCAGTCTCTGCCCACGAAGGGGCTTCTTAGTGTGTGGAAACCTTTCCTCCTTCACAGCTCCCTCCCACTGGTGCAGGTCCCGTCCCTATCCTTTCGTCTCTCTTTATTGTTTTTTCTTTTGCCCTGCCCAGGTACGTGGGGGGGTTTCTTGCCTTTTGGGAGGTCTGATGTCTTCTGCCAGCGTTCAGTGGGTGCTCTGTAGGAATTGTTCCACATGTAGATGTATTTCTGATGTATCTGTGGGGAGGAAGGTGATCTCTGCGTCTTACTCTTCCACCATCTTCCCCCTCTAGCCCATCTTCTTCATTGATTCTAATTTTTTCTCCTTTCTTGAATTTGTAGGTAAGAGCTGCAAATTGAAATCTATTTGGCTTTAATGTCCATTTTGTTTTCACAGCACCACAGTAATAATAAATAACAGTCTCACTAATTATAAAAACTAAAATTTATTGAATATTTATTAGGTCAAGAACCATACTGAATTATTTATCTCCATTATCTTATTCAATTCTAACAGGGAACCTATGAGCAGTAGACTTCATTGTCATACATGAAGAAACAAGACCCAGAGAGGTCAAGTAACCTTCTCAAGGGCACACAGCTGGGACATTGTAGAGCCAGAATTCAGATTCACTTGTGGCTGACTCAAGAACCTATACTTTAGCCACTTTGTGTTGCTGTTGCATTTTCAGACTTTTCTTGCCCTTTAATAATGATGATGCCAGAAGTAACTCTAAAGGATTTAAGGCAGAACCAGATATAGAGGCTACTCTCCTCACATCAAAGCAGCATCTAGATTTATAAACCATCTGCTGTTAGGGCTACTAGGGCCAGGGATAAAGGAACTGATGATGGAAGGGAATAGTCACGACAGCCCTGCAGGAGCAGACTTGAGAGTGTTTCCCCCTACCTTCTCCTATGAAGAAGACCCTTTTTGAGACTGTGGCCCCTTCCCCAGGTAAATATTCAGTGAAAATACCTACAATATGGGCTTCTATGGAGGTGGAGGGTATGTGGGTGTGGATGAGAGTGAATGTCCTTTATGGAGTTCCAGGCAAGTTGTCTGGAAGGAGCACATATGATAGAGGTACCGTATAGAAAGTGATTTTTGCCTCCCTTGCACATGTCCTGAGAATGGTGGGCACATAATGACCATAGTCACCTCTTTGCCCATACACTGATGATAGATTAGTGCTTACCTAATATCTATATGTAGCAATATACAGGCAACACAAATTGTACAGATGTACAAATTGCAAGCCAAAACCCAAGTGAGCAAAAGTTACTTCATTTTTTTTTTTTGGTAACAGAACTTTGTTTATGTTGAAAGTTGCGTTTCTAATAAGTGGTGTCAACTTGATCTCAGCCAATCAAGTTTTCTTCCCTTATGCTGGGGTTGCTTCTGAGAGCGGCTGGTGGACCATGAAGGCATTGGATGGGGGAGAGAGGGGAACATAGGTGTCTGCTCTGAGCTACCCTCTACCAATGCCATTGTCAGCTGAAACGTCCATTCTAGTCTTTGGGAAGTCTTGTGCTGATCAATGTTACTCCATGCTCCTTGAGAGTTATGTGAGAGTCATTTTTGCTCTTGGCTATTACCTCCTAAATGACTACCTGTATGCAGGTGTTTATTATCTGAGGCTCTGCTTCCAGGTGGAACTAAGCTTGGGCAGGGTTTTTGTTTATCTATTGGATCAGCATTAAGAGGTGCATGGTTTAATACTGGCTCTGTTTTTGTACTCTAGGCTCAAGAAGGCACAATTTGAAAGGGATGGTATTGGCAGTGGAATGAACAGATGGAACTTTTATTAGTTTTGTTGATATAGTGAGGCTGTGTAATCAACTACCTGAAGACTCAGTTGCTTACAACAAGCATTTATTCTCAATTCAACTTGCCAAGGTGACGAGTTCAGTTTATTTAGGCTGCACTCATCTGGACAGTTCTGGTTCATGCTGTGAGATGGCTGGGGTTTGTTCCAGAATGTGGATCTGCTCCATATATATCTGTTCTGGAAACAGGCTGAAGGGGCAATAGCTCCCAGGAACATACTCTTCTCATAGCACGGAACCACTGAAAAGTAAGCACCAAGCCAAACTGCGAGCAGATTTAGGGCCCTTATTTGCACCACGTTCACTAATATTTCGTTGACCAAAGCAGATCAAGCTTAGCATCCATAGGCCAGGAAAGTACACTCTGTCCACTGGGGCAGAAAGAGTAGAGTGAATGATCATCATCATTGTGTGTATTAGTGCTATGTAGCCTTGTAAAATTATGAGGCAGTTAGGAAAACATTACTCTTCCTGCTTATGGGTTTAAATTTATATTTAAGAATTAATGTCTATCCTTGAGTCGTGTGTGTGTATTTGTGTTTGTACTCACAACCTGCACATGGTTAGTCCAATAGTTACCAAATGGGCATTCAAAAGAAAACAGAGATATATCTTCAACCCTCCTGGTGGGAAGACTTTGCAGGTGGCTGGATATGGAGGACAAAAGCCAGTTGAACAATCCTCTGGAATTCTTGAAAAATTATTTTAGTTTTACTGAGTATTTATAACTTAAGCGGAAGGAATGGGGTCTGGGGGAAAACCAACACTCCCCCTCCCACCCCCTGGTAGGAAGAGGTCAGATTCTGAAATGGTGGGTGGAAATTCCTGGAATGAAGGTTTGAAGCAGGAGAGAAAAATGGGCCTGAGAATAGGAGAGCAGAGTTAGGAATTGGGGGCTTCTAATGAGGGGCCCTCTGGGAGGGAGTTAATGCTTATTTGCTGTAATCTGGCCTATAAACAATGTCATGATTAGTGAACTGTTGCAAATGACTTCTCTCACATGCAGTCCCTGTAGTTCGGGTTTTTTGTTTTCTGTTTTTCCCTCAACACTTTAGTTAACGCTCAATCATACAACTCACACAGTGAAAGACGGGGCTATAAAGGAAAATGAAATATACCTATTTAAGCAGATTCTTAAATTACCTTCAAGAAAGCCCATTTAGGGACTTCCCTGGTGGTCTAGTGGTTGAGACTCTATGCTTCCACTGCAGGGGGCTTGGGTTCAATCCCTGGTCGGGGAACTAAGGTCCCACATGCCCTGTGGTGAAGCCAAAAAATAAAGAAGAATAATTAATAAAAAAGGAAACAAAGCCCATTTAACTTCTTAATGTAAACCTTCACCTTTTCCTTTTTACAGTTCATTTGGGAAATATAATAAGTAAGAGAAGGAGGTCCTGTTTTTGTTGGAAACATAAGCCTTTTCTTTTTTGACTTTGTGAGAAACCATTTATTCTTTTGATTTATAAGCATATTGTACATATTCTAGTTAATACATCAAGTATATAATGTGGGATTTCCTTTAAAAATGCTAAGACCATACATGTTAAACTCAGCTACACATTGTATTAGGCTACTAGACAAATGTCATTTTTAATACCACAACACATATATATTACACTTTTTTTTTTCACTGACAGAGGAACATGCCTTTCAAAAATATTTTATTGGATGAAACTCTTATTCTCAGGAAAATTTTGGTTTTTGATATAATTTATTATGCCTTTTAAAATTCTGTTTGATAAAAGCATTTGGTAAAGCATTATAAATACCTGTAAAGAAAATATAGTTTAAAATTCTGAGGGAAATATTATATAAGTTTCCTTTTCTACATTTTCACAAAAATCCACACAGGCACTAAGAAAGACTGACAAAAATATTTTATGTCTGAACAGTATGTTCCAGGTTGGAAACATTCAAACATGACTTTATTTAAACATTAAAGCTTCTCTTGATTGAACCTTTGGCTACAATCCAATGGTTGGTTGGGGTTTTAACCAGGAAAAGATACTGTCAGAATAATGAAAAAGAAAGCTTCATACAATTAGCACTAGGTTAGGAATGGGGATAGGATGACTTTTCATTTTTTACTGTTTATTGGCCTCTCTGGGCCTTAGCTTTATTTTTTTAGTTGAAAATTGATCTAACAACTCTCTGGTACTTTTCAGCTTTATTTAATACTTTTTGTTGTGCAGAAATTTTCAAAATTCTATCTAACACTATGTATCAAACATGTGATACTTCCAAGGACAGAGTGATACTGCAATTCTTTCAGGAGAACATCCTAGATGCATCATGGGTATTGCTCTGGAAATACCCTCATTCTGCACAAATTCAAATGGTAGAATTGGGGGTGAAAGTTTGTCTTACCAAACACACTTTAAAGCAAGTGACAGACTCTAGGGTTCTTTTCCTGATCTAGTTCAATGTAGTTCTCTTCCTGGTCCAGTGCATGTGTGGCCTTATGAAGTTCAGACTTCATGGAAGAATTGCAAACAGCAAACTCAGTGGGAGAATGCCAGTATTGTAGGCAACTGGAACCTTTGTGAGCATATAGGAAGTGGGAAGTGAGGGGATTGGCAGTTAATGAATTAGTATAAATGAGCATCTGGGTAAGGTGAGATTAAACACATAAGTCAAATAGGATTTCAGAGCTACTTTCAGGGGTCTCAAATACCATTTTTTTTTTTTTTGGCCTATAAATTAGATCATGACAGATTCTTATAATTATTGATTATCATACAGAAAGAAGTTGGGGATATTTCTTTCCTAATGCATTTACACTTTGTACATGTTCATTAGTGCAGGAAAGGGTAAAATCAAATGCCTATTGAATGCTGACCTGTAAGGTGCCCGTGATAAGCAGCACGGAACAGGGTATCATGGGGGCATGTGTTTCAAGTCTAGCTGGGAAGCTGCTACTCAGCTCCAGCCAACTGTTGCGATGAGGGAAGATGGGTCTGAGAATTAGGTTTTATGTGAAATCTCATATTTTCAATAATCACTCACATATTTAAAACATTTAACAGGCCAAACAAAATCTAGCCTTTGGGCTGCCAGCTTGTGTCCTCTGAGTTGAAGCTTGGAAACAGTTTGGTGAGAATTTGGATACTATCATCTATAAGACTGGAGAAGGGCCTTTAGTGTCAAGGAATAAACACTCAGTTTCAAAGATCCAGAAAAATCTGCTCTAATGAACATAATTTAAAAAACAAATGAAACCTCCCACTGGCTCTCCTTATTATGAATATTTTCCTGTTATTGGTTTTCCATGTTATGAGTGGTTTCCTATTATGACTATTAAAAATATTATGATTAGGAATTTGCCAAGTCCCGAGTATAAGTTTGTTCTAAGAAAGTGGTATCAGTAGCTCTCTCAGTATTTAGTTTGTGGCTGAGAAAGGAGAAGGTAATGAGGAAGAGAGGAAGGCCAGAGCTCACAGCATGAGTCACAGTCACCTTTAGATCCATGGAGGCCTCTCCATGGCACACCAAGCCAAGCAAAGAAAAATGCTCTAAAACTGCTCAAACCAGAAAATGCAGGGTTTGAGGCCTGTTTCTGGATCTAAATAACCCAGCCTTTCCCCAGAATGATCTAATGGCCACTTCCTGAATGAGCAGTACTTTGGAGTAGAAAAACCCAGGGTGTGAGTCTGATTGTGAACTCCTTCATTAGAGACTTTCCAAACCCTTCTTTGGCATCAAAATTTGAATCACCACATGGCAAAGACAGAGGACAAGCTGTTAAGAATAGTTTTCCTTCCTCTCATTTTTTGCAGATTACTTTTTCAAATTAACTGTTGCCCAGGTGATGCCTTTTCTTTTCAGACAGGAAATGGGAGGCTTGAGGAGGCATTCTCATGTGGTATGAGGACCACGTGTGAACCGTGGCTCCAGAAAGAACAAAACATTTGACTTGTGCAGGCAGGGAAGATGTGTTTTGAAAGAGCTGTAATCAATTCAGGAAGTTGGATTTGCTGCTTGAGCTCATAGCTTTCAACTATCCAGGTTGGGGAGAAAAAGAAAAAGTACCTCAAAGGATATTACAAGCAGAAGAATCAATGACAAAACAACCACTTCAGACACAGGCAATATCTAACGGGAAGGAAAAAGCATGACTATTTCCAACTTAGGACCACCACTCATTTTAATTTTCCTTCCTCAGAATGTCCACCAGAGCTTGCAGCAGCCGATCATCCCTGTGCTTATAAGGTTTCGTGTTATAGAAAACATCAACGTAGTCATTATACAGACTATCCTCAGAGTCTTTAAGCTGGGAAGGTTTGTTCAGCCTTTCCAGGGCTTCATAGAAATTTTCATAAGGGATGTTGAGCTTTGCACTTGGAGACTTCTTTGGTGATTGCTTTGGGGGTGAGTTTTTGCTGAAAGCACTTTGTAGGAGTTGTAGCATGGCCTCAGAAGGGGCTCCCTCTGCCAGCTCATCCCTTCTGCCCCCCACACCGCTGCTGCTGGGGCTTTTGGTTGCCAGAGGGTTCTCATTCAGGTTCTCTTGTGTGGGCTGCTCCTGAAACACAGAAAGCCACCGGCAAAGGGGAGAAGGCTCATTATTTAGGAGCAGGCAAGCCAGCTGCAGCACACGCCCACTGCCTGCCCCTCGAGAGGCAGTCTGGGGAGCAGAGAGAGCACAAGGCTTGGAATCACACTATCTCGGAGTTCAATCCTCATTTTCTCATTTACTGAGGCACCTTTGGCACCTTTTTAAACTCCGTGAACTTCTGTAAGATGGCAATAAGAATCACTCCATTTCTGGTGGTTTTGAAGACTGAACCAGATGATGTATATAAGCGCTCATACCTATCGGTCTCCTTCACTTGTCAGCCTGCTGTAGTAGAATTCATGTTAGGGAATTTAACAATATTGAATTCATTAATTTTAATGTCTGAATTCTGGATGAAAAAATAAATTTTAAAAGATAGTAGGGGGCTTCCCTGGTGGCACAGTGGCCACTGGGCCTGCACGTACAGAACCTGTGCTCTGCAACGGGAGAGGCCACAGCAGTGAGAGGCCTGCGTACCGCAAAAAAAAAAAAAAAAAAAATGGGTTGGGAGGAAAGAGAGTAGGAGTAAACTGTTTATTTTCCACAGGAAATTGTTTCATTCATTTATTCTTTTATCTGAAAGTTAGAAATTAAAATTAATGAATTCAAAATTATTCAGTTCTCTAACATGAATTTTCTCCATTTATAACAATATCAAATTTTAAAGAGAGCTGTCTTTTTGTATGATCACGTATAGCTAACATTTGTATTGTACCTAGTTTGTAAGCATTTTTCACGTTGTCTCATTTAACTTATAATCCTTGTAACCTAGAAAGGATAGACCTCAATATATCCATTTTACAGAAAGAAGACCAAGGCTCAACTGATCAAATCATGCAGGCTTCTCTTTACTAATTCCTTAACTGACACTTCTTGGCAACTCCAAGAGGAGCTATAGAATCACAGTTTCTCTCAGAAAATTGCCAAGGAAAGCTAAAGTCAGTCAGTTACATTCCTAGGTCTCAGCCTACTGAGGCTGCTGGCTTCTCCCTTATCAGATGGTGGGCAGAAAACACATTTTCTTTATCTCTGTACCCCCCAGGCCTCTAGCACAGTGCCTCAGATGTAGTAGGTAGGTTATCAGAATTCCCAGAATGTCCTTTCCTGAATAGGTCTGGCTCTGTGACAGGTGTTTTGGAAGGTACAAAGACATTATTTATTCAAGAAATTTATAAACTAGCTGTGAGAAGGCCTCAGCTCATATTATGGCCCCATTTACATTCTGCAGAATAGCTTTCCTCTGGGACTCCACCTTGGAGGCCTCCTCTTCCCAATTCTGGAGGCAGGTGGACCTTGTGGGTATTTCTTCCTCCAAGATTCCTTAAGGGGTATTAACGGGACCATTTGGCTGTTAAAATACTGAAATGCTTCCACAACGTTGACAAAGAGCCGCTTCTCTGATTTCTCCAGTTCCCCCCTTCCCCGCCCACCACCCCAATCTCTTCCCAGGCCCCTTCTGACAACTCAGAGGCTGAAAGTGCAGCTCCTGACAGCAAGAGGCCTCTAGAAAGCTATTCCCACATGACAGCACGGTTGGCGCCTCTGTACGAGTTATTACCTACTTTATTATCAGCTCCTTCCCAAAACATGGGTGGGAGGAAAGGGAGTGGGAGTGGTAAACTGCTTCTTTTCCATAGGATGAAACCCTACTCTCTTTTTTTTTTTTTTTTTTTTTTTTTTTTGGTACGCGGGCCTCTCCCTGCTGTGGCCTCTCCCGTTGCGGAGCACAGGCTCCGGACGCGCAGGCTCAGCGGCCACGGCTCACGGGCCCAGCCGCTCCGCGGCATGTGGGATCTTCCACGGACCGGGGCACGAACCCGTATCCCCTGCATTGGCAGGCGGACTCTCAACCACTGCGCCACCAGGGAAGCCCTGCCAACCCATGTTTGATTCACTTCCTGCCTAAAAGTTAGGGGTAGCTTCACCCACTACATTGTCTACTACAGTTCACAAAAGAACGTGCCAGTAAGAACAGAGCCACACAGACCTCCCCCGAATCCACCATCTTCTCCACCCCTCTTCGGTCATTCTGAACGGTGTTGTAGGACGTGTACACTCGGGGCTGTTTCATGTGTTCTGGTTGAGAAGAGGTCCCATGCAGAATTAGCTTCCAGTTCACGATTCTTCCTTCATTTTGCATTCTTCCAGACTAATGAGTAAGCATACATAATTTTAGTGTATGTTCTGAGCAATATAAACTCCTTCAAAATAGCTAAATTTTATAGTTTAATTTTAAAATTCTGTGCATTTCATGTGTAGAGCTCTGGGTACAAAGACAAAAATCACTGGCCTCACTCTTCCTATGAAAATAGATAGTTGACAGGTTCAAAGATTTAAAAACTGATCAGTTGCCTTCAATTAAAAAAGGAGAACTCTCTACGTGAACCTTCTTTTCTATACTGGGTGTGTCCTTGAAAAGTTGACTGTATCTTATATAATGAGAATTATATTTATCAATTATCAACTTGTAGAAACATTCCAGTGGGAAAAAAAAAAGTCTGCAGAGTAATATAAATAGCCCTCAGCATTAAGCAGTCCTTAAGAGCTGTATATTTATGGGAAGAGTAATAATTTTCACAGGCTCAACAATTATGTTAAAAATAATGCTGAAATCTAAAATATCTTTTAAAAAAATCTAAAATATTTTTTTAAAAAATCTAAAATATCTTTAAAAAAAATCTAAAATTGTAGAGTCAGATTTTGCAGACTTGGTATAAAATAGTCCCATCTTGGTAAACAGATTTTCTTAGTTTCCTTATGGTGAAACTGAATTAAAGAATGGAGGCCAAGGTCAGGAACAGGACCATAAACTAAGAATGTTTTCTTGTTCTCCCTATGAGAGCAGAAATTTTTACAACTTCCATTGCTAAATCACAATTTTAGCAGTCTTTAGGTGAAAGCTATTCTCAGAGAAAAAAAAGTAACAATGACTGTAGAATTTTTATTAACTTAATTAACATCTCCAGGAATTTAAAATCATTTATTTTTAAAAAGTTATCTAGACATTGATTCTGGTGCTACTGGTACTTATAACACTGCTATCTCAGAATAACTTGGACCTGAAAAACCATTCATTTATATGCTCACCTATAGAAAATGCTGGAGAAATGATATAAAAATAAATAATTCAAATGTATTTGGCTTTTTGCTCATACACTTTATTTTCGGGACTGTGTGTTACAATTATAGAAGAAAATCAGTGTTAGCAAACAGAAAGAAAACTGAGAAATGCTTTTGTTTCATAACTGAAACAAAACCAAAAAAGTCATATTAAATAAGATATGTTATCTAACAAGGAAGCTACTTTTAAATAGCCACTGCAGTAAATATTGGTAAGAGTTCTGTCATATGACCCCAGCAGAGTGTCATAGCAAAGTTGGTGTAGCATTTAACTATGGTTGTAAATACAGCTGATTCTGGTGGCTGAGTAGGTCATGTGGCTGGCTGTGTTCTGACATGGGTATACTTGGATTTGCCCCACAGTCTGTCACGTTGTGTGTCAAAATATCTTTTCTTCCTTCTTATATGGCTGGTGCCTAATTTTTTAAAATTTATTTTCTATATAGCCAAGTGGGGAGAACTTGAAACACTAAACTTTCTCCTTACCTCTATAAGGAGTGATCAAATTTCCTTTGGGCCCTTTCTTATGCACTGACTTTAAAAGAGCTTCAGAGTGTCTAAAAGTGAGCTTGTGGTTCTGTATCCTTTCATTCATACTTACAATGTCTGTAATTCCCAAAGTCCAAGTGCCTATGGGATTCTCTCCCCATGTGTGAACAGACATGAAGTCCCAATTCTTAAAGCCATTAGGAGATGTATCCCGCTCTCTTTCAGCCAACAGTACGGTGCTGGTTCCTGTTTTCATGCAAGCATCACAAATTAACAAGTATCCTAACAAATCTGATAGTAGGACACACTTTAGCATTTGACAACTGAAAATGGAAGCTGGGAAAAACTAGCTTTCTTAATTTTCCCTTTGAGTATAATACTAGGATGGAGACATTCTCAGGAAATAAAGAAGTTTTTATTCACAGTACTTAGTGCATTGCCTGACATATAATAAGTTGTCAATAAATATTGTAGAAAAATAAATAATGGATGAATATATTGAGTAAGGTTTATCTGAATAAGGAGAACTCAGAGAACTATGTTTATGAACTACATTAAAGAAGAGCATCAAAGACCTAACATACATATTAATGGAACTATCATTTTGAAATTAAGAGGAAGTTTTGAAAATTTAATAGGTGCCTGAGTCTATTATGTAGCATAGACATAGTAAAATAAAGCCATATATAATTTAATCTCTTGTCATATAAAACTACTAGTAAGAATAGTTTACTAGAAAGAGTAGTTACTCTAAATTTTCAAATCCAAGTTCTCTATAGATCAATAAATAATATTTTTTAAGAGAAAGTGTCAAATGAACTATAGGGCCATTAATGAAAAAGCATTCTGCCAATATTTCAGGCCAATTCCAAGGTATTAAGGAAGCATAATTCCAGAATTAACAGAACTTACTCCAAACCTCTAGGAAGTTCATATCCTGGAAGGGCATTATAGAGATAGTTCATCTTTCTCATACATCACTTATGGGAATTAAATTTAGTCAGTTGAATCCTACTAAAACATGAAAAAGGATTAGGACAGCTTCTCCTGGTTGGATCGTGGTTTATGTTTCACAAGCTCTTTACCATCTATGATCTTGTCTGACTTAGTAACCTTTCAGGAAAGGACAAATTGCCCATATATCATATCATATGCCTTAATCATATAATTGTGGAAAATTTGTTAGTCTCCTCAACTCTCTTTCATGGATCAGAATTCTCAGTTTTTCCACTTAATTCCTTGGATGAGACTGATATATCTGTCAGCTTAATTATTAGAGTAATTTTCACTAATGTGTTACCTGAGAGAAATGAATGATAGATCAGTGACCTGGGATAATGAGCACAGTTTGAAAATGCATAACTCAGAAGGGTTTATTAATTGGTATTATTTGAATAGGCCTCATTCTTTGCTTATCTAAGGATCAGTTTGAATGAGCAGAGCAGAGTTCTGATGCAAAAAAAAACCAAACAAACATATTTTTTAAGACCTGAAAGTGTCTATGGGAAGACTTAGGTCTATATATAAACAAAAATCAATCATTGATTTGAAATCATTTAATTTGTACTGAAAAATTTAAACACATAATTTAGAAGAAATTGAATTTTGTTTTGTTTTGTTTTTTTGAAATTTACCAGCAGCAGAAGTGAGGGTGACATGAAGGTCTCCTCTGCGGGAATATTCAATTGTTGCTTCAAATTGCACATGTTCCAGTGACTTGATAGCATTTTCTTGTCCTTCACAAGCTCTTGTTGGAATTTCTATGATAACTTCTCCATTAGCTTTCAGGGCTCTAAATACATTAAAGAATCATCACTGAACAAAGTGTATCTCTTCTTCCTTGCATTTTATGGAAATACGTACACAACACTCTTAAGGAGATACTCAGCTAGGCTTGTTGTCTCTCTCTATTACGAGTAGAAACCAATTCAGGATTAGGTATAAACTAATTTTAATGCACAAGAAAATGATAAGGTTTTTCTGGAAATAGAAAAAGACAATTCTACAATTTATATGGAACCACAAAACACTATAAATAGCCAAATCAACCCCAAGAAAGAAGATCAAAGCTGGAGGAATCACACTTCCTAATTTCAAAATATAACACAAAGCTACAGCAATCAAAACAGTATGGTACTGAAGAAAAAAAGCACTAATTTGAAAAGATACATGCACCCCAGTATTCATAGCACCATTATTTATAATTGCCAAGATATGGAAGCAGCTTAAGTGTCTATCAACAGATAAATGGATAAAGACGATGTGATACACACACACACATACAAAGGAATACTAACCAGCCATAAAAAAAAAAATGAAATTTTGCCATTTGCAACAACATGGCTGGACTTGGTGAGCACTATGCTAAGTGAAATAAGCCAGAGAAAGACAAATACTGTATGATATCACTTATATGTGGAATCTAAAATACACAGCAAACTAGTAAATATAACAAAAAAGAAACAGACTCACAGATATAGAGAACAAACTAGTGGTTACCAGTGTGGAGAGGGAAGTGGAGGGGCAATACAGGGGTAGGGGATTGAGAGGTATAAACTCTTAGGTATAAAATAAGCTATAAGGTATATTGTACAACACAGGGAATATAACCAATATTTTATAATAATTATAAATGGAGTATAAACTTTAAAAATTGTAAATCACTATATTTTACATCTGCAACTTATATAATATTGTACATCAACTATACTTCAAGAGAAAAAAAGTATAGTACTGGCATAAAGACAGAAATACAAGCCAATAGAACAGAATAGAGATCCCAGAAATAAACCCACCCATTAGACCTGAAACTGTAAAACTCCTAGAAGAAAACATAGGGAAAAAGCTTCATGACATTGGTCTTTGCAGTGATTTAATGGATATGACATTAAAAGCACAGGCAGCACACACACAAAAAATAAACGAGTAGGACTACATCAAACTAAAAAGCCTCTGCACAGCAAAGGAAACAATCAAACTGAAATGGCAACCTGCAGAATGGTAGACAATATCTGATAAAGGGTTAATCTCTAAAATATATAAGAACTCCTACAACTCAATAGCAAAAAAACCAACAACCTGATTCAAAAATGAACTAAGGACCTAAATCAACATTTCTCCAAAGAGGACATACAAATGACCAACAGGTATGTGAAAAAAAAATGTTTACCATCATTAATCATCAGGGAAATGCAAATCAAAACCCACATCAAAACACCTGTCAAGGGGCTTCCCTGGTGGCGCAGTGGTTGAGATTCCGCCTGCCGATGCAGGGGACATGGGTTCCATGCCCCGGTCTGGGAAGATCCCACATGCCGCGGAGCGGCTGGGCCCGTGAGCCATGGCCGCTAAGCCTGCGCGTCCGGAGCCTGTGCTCCGCAACGGGAGAGGCCACAACAGTGAGAGGCCCCCGCGTACCGCAAAAAAAAAAAACACCTGTCAAGAGTCAGATGACTATTACTAAAAAAAAGAAAAAAGACAAGTGTTGATGAGCATGTGGAGAAATTGGAGCCCTTGCACAATTGGTGGGAGTGCAAAATGGTACAGCCACTATGGAAAACAGTATGAAGTTTCCTAAAAAAAAAATAAAACTGCCGTATGATCCAGCAGTCTCACTTCTGGATATTTATCACAAGAATTGAAACCAGGATCTCAAAGAGATATTAGCACTCCCATGTTCATTGCAGTATTAGTCACAGTAGCCAAGATGTGGAAACAACCTAGATATTCATCAACAGATGAATGGTGCTGAGTGAATAAACCAGTCACAGGTAGATAAATATTGCATGATTCTACTTATATGAGGTATCTAAAATACTCATAGAATCAAAGAGTGGAATGTTGGTTGCCTGAGGCTTGTGGGGGGAATGGAGAGTTCCTAACCACTGGGCATAAAGTTTAAGCAAGATAAATAAGTTCTAGAGATCAGTTGTACATTGTACCTATAGTTAACAATTATGTATTGTACACTTAAAATTTAAGAGGGTAGATCTCATGTTAAGACTTCTTAACACAATAAAATAAAAAGGGAAAAAAGGAAAAAAAATGTTAAGGAAGACACAGATACTTAAATACAATGCTATTTGCCATGGCATTGAATTCAAGCAGATTTGCCTTATAGCCATCAAAAAGTGGTCCAATACTGAAATATACCCTCTTAAGAAATGATTTTCTCTCCCTAATGCAGGCCCTCCAAGCCTCCCACCCTTGGGTATTTTGTGTGAGTGGGTCTTCAGTATAATTGCAGTTGCCTTGATACGAGATTCTGCTTCCGTAGCTAGATGTAGTGGGAGAGGTGTAGTCTAATTGAAAGCCATATGATAAAAGATCCTTCACGGAAGGAAAGTCACGAATCACAAAGCACTGTGGCATGAAGCGAGGTTCTTTTGGAAGTAGGTTTGGGGTAACACTGGTTGGCAAGTACTGCATTTCATCATTTCTAAGATGCATTAAAAAAAACTTTAACATCTTTGAATTTGGAATGAATATTAAAGAACTGATGGTTGGTAATAGTTTAATTGGCAATGATTTTTCTTAGTGATATATAGAACAATTGTGCACATTAACTTACTGCTATCTGGTTGGTAGGCTATGAGAGGAAAATACAAATATGTTAACATGATTTGCAAATCTTTGATCTCTGTGATTCCTCATGGACACACAGGGAACACTGACAAATGCCATCTCCATCTACTTCAGAAGGGTAGGTGAGAAAAATTAAGCAGAGTGACAAATGTCATACTCAAATAGTGCCATGGGCACACATTTGTTTAAAATTCCTGGAGACACTTACCTGGGCTCAAAGTCATTGTCCTTTACAACACATTCCTTCTTCTCAGGCACACTGCTCCAGGTCCTGGGATCAGCTAAATCCACCAGAGCTTTGGCATTTAACAACCCGAATCCAAATCGACTATTCACCATCAAGCCTGCTCCATTCTTTTTCCATCCAGGGTTATTGGCCAGTGGGTCATACTCAGAGGTCCAGACAACCAAGTGCTGCATATCTCGCCAGGTGAGATTTGGACTGGAGAGGAAGTGACCCAAAGAATCTTTAAGGGACAAAAAGAAGTTTCCTTGCAAAAGCAAGTGCTAAAAACAATCATCTCCATTCAGAGATGATGAGGTATCTTTTGCAACTGTGCTTATGTAAATTTTGTGTGTATCACTATTGTTATGTCTTTCATTCATAATTTAAAATACAGTCTTGAAAACTTCTCCTCATACCGCATAAGTTACGATCTTAGCATGAGTAAAATTGGTTTTCAGCATTGTAGAAAAGTAGAACTTGGCCCCTGATTCCTATGTACTTACATTTAACTGGAACAAAAATTTAAAATGACAGCACTTCCTTTGTGCCTTCCAATCGTCTGCTGTTCATTAACAGCCTTAGTATTTTCAGCATTATGAACCCACAGTTGAGCTTTTGACTTCCTTCTTAGGAAGACTCAGATTTAGACATAGGCTGGCTACCTACTCTTAAATAAATAAATAAATAAATAAATATATATATATATATATATATATATATATTTTGGCGGTACGCGGGCCTCTCACTGTCGTGGCCTCTCCCGTTGCGGATCACAGGCTCCGGACGCGCAGGCTCAGCGGCCATGGCTCACGGGCCCAGCCGCTCCGCGGCATGTGGGATCTTCCCGGACCAGGACACGAACCCGCGTCCCCTGCATCGGCAGGCGGACTCTCAACCACTGCACCACCAGGGAAGCCCAACTCTTAAATATTTTTTACCTCTTTTCTTTATATAGCAAAAGTGTCAAGAAGCTCTTAGCTACTTGAGATCATTCTTACAAGGCACCATGCTGAATAGTGTGGGGATATTCAAGGAGGTAGTTCATGTTTTTAAGAAGTGTACAATCAAGTGAATGAACTAAGTCTTTCAATAACTATAATATATCTGTTGAATGCTGTATTCATAGCACAATGTATTGTAGAACTTTGAAGAGAAAGAATTCCTTTGGGATGGAAAGATCTAGGATGGCTTTTCTAGGAGGAAATATTTGAGTTGATTTTTAAAGGGTGGGTAGAATGTCAAAAAGTTGAAAGAGAGAGAACAGGGGATGAGGCAATGGGTCAAAACCTCTGACAGGGGAAGGATAGGATGTGGCCAGAGTACAGTCAATAGTCTGGTTTACTGAAGCAAGGAAGAGGTGAGCTGGAGTACTGAGCTGGATGGTGAGGACCTTGAATGCCATGAAAAGGAGCTTATACTTTATCGTTTGGGTAAAGGGGAGCCATTGAGGATTTTTGAGCAAGGGAATGGTATAATGAGGAGCCTTGGCAAAATTAATTTAGCAGCAATATAAAGATAAATCAGAGATGCATGGGATTGTCAGGTCTGTTATAATGAATATGACACCTTCCCTGATCACCCTATTCAAGATTTCAATTCTCCCCAAATACTCCTGAGCTCTCTTACCTTGCTATAGTTTTTTTTTTCTTTCATAGTGCTTATCATCTTCTAACATACTGAGCAACTCATTTGTTTTGTGTATTATTAATGTCTGTCTCCCCTGCTAGAATCAGCTGGGAGAAGGGCTGAGATTTTTATACATCTTGTTCTCTGATGTGTACCAAGCACTCAGAAGAATGCCAGGCTCAGGGTATATATGCTGGGTAAATATTGGTTGGTTGGATGATTGAATGTGTGCAAGTGTTAACTAGCCTTAAATACAATTTTAAAACTTACTGCTATTAGTCATTAGAGTCTTTCATGATCTCAACCTTTTCCTTAGCTTTGAGACCTGCATTGTTTCTATCAAGCCAATCAAGCATTATTTATTAAATAATAAATGCCTAAGTGTTGAGTCTTCAAGGTTTCTATCTTACCACTAGGTTGTGAAACAACCATCAGGGGAATCTGTCTCAACTTGCTATTTTCTCCCCAGAGCCCATCATGGACTGGTTTAACAATCCCCTGGTGACAAGCAAGAGGCAATACACATTCCTAAACACGGAGGAGTCTGTTGCTGGCTAAGATCTAAGTCCTCATCATAAGCGCTGCAAAGGCTCTATCTGGTGGGCCTCATGGGGAAGCTGTCCTCTCCACCCCAGTTTGAGTGCACAGCCCGTGCATCACCATCTCTGAAGGGAGCTGCAGTCAAGGACTCAGGCCTTCCTCCCCCATCAAGCTCTTCCCATATTTACATTCCTAGGCCCTGCGCCTTCATTCCTTATCTGAGGCCTTGGGCAAAGCTCTTCTTCAGGCGCCTCAGCCAAGGCCTCCTAATGGGGGGGAGAAGAAGGAACCTTGAAGATACTTCTCCCCACTCTGACTCAGTACCCAGTACTTCTCCACTCTGAGCCTTCCCCCTCACCCCACCCCACCCCAGAGTCCATAAAACTACCAGAGCCTTCTGTTGGGGCTTCCTCAACAGTGAGACAACCCCCATGTCCATGCTTTCACCTGACCATCAGCTGGTGCACCTTTCCATGGGGGAAAATGGAATAGGGAGAGTCAGTGTTTTCTCTGGTTTTAGACTCTGGCCTTTACCATCACAGTAAGTGATGAAAGGCTTAACCCTTTCATTTTTGGTCTGTTGATTTAAAGCTACTCTGACCCCTGGCAGCTCAGTATGCTTTCTCTCTGCTCAGCTGAGCTCCTGACAAACAGCACAGAGAGTGACTGATAAAGGTCTAAACCTACTGAATCAAAATGTCTGAGGGTAGGGCATGATTTTCTATGTATATTTGAAAAAACCTGTCTAGGCAGTTTTATGTTATACCTAAAATAATAGGAGTTGGAAGAAAGAATACAAGCATATAACTAATTAAGACAATTAAGGGTCAGAATAGGGAGTAATAGAAGGCACATTAAATTATATTCTACTGCCAAAGACCTGTGTGACCTTAAGCAAAGCACTTCATCTCCCTGGGCCTGAGTGGACTCATCTATAAGATGAGTGGTTGAGTATGACAATCTTGAAAATTCCATATTATTCAGAACTCCAATCTGCCCAATATCATATATACTTCATTGTAGATCTTGTTTCCACATTGGCCATCCCACACGGAGGAATAATTAACTAGCTGAGCAGAAATGGCTTATTTTCTGAATGTGGAAACTAGTTCTGGCCTATATGGCACTTTATTGAAATTCTTGCTTCCAGTCTTTTAAAGGGAGTTTTAGGTAAAAGCCTCTTATCAAGGGGGTCTCTGGGCAACACGCCAATTTCCCACTTGGACGGGCAGGGGTGTGTGTGTGTGTGTGTGTGTGTGTGTGTGTGTGTGTGTGTGTGTGTAGGTTGGGATGAGGATATGTAGTAAGGAGGCATGGTCTTGATAATCATGATAATCAAACACAAAGCAGATTTTCTACATTTCTATAGTTAGAGAATTGTTTTTTATTTAGTTGCAGATTTTGTTTTTTAATTTTCTTTTACCTATTCTTTGCAAAATATTCAAAGAGGCTTCATTGTCATGCAATTAGGAAAATTAAGCCTATTTTTCATTTGAGTGAGTGCATTTCATAAATGAAAAGGAGCGTCTAACAATAGTGCATCTCATTCCTGACAGTCTTCCTCTGTTAATTAGCAACTCATTCCTCAGTGGCATCCAGAATAATTAAATTTTTTTAAAATTACATTGGGTTGCTAATCAAGGCTGTGTTTATAGAAAATAAGGGCTTTGGAATTAAACACTGAAATTAAGCATTGCTTCTAATTAGAAGAGTGTAGGTAAAGTAATCTGGAGACAAAACTCTAAGGGGAAAAATCTTAAAGGCTACGTGGTTTAGCCTCTAATCACAATTAGATAAGCCTAGATGTTGAAGATTTTCTAACCTAGAGACTTTCCAACATTTCACAATCCACTGAGTCAAGGATTTCTTTGATGTGATTTATCCAAAGTTTTCACGCAACTTTGAAAGTCCGTTTCCCATCCTCTAACCTTTAATGAAAACAGAAGATTGGTTCATCTGTTTGTTTAATACCTCCAAAGATGTGAAGGGATTCAATGTTTCACTTTTTGCTCTTTATTAAAAATTATTCTGATTCTTTGCTCTCCCCTCAAAAGACAGGTTACTGTCTGCCATCTTTCTTAAGTATAATAGTACCACAGGCATTTATCCAAGGAATTCCTGTCTCTCTTAGTGTGTGTGTGTGTGTGTGTGTGTGTGTGTGTGCACGCGTGTGTGTATTATTTATTATATATATGTATATATTTCCAGGATATGCCTATTAAGTATCCTAATGGGCATCTTCACAGTCACAGCCCAGTGAGGTTGTAGGAAAATACAGTTGTAAGGTAACCCCTCATAGCAGCTGTTTCTCAAATTTTGGCTAAGGTAACTACCAGCATAAACATTGCCTGGAATATCAGAAACTTCTGAATCTGAGTCGCTGGCCATTGGACCCGGGAATCTGCAAACTAAATAAACACCCAAGGTGATGACTGTATGCTGGTGTTTGAGAAACACTCTTCTAGGGAAGGAAAGTATTCCTCTATACATTTGACCCAGAAACTATTCTTTGAGCCAGAAATCATTCTTTCTCCTTCCCTCTCCTCTTCCCTTTCCCCAGAGTCCCATATTTAATGCAGCATAGTAAGTAATATGCATGACAGGAGCCTTTATTCAGAACTCATAAATATGAGTTAAGATGTTTCTTTATCAGTCTCAATCTTCTTAACTCCTCTTTCTTTGAGGGGATGAACTTTTCCCTCCCTCACAGGACTATAGGAGGCAGTGTCCTGTAGCTGCTGGTAGTACAGGCTTTGGGGTCAGACAGACTTAAGTTTGAATCTTTTGTGGGAACTTGGTTACATTTCTCAACCTCTCTAAGTCTCAGTTTCTTCCTTAGTAAAATGCAATTAATAATTTCTGTGTCACAAGACTGTTGTAAGGATTAGAGTTGGTCTTGTATATAAAGAGGTTAGCACCATGTCTGGCCATGGTAAGAGGCCGATAGATACTGAATGTTATCATCCTTGATAAATTTAGCCCAGAGTTGTTCTTCAGTCTCCATAGTTGTTCCTTGAGGAGAAGCACATGGTTAAATGATTCTTCCAATCTTGATTGTCTAGGGACTCTTCTAGAAATTCTGGCATTGAGATTTTCTGAAATAGTCATTTGGCTATAGACAATTGAATGGAGCTAAGAAAACTGCCCAGCTGAGAACAGACATCCCAATAATCTGTATGTACTTTGGCAGGAAGTTTATAAATGTTAAGATAGATTATGGCCATCTTACTGATGATTGAATCAAAACGAAAAGAATTAAATTCTTATTACATGCACCAGGGAGATCATAGACTCTTAATTGCTCTTAAATCATGAGCAGTGTGAGAATCTGATGGAACCTACAAACCATTCCCCCCAAAATGCCAGACACGCACTCCCAAACATTTCTGCATCTAGTTTCAAAGAAGTTCATGGACCCCATGTATTTCATAACAATCCATGGAGCCCCTGCTTTATAAATAGTCCATTAGGAATTAACTGAGATTAATGAGGCTAGATCATTCTTAGATCACTTTCTCCTTATACAGGAATAGAAGGTTTGAAATTTTAGAAGTCAGAGATTGAACTTTTAAAATTTCAGTTCTTAGTCAAAATAAAATTACATCTGTTCAGCTAGATGGGTGTTTCTACTATTCTGGTCACTAGACAAGGATGGGCTAGGTCTGGCTAGTTACATTTGCATGCATTTGATAGGTATTGGGTAGGGAAGACAAGATTTTAAGGATGGTTTTCTTTTACAAGCTCCCTGGAGCTAAAAGCTTGTATCCTAAAATCATAAATATCACGATATTGTTTCACTACCTGTGTGTAACTACTTGCCTTTATAGGACCTTATTTCTTTCACTCTGGACCTCTTACCACCAACCTCAGCAATTCATGTTGGATGATCTATATATGCTGATACCTTCAATTTCAAACTGGAGGATTTTATAAAGGGAAAAGGTTCGAAAAAAATAATCTGATCTGACCCCTCCATTCTATAGATGATAAATTGAGCCCTCTTAATTTGCCTAAGGTCACATAGCTAGTGATACGCCTAGAACTTGAAGCCAGGTGTTCCTTGCACTTTTCACTGCTTAGATTATCTTTCCTCGAATTTGGTTTGGGTCTGCTGACGCCAGTCAAAGCTTGTGTCTTTAGACTTTGCCCTCTGTCCTTCCCCTTCCTGTTACAACTGGACTCAGATTCTGAACATAGCTTTTCTGTTAGATTCAAGAGCTTCAGATTTCCCTGTTTCTGATCGGGCATCTGGATTTGCTCTTCCTTTATCAGTACCTTTCCAGCCCCTCCAAGTAGGTAGACTCTTGATACAAGCCTTACTAGGCATATCTTTCTTAGCCGCTGTGGCCGTTACATAACTGAGATACCAGGGACTAAACCACAACTCCACAGGTGGCTCCAGGGCTCCTGGAGCAATGCTGGACTCTCCTCAGCAGCTGCAGGGCTTTTCCAGCTATGGCCCAGCCCCAAGAGTTCTGTTCTTCTACTACTGTGGACCTCACCTCGCCTACTGAACCTGACATGAAGGAACTGCTTTGTCCTTTCTGTAGAGAATATGGATGTTCTTCTAAGATAAATTCCTTATTAGGAAGGATAATAGTAAGTTACAAGTTTTAACACGTCTTCTATCATGCGGCCACAGCACCTGACTTAACATTTAAAGATTTCTCACCACACAACATCAGAACATTTTTTCCTCTGTATTAAGTGTTAGACTATTGAATAACTATTATGAAGGGAAAAATGTTGCTAAATCTCTTTTTGGTAACATACACTAAAATAAATTCCAGGGGGATTTAGAACATAAATATGGTAAAAGAACCATAATAAAAGACATATAAATAAATGTGTATATAATTTGGAGTTGTAAAGATTTTTCTGAGCATAAAAAGGAAAAAAACCTTAAAGAGACTAACAAAGATAACTGTATACATATTAACTTCATTACATTAAAAATTACATGTAAGTAAAATTAAAAGGTAAATGTCAAACTAACCAAGCATTAGTAGCTTTTCTAACTAAGGCCATAAAACAAAATCAAGGTCATAAACAGTCACAGATGATAAATGGCAAAAGAATATAAAATATTGAGCTTCATTAGTAATGAAATAAAAGCATATAGAGATGAGATGCCATTTTCACCTAACAAAGTAGCAAACATTTTAAAAGATAATAAAAGTAGGTTTGATCAGGGTTTAGGAAACTGGCACTCTCACACATATACAGCTGGTGGGAATACAAACTGGTACCATCTTTATCAACAGTAACTTGTCAATATGTATCAAAATCATTAAAACATGCATGCCCTTTGACCCAAAAATTCCAATCGTAAGTGTTTATCTTAAGGAAATTATCAGAAATGATAACTGATATCTATGGACAAGGGTGTTTGAGAATGAAATGGCCTTAATAAAATTTGCATTTATATAATGGTATACTACAAAAAGATAAAAGTCCTGTTTTTAATTCTCATGTCCCCTGATATGTTATATCAGCTCTAGAGTGGGGCTTATATAATCTAAAAAAAAAGGATGTTTTTTAATCTTATTATTCCTAACACTACCCACAGGAAATTATCTGGACAAAGTCTTTCTTGGTGGGAATAAACAGAAGTGAGAAGGCCTTATAGCTGAGTGGTAGGAGGACTGGGGAGGAATGAGTGGGAGGAGAGCATGAGTTTTTTTAAAGTCAAGGAAGATTGATTTAGATATGAGAAAGTGCTCTTAATATAGGTGGATTAAAAAAACTACAAAATAGGGCTTCCCTGGTGGTGCAGTAGTTGAGAGTCCACCTGCCGATGCAGGGGACACTGGTTCATGCCCCGGTCCAGGAAGATCCCACGTGCCACGGAGCGGCTGGGCCCGTGAGCCATGGCCGCTGAGCCTGCGCATCCGGAGCCTGTGCTCTGCGACGGGAGAGGCCACAACAGTGAGAGGCCCGCGTACCGCAAAAAAAAAAAAAAAAAAAAAAATTACAAAACAGTGTGTGAATTAAGATTCCAATGTTGCAAGATAAGTGTGTGTATTAAATCTACATTGAGATGTTGACAGGAAAAGAGCTTATTTTTTATTATTTTTTGTAGTTTTTCACTGTAACCATATATTCAGAAAAAATATATATGCTATGAAAAAGCAGGAGAAACAGCTTTTTACAGGTGATTAGACGCTTTCTGGGCCTTACTTTGCTTCCAGGGCCAGAGCGAAGATACCAGCAGCCAGGGGTGCTGAGGCAGAGGTGCCTGTGTGGGTCTCTGTGCAGTCGTTGTGCAGGTCAGCACTCGTCTGAGGGGCACCAGGAAAGAAAGAAACATGGGAGAACATGTGAGGAGTGTGATCCTGTCCCCGGGGGTTAGCCCTACCGAGGGCTGCATCTGTTAGGATCAGGAAGCCCAGCTGATTCGACTCCCTACTTCCTCCTCTAAACTACAGGCGGATGTTTGCCATCTGCTGATGTTTTAGCTCACTCTCCTCTATATGCAACTTGTCTATAATTCTGGCATCAGAATGCCTTTTTCTGGGGATGAAGTCCTCCCACTATGAATTTTTTTTCTCTTCTGAGATTCCCAAATGAAACGCTGTCTGTAAGAAAGGGAGTGTTTCAAAATCACTGTGAATCATGCTGGCCCATTAATCATCAGGTCCATTGTGTTTGGCCTGGCATATTTAGAAGTTTTGCCCCAGGCACAATTCCCTTTTGCCTTCAGATTGACATTTGACTGCCTCTTCAGCACGAGGAGGTAAAGCCATCCTGATCTGGGCCACTTGAACTATTTGCACAAAACATGTCTAGTGTGTGGTTTGCACTCACTGTTGACGTAATCTGATGGCCATGAGTTAGTGTCACATTTGTACTTTGATGAACATGGCGAGTTTTTCAAATGAAAGTGTGCTGGACTTAGATCTGGGCTCAAATTCTAAACCTGCCACTCAGTAGATGTGTCCCATGGGCAAGCCACTTGGTTTCCCCATCTGTCAAATGAGGTTGATATTTCTCGACTCCTATTCTGAGGCTGAAATGAGATCCTGTCTGTGAAAGCATTTTCACACAGTGTGATTGCACATAAGGAATTACCCAGGCTAATTTTAGCTTAGTGAAGAGGTTGCTGAGACGAAGGGAGGAAACCAGAGAGACTTCCCATTAGTCTGCCTGAGGACCACAGTGTTGTTGGTTGAACAAGTACTTGGGCCAAAGGATTACTAACAAGACACCCACCCAGGCTCTCACACTATGATTTTTAGCTAGAGATTTCAAGGTGTGGGAGGGAGGTGCAAAAAAAACAATTTGTTCTATTATCACCTCCTTTGGCTTCCCACTTGGAGTCGCTGAATATCTCAAGTTCTGGTGGCCCTGTTCCTCTGGGGGCTGCGGAAGCAAGGTTACCCTTTTTACCTGTTGACGCAAGTAAGCCCCAGAGATGACTGTGCTGAGGAAGAGGTTTGCGTAAGACAAAGGCTATGTTAGTGCAACTGTCTCAAATAGAATCCACCAGCTGTCTCTTCTATGGCTCATTTACCTAAGGAGGGATCTTTACAAAGATGGAAATTCTTCCTCCTGCTTCACAGCAGAGTGGCTCAGATGAGGGACCGTCTATGAAATGGTGACTCTGAAATGGACCACAGGCCATTTTTTGAAAAGCCACTCTGAACACCCACAGGGTCATCAAGAGCCAGGGGCTGTGAATGCAAGTGGGGCACATGTCTGGTAGGCTCCTTTACAGCAGGGTATAAGATATACCTGCCGTAAAGAACCCCTAGGTAGAATGTTACTGTCTCTTTGAGTAATTGAAGATATGGGCATGAGAGGTAGGCCAGGGCTTCTAAGTTGAGACCATAGTTTTACTGTCTAAACTAGAGTAGGTTGCAGAAACAGGCAGTTCCGGAAGAGTGATCCTGCATCAGAAGGATCAGAAGATCGTAGTTCTGACAATTTTGTTGAGATACCATTAATATGAATTTTATACACATTCCAAAGGCTAATTATTAGGCAGGTTACCCACAATCTAATTGGATCATGACCTGTTTTTTTATTGAGATTAGGATCTACATACTTTAGCTGGTTAGTTCTTTCTGTGTCAGGAGTTAAGTTTGAGGCTTTCAATTTTTAACTGAAAAGAAGTGCCTCTCTTTGTTCTCAAAGCCCCCGAATGGGCCTTCATCATCATGCCCTTGAAGGGAAATCCAATAATTGCCCTTGGCAGTCTGACTCATGGAAATGAAGGCACAGCCAAGCGGGGGCTGGAGATGTTCTCTGAGCATATAACCTTCCTAAGCTCCTTATTTGGATGCTGAGAAGTTCACCTCAGGGGAAATTTAGACTGTTATTTTCCTGTAGGTCGTCCATCCTTAGGAGACATAGCTGGTGTATGCTCTGTATTTTTATCATCTGCTAAAGGGCAAGTCAGACATTTTCCCTGCTATTAAAGGATCAACAAGTACAAGGGTGATAAAGCTCCAACAACCCTAAAATCTCCTTTAAGGCTGTTTTCAGGGAGGCATCACACAAGCTGAACAGACATTTGGAGTCTCGGCCATATGTAATGACAGATTGGTGGCTTCTCAGGGCTGAGTTTAAAAATGACTGAGAGGCGACATCATTTTGGCAGAAGCGTCATTATCCCTGGGAGAGAAAACTTCCCAATATATACCCACCCTTCAAGTGAGCAAAGTGTGAGTCTCCCCAACTGAGACATGAAGCTTAAGCAAATCAGTTTGACCAAAGGATCCTTTTGAAGGCGAGCCGTGTTCTCCTACCTAAGCAGAGAGAGTTAGACAAAAGCAACCTACGATTCGCTGGTCGGTGTAATCCCCGCTGCTGTACGAGGTGGCCAGCGTAGAGGAGCACTTCTCAGCGTACCAGGGGGATAGGCCTTGCTGCGAGGCACTGCTGATGGAGATGGTGTAGATACTGTCCGTGTACCCATCACAGTCACAGTTATCTCCCTGACGCCCCCCATTCCCAGAAGCCCAGACGAAGATAGAGCCCTTTCCTTGTCTCCCCTAAAGGAAAAGCCAAAACATATCACGTCTATTATCATCACTGGGGTCACTGTCACATCCCAATAAAATCCCCAACAAATATATAAATACATGCATGAAGTTCTCAGAAACAGTAATTCGGAGTCTGTTTCAACTCCAGGTCCTCCAGCATCGATATTGGAACTCTCGCGAGACTGTATGTTATAAGCCACTGAGCTCTGGTGCTGCCAGCCTTCCTCCATCTGGGCCCTCTCTGGGATGGCGCTGAGTGAGGACTTTTCTCTTTTCCCTTTATTATGTGGATTCATAATCTGGCCTTCAGCACTCACTCGAATTTCTTCACTGTTCCCTTGGCTTATGTCACTACGCTTGAATCTTTGAACTTCCTTTCTTTCTGCTTGAATCTTCTGGCTGACTGATAGAATGACAAAATCAGGCATTATTCAGATCTGCTTTGCAGCTGCATTAAAAGGGACTCTTCAATTGAATGGAACTCGTCAAGGCTACCCTTTCTATGATTTTTCAATTTGTGCTCTCCAAAATTCCTACTTTTGTTTCATCCTGTGCAGAACGAGGCCTTAGAATCCTGGCAAGAATGCACTCAACCCCAGTGACAGAAACACAACCAAGGCACAAGTATTCATCAGGCACGTGCAGAGAGGGAGGTGGCACATCGCTATATTTAAGGATGCATTTTCAGAGTATTTGAAAGAAGTCTGGGTAGTAGTTTACCTCATGTAGAAATCCAAAAGCAGCAGGAAAATGAGAAAGGACATATCCAGAGTATTTTTGAAAGTCAATATTCTAAGACTAATGAATATCTGTTGAATGTCAGACCCAAATGGGGAAAACTTTCTTAACCCTTAACTTCCATCCCTTTTAAGAACGATTTGGCCCTCTAAATGCACTTCAAACCATAAACAATAACAAGAAGTTCACAACCATTTCTTTGCATATAAACTAAGTGTCCTTCCCTTCTCCTCATAGTCAAATGGTCAGGTTTCATTTCAAGTGGGTCTGTGTTAAGCATCTCACCTGTTTGACACCATATTCAAAAGCCTTCTGGGCTAGTCGGCCAGGCCCCTCCACAGTTTTCCCATCATCATTAGGGCCCCAGCTCGCACTGTAAATATCCACATGTCCAGGATTAAATCCAATTGAGCTGGCTTCAATAGCATCCGTCACAATGCCATCGAGCATTCTTATCCCTGAACAGCAAAACAAATACATATGCTGATGTCAGTGTGTACGTGTAGAATGGCACGATGCTCTTAATATTCATTTTTTTAAAGGACTCCCAGAAGAGTCAAAAATAGGTAACCAGTGTATGTCCCAAATGACTGTGACCCAGCTGCTAAAAGCACAGCAGGGAGATCAAGTCACCGCCTGCATAAGCTTCCTTATGTGCTGTGCCGTGCTGTGGCCATGGTTGTTGTCGCTTACAAAACGTCTCCCCTCCCTCTGCTGCCCTGATAAACTGAAAATGACAGGATAGCTTTCAGCAAGAGGCATCAAACAGCTCTCTCTCAACATGCCTGCTCATGACTATACCACGAATGGCTGTGGCCCGGTCAGTGCCTTACAGAGGACTCTGTACGGAAACCGTGCAGCTTGAAAAGATCTACTTACAATAGGAAACTCACAAATAGGGAACAAACTCTTGTTTCTAAGCACTGATTAAAAATAACCCAGAGGCCATTCTTTTCTGTGTTTGCTAAGAAACATTTTCAGGGAACATGCTTCCTTTTCTTCTAAATAATCTCAAGGATGAAATCATTGCCATGGATTTTACTCCTGAGGGGGAATCAGTTTTCATCAGGAGAAGGCAGATGCAGTGGCTCTATGCTTTCCAACAGGCTGTCACCCATCATCAGACTCGTGTATTCAAGAGCCAGGAAGGCAAAAGCCGTTTAGACGGATACAGGCAGCTACCTGGTTATTCCTGGCTTCAGGCTAATGATGCAATGGAGTGCACAGCTTTATATTTTCACACTATTGTTTACTATGGAGCTTGGGTAAAAGAACATGTACTTGACATGACTAGTAGAAGTTACATTTATTTTTAAAAAATTGTTTAAAATGCATTTGGGAAAAAAATCCCAGCTCTGCTATTTACTAGCTCTGTGATCTTGGGCAAGCCACTTAACTTCTATGTGCCTCAGTTTCTTCAGCTGTAAAACGCGGATGACAACAGCTCGTGTGCATTGAGGATATACTATATGCGGCTACCATTGTACAGGCCTTAAACATGTGAACTCATTTATCCTTATGACAACCGTTTGAGGTGGGTGCTGTAATTCTCCCCATTTTACAGGGAGAGAGACTGTGGCCAGAGAGGGACAGGGACTTGCCCAAGGCCACACAACTTGCAGCTGGGAAGCTGGGACTTGAATCCCAGAAATCTGGCACTCAAATCCATCCTGTTAACTTCCAGGATGTGGATAATGTCTTGGGAGGTAAATGATGGACATACAGTAGGTGTGTTTTGGTTTCCTGGAGAATCTTGCTTCTGATTCCTCCTCTATAAAATGAAGGGATGAGATGATTCTCTCACAGACTATAGCTACTTAGTTCATCATTACTTAAAAGTGCATTCTTTTTCTAGGTGATTATGTAATTTGTGCTCCTGCCTCCATTTTCTTTAAATTAACATGGCGTTTTGACGATGCTGGTATAAAGGAATCAAGAATGACCCTTAAAATCTAGGAGTGTGCTGTAATAGTGAGAGATGCATTCTATATGCTAGGATGTATATTTATTTGGTTCCGAAACGGAATACAAAGCCAGATTCAAGGTATACTCAGGTAGAGCTTAAAGGAGTTTTACTGTCATTGCCATGTTCTACGATGAATCTTTTTTGTTGTGGTTTTAGAAAACAAACTAAATGCAAAATTCATAGTATAACCATGAAAGCCTGAGGCAGGGCTAGTGTGAAGAGGAGAGACAAGTGTTTTATTCTCTGTGAGCCCCTGCAGATCCACTCTGCACCCTTCTTCACGGGAACGTGGACGGCAGCAGTGGGTTCTTTTGTCTTCCCATTGGTTTCAGCCAACTGAAACAGCAGCAGGAGGTTTGGGGGTGAGGGGAGAGTGAGGTACTCATTCCTGGATCCCCCCTGCTTAGAAGCAGCTCCATTGTTGTACTCATGGCCACAGCTCCTGTCCAGTGGCTGTCTCATGTGGTCACAGCTTTCTCTCTCCAGTTTCCATGACTACTCCCCCCCCTTGCTCCATTAAGTCTAAAGGTGGTAACATCTGCTTACATCAGTTAGTCCCTTGTTGGTTTCTTTTAGCTCTTGTAAATAGTTCCTTTATTAAATTGCCCTGATGGAACTTACCATATGCTTACCTATAAAGGCACTGACTGAAACAACCAGAGATTCTGAATTTTTGCTACCACAGATAACCTTTGGCTTCTTTCTATAAGAAGTATGTATTCTTTTTATTGTTTTTAACTGTTCTTTGTTATGAACTAAAGGACTACAGAATTGAGAGGCAGGGAAAATCTTTGCCTAAATTTACCTCCTCCTTCTGTTCTCTTAGCAAGCACTCAATAACAAACTCTTCTAAATCAGAACACAGAGAAAATTAGATTTGCTTCAAAAGCTATTCAACAATTCCTTTTCCCACCCAACAAAGACGTATGGGCTATATTCAGCTATCATTTTCTAAGAATCCAGGTCAATTGATTTGCTTGCAAATCACATTCAAGTCGTGTAGCAAATTTTGCATGGAGTTCATTTCTTCCTCTGGTTGTTGGAAAGTCCCCCCACACCACCCCATTTACACCAGGTAATGCAAGACTCAAATTAAGGTGCAAAACTACAGGAACAACCCTTTGCTTTACCTCCAACTTTGGAATTGTATGCAACTCCGACCCCACACTTGTGATTATTTGCTTGCATGGCAATTTCTCCTGCACATCTGGTCCCATGTCTGAGGATTAGAAAATAGGATTTATAAAACGTAAATGAGGACAGACATTGGTGTTGCATATGAATCCATGGTACGTGGATATGTTAACTTTTTGTCAGGCTTGTTGCTGGTTTTCTTCCCATCGGCATTAGATGAAGTGTAGGTATCAGATGAAGGGAACACGTACTGGAGCCCAAGTATATGAGTTCAAGTTCTATCTTCCGCCACAAACTAGTGATGTGACCTTGGGTAAGTTACTCGTCCTCAAAGAATTGTGGCATCCCATGAAAAATTGTATGCAGAACACTTAGGAAAGTGGCTGGTATATAGTAAGAACCCAGGAAGTGTTAGCTATTGATACCATCTCAAAGAAATGGTTTCTGTACCAGAATTTTGGTGTTAAAGTGACTCCTCACTTCCCCTCACTAGTGACTTCCTTGGATTAGTTTAACCTGTACAAGTCCTAGTAGGATGTGTAAAACAGAGCCCCCTCTCAAGCCCTCCTCTCCTCCTCTAACCATATACCAGACTAAAACATCTGAAGGTTTCCTGGTACCAAGAGGATTTTGAAATTTTAACAGGACACTACAGGCTATTTGGGAAACCAGGGTGCTCCTGCAACTCTGACTGGGACCAGAAACCTGAACAAGACTAGTTTTGCAACTAGGGACAATGAGGGTAATTTATGATTTCAGAGTGTTTGGGGAAAAAAAAAAAATCCATCTCTAAAACAGACCAAAGTCCACCATTAAAGTATCAATTCTGAAATTCTGGGGATAGTGATTGTCTTTTCCCATCACTTCCCTGACCTCAGGAGGGTCAATAAGTTGAGAGAAACTTTAATGTGAATTTGTTTACTTCATGACTTTATTCCATTGTGGAAGCTCCTGGGAGCAGCATGAAGGCTGTTAGTGCCTTGGAGGAGCCACTGACCAGATATGCTGACATAGAGGAAAAAAGAGGAAGGGTTAGCTCTGAGCAACTCTGTCAGCCAGCTCCCTTTGAACACTACTGTACTTGACATCAATTAATTTAGCCCAGCATGAAATATAAAAATCCTAAATTGACTGGGTCATTTAAAATAAGCCTGTTTCAATCCCTGGTCTGGGAAGATCCCACATGCCACAGAGCAACTAAGCCCGTGCACCATGACTACTGAGCCTGCACTCTAGAGCCCGTGAGCCACAACTACTGAGTCTGCATGCCTAGAGCCTGTGCTCTGCAACAAGAGAAACCACTGCAATGAGGAGCCTGCACCTCGCAACGAAGAGTAGCCCCCGCTCACTGCAACTTGAGAAAGCCTGCGCGTAGCAACAAAGATCCAATGCAGCCAAAATTCAATACATTAATTAATTAATTTTTAAAAATTGCCATCTCTCAAACCACTAAAAAAAGTTTAAAAATTCTAAATATTGATACTTGATTTATTTAATACTTGTATTATGAATTAAAGAAAGAATAATTCCTAAGGAAAAAAATAAAATAAAATAAGCCTGTTTCACTTATCTTTTTTTCCTAAAATACCAAAGATGATTTCCTGTTCTCCTTCCACTAAATGATGTTCCTCCTTTATGTTACTACTGGATAGGAGTTCTAAGTCAGAACAATGTAATTATCTTTAATTCACAGTCTTCCCTAATGTAGCAGGCACCCACTTCTTTTTGGTCTTCTAGCATTTCCCCCTTTTGGGAAGTGGCCCTCGCTCACTTCTTGTGATTCTCTATCATGAGGTTTGTCCTCCCAGAGAGCATTTCAAGAATTGATGCAGATTCTGGGGGAAAGAATTATATTCTTTCTCAAGAATCTTCAGCTTTAAGTTCCACGTGAGCCATGTGGATCTTGCTACCAGGCAGTGTTCTATTGAGAATGAAGCTAAGTGGAGGTGAGCAGCACTAGGAGATGGATACAGAGTAATTGGTGTCCTGATGGCATACTATTTGAGTTTCTGGATCTTGCAATGCTTGAAGCTGAACATCTCTTGGGGAAAATATTTTCATATCTCCATTTTACTTAATCTTTGTGTTAGGATTCTCTCACTTGCAACTGAAGCTCTCCTGACCAACACACCCATTCTCTGAGAAATGTATGCATATTGAACACATAGAAGGCACCTTATGCCTGTGGATTAGCCTTCTTTCCTTTTGTGGAAGGGAAAGTTCATTTACCATCATCGGGGAAATATGCTACCAGAAGTCACCACCACCTGTATTTCCACTTACACAAGATGAAAGATAGCACCCAAGATAGCAAAGTCTCCAGGTAGAGCCTACAGAATCAACCTGTTGGCAAACATCTCCAGCATTGTACCTCTGTCCTAAAAATGATTCAGTATGACACTACCTATTATTTATCTCTCTTTATATAGTGTTTATCTCTCTTTACATAGTACTATTTTCTTAAAATGTGCAGGATCGTGGTACAAATAGGGGTTGATATCTTTGCCTCCTCTTATCCTCACTTCTCACCTGCACACCTTGAGAAAAAAAGACTCTATTAAAGTGGTTCTATATCATTCTTCCTAGACCTGCAGTTTTCTTTCCTTAAATCAGGCTCTGAGATAAAAGAACACTCTATTATCTTAGAACAATGGTTATAACTGGCATTTAAACAAATTGATTTTTAAAAAATTTTTCCAGAAGATAATTTAAAGACTACTATTGTACTAGTTAAAATATCCTTGCCACACATGTTATAAAATAGAAGAATAATCTGTAATTGGTGTTGAAATACTGATCACAAATTCATGCCAGATTAGTAGTAAGAGTTACCTGCACTTTTAAGATTTTGTTATTTAGTGATTCCTCATTTGATTTGCAGAGGAGAATTCAAATGTAGCTTTTATTAACCTCATTTACATAGTAATAAAGAACAGCAGCAACACAGATAGTTTGGAGAGATAATGCCCTTGGAATTGGGAGATAATAGGTCTCTAACTGCTATAAAGGCCAAGACAAAATGGGGCCATTCATTTTCTAAACCTAAGGGATTTATTTCTGACAATATGCTAGAAGGGTAACTCTACTTTTATTATACATTTTGATAAATGATGGGGATGCTAGCTTTTTGGTTGATAGTCAAGAGGACCGTGAGAGATAGCTGCTTATTGTGTAATTTTCAAATAGCAGATTCTGAATTGGCTTAGAAAATTGTCTCTGCTTCTGCTCTTATCAGATGATACTATTCTTGTCATGCTTTTTTTCTCAGTGAAAGGAGGTCTACCTTAGTTGCTAAATGAAAAACCTTGATCATTATCATCATCATAGCACACATTTAACCTTTTCTATATACGAGGCACTATCCAAGCCAATTACATATATAAACTTATTTAATCCCCCTAAGAACCCAATGAAGTAGGTACTATTATTACCTCTTTAGTAGATGATAAAACTAGTCACAAAGAAGTTAAAGAATTTGCTCAAGGTCACTCACCTACTAAGTGGAAGATCTAAGATTTGATCTAAATCTAGCTGCAAAGTCTGTGCTCTCTTGTTTGGCCATGCTACACTAACTCTATGCTATGTGCAAGGTCCACGGTCTGCTATGCTCTGGAAGCTCAGAGTTTTCAGGCACAAAATACATACAATTATGGGTTGCTTCCTTGGGGCCTTTGGAACTCTGTGAATTGGGGGAAATGTGGCTATTATCAGTACCATAAGTTGAGAGTCCCCTTTTTTGGGGGGGAAGGGAAGAGGGACATCTGAATTCCCCTTCTCATGAGTACAAAACTCTAGAGAATGTCATTTCACCAGGTATTCACCTATCATGCATCTACCACACAAGTTATCACCCACTTTGGATCCTGGGCCAGACCCAGTACACACTGCCTAAGAAGGAGGCTGACACCTTCAGCTAACAGTCTCCTCAGTTGTGCCCATGTGGTCGGAGCAGATTTCCCTCTTAGTCTTGATCAAGGGGATGGATTGAGAGTTGTCATTTTTACTTCATTCTAGGAAGAGTGTCCTTTTCTTCCAAGCACTTACTGCCCATTTCCTTAGGAAGCTTCTTTTAGGAGGGTAGGGAACAGATACCTTGTCACCATTTTAGGAGACGAAATAAAAAATAGAGGCAGAGTGAGATGGGTGATTTCCTCAAGGTCATCCTCCCTCCTGGTAATTGGCAAAGCCATCACTACCAGGCAGGCTAACATTACAAGGTCATGCTCTAAAAGAACATGTGTTCCTCCTGGTCTTGCACAGCCCTCACTCAGAAATATGGCTGAACGTTTGTCTCGGGGGGTCCTGCTCTAAGTTCCTGAGATATCCCACTTTCCTCCAAGGGTGCCCTCTCATGGTTCCTTTTGTATTGTTACTGGAATGTTCTAACCTCAAGGGCTGTTTGCTGTTAACCCCTTTAAGAGATAAACCCTAAAAGAAGTAAATGGTACTGAAAGAACCCTCCCCAAGCCTCCCCTTCCCCTCAAGGAAGAAATATACACTCGGAAGTTGAGGCCAAGTCCTGGAGCCCCAGCCTCCCTTCCTGGGGTTTGTTGGCCTCCTGGAGGACAATCCAAAGTAACAACTTTAGGTCAACATTACTACACCAGCCACAAGGGAATTCTGAGAAAATAAGGGAGAAGGGGAGAGGGAAACTGAGAGCAAGAGAGAGAGAACTCTATTGACCCTAATTGGTTAATAATCTGAGAGAGGAAGAAAGAAAAGGGAAGCACTTTATGTGGCATCCACAAAGAGCTTTTCACTACTTGCTCTTTCCATCCCCACTTGTAGCAGCACTCATTTTGCCTTGGCTTTCATCTGCTTTGGTGCAAGTTTCTTTTGGGTGGAGCAGATGAAGAGGAAAGTGTGAATGTCTCCTTGAAGTCTGTGAGAGACATCATTATGCACAAAGATGAGTTTTCACATGGGCATGGACACTTGAGGCTGTGTGCCTAGAGGGTGAAGTTCCTTTGGAGCTAAGAAAAAAAAGGTTAAAATGTCTCTTGCCTTTGGGTCTTTATTTGGCCTCTTGCTTCGGTGGGTCTGGCTCTTGGCCTCACTCGTCACCTTGTGGCTGCTATGGAGAGTTAATTTAGGAATCAGAAGATATCCTTTTTCTCTTCCCTTTAGCTTTAGAATACCCAGCAGAAATTCTGGAACAGGCTACTAATTAGCCCAATGCCCCGGAGACTGTGTTGGATTTGAGGGCCAAGCCCATGGTATATTTCTCGTCTGGTGCCTTGTCATATTCTTCTGAGGGAAATAGTGAGCATGGTTGTGGCCAACATAGGAAGTCATGGGGATTTGTTACCTTGGTCATCTATATTTCTCTTCATGACTAACATCAAGCATGTTGCTAGTAATAAACGATTCATAGAGGAATTGGGGGCGGGGGGGTGGACTCAGATTTTTATTCTTTATGTCTCAAACAATTTTTTTTAAAGCCATAACTATTCAGTAACATTTGAGGGGAACATTTCATAATGTAAGAAGAAAGTTTAATTGAAATATGGTTCTATAAGCCCAAAGGAATATATAAATAGAAACTTTTGTTTCTGTTTTAAAAGCAACAAAATATTGTGGTATGGATGGTGTACATGAACATTTTCTGAGAGCTCAAATGTGGATTATATTTATAGTGTAATTTTCTCAAGTAAGATAAAAGCATTTTAAAACACTTACCCCCACCCCCAAATCCACATTTACTCACTTGTTCTCATTTGTGGGATCATATCGGGGAAATGGATCATGGTCATTATCGTTAAAATCATAGCTAGCCTCTGGATCCTAAAGAGAAAACAAAAATAACACTGTAGCATCATAAAAAAAGCAGTACTTTCGAGTCTTCTATCCCTATCCTATTTCCATCCTGGCTGATAGCTCAAAAGTCTGAATTTTAGAGTTTCTGGTCCAGTGTCTGATCATTTATCATCCCCATAAACCAGGCAGAGGTGATATACACAGAAAAGTGAGCCATCATCCAATTCTCAGTGAATGTTTCCAAACCTCTAGCTCATAGACTCTCATAGGATATTAGCACAGAAGGAGTCAAAGTTTACTTAGTTCAACCACCTCATTTTCCAAATGAGAAAATTGAGGCCCAGAGAATTTGAATGGCTTAATTAAGCTAGAGCCCTAGTTAGTGACACTTTGATGCTCATCTTTCTTAAGAATATAGGTGCAAAGAGCTGGCTGTGGGCTGGGGCTCAGGTCTACAGTGATCTCCTTCAGCCTCCTCAGTTAAAATAAACATGTAATTTAATTAAAGAGGCTGTGCTTGAAATTCAAGACAAGCTTCCAGGTCCCACCCCTCTTTGCAATCAGATTGCTACACTTAAACATCTTCCACGTAAGAATTGTATCACTACTACTGCTACTTCTCTATATTTTCCATATCTTTTAATAATTCCTAATCTTTTTCATCTCTTCTTTTCCTTCCTGTTTCCTTTGCTCTTTAGCTGGGGAATGTTGGTTGAGTAGAAAGGATGAGAGAAAGACAAGGGGCAATATTCAAGATGAAACACTGATTTAAAGACCTAAAATATTATGGAGAACTTCATAACCAATTAAGTAAATAACTTTCATTTACTTATTTCCCATTTTTAGTAAACTTTTCTCAGCTTGTCATTTTTGTATTGTGTAGTGCACGCTTTCATTTGCATGGAAGGAATCACGTTCACATAACTTCACAATGTGAGAGATATTGACCCATAAGGGATGTCAGCAGGAAGACTGTGAAAATGGTCTCAGGCATCAGGCTTGATTTGATTGCTTTCATGTCCCCAAATACTGAGTGGCATAGAGTTTGAATGGCTTTTAATAATTTAGCTGATGTTAAGTGCCTCCCCCTACCCCAACACACATGCTTTTGTACAATCCTTGGCTCCAGCAAATTCTTTCGATGCCCAGTGATACAAAAAAAAAAAAAAATTTATGTGCACTGGCAGAAGGGTGAGGGAAGTGGCAAAACCGTGGCCCGTCATTACCAGGGCTGACATCAGAGTAGCCTCCTGCTTGAGGGAAGCAAAGTCCTAACTGTGTGTCAGTGTAGACAACTCCCTAAGTTGCAGCAATGGGAGGGCTTAGACTCACATAGTTGGCATAGATGTCTGTATGATTCCACTCCAAGCCATCATCCAGTACAGTGATAACAACTCCTTTGCCTGTGATGCCTTTTTGCCAAACAGGTATCACATGGAGGTCCAGCTTGGGCAGGGCTGCAGTCATCCTAGTATCTTGCTGATAAAGAAAAACCAAGAAGCATCGGTAAAACCATGATTTGTTTGCTGCAAAATAAGAACTGAAGCTCCAGTCTGGAGACCCATCTTTCTTCTTCCTGGGGCCACTCTATTCGTTAGAAGCGGGCAATTAGGTGAAATAAAAAAACAAAGTTAAGGGTAAGACCAAGTGAATCATCAGAGTGCTGCTCTTTTTCCAGTTGTTCCAATGGAAAATCACTCAAAAGGATGAATCACCCTGTGCCCCTTGTCTTTGAGCTGCGTGGCTTTGAAGAAGTTCATCCCTAAGTTGCTTTCATTTATAATTACATGCTCAAGCTCTTCATCTACCAAAGCTTTATTTGATGTCCCATGTTTCCATCTCCCCCCCAAATCCTGAGCCTCCACTGCCAAACTGAATGTACTTTATATTGTCTGGTTCACAGCTCTTCATGGATGTTTTTATAAATTTTCTAAAAGAAAAGACAGAACCTGGAATGCCCAGGAGGCTGTGGTCTTACCAAGACTTGCAATCTAACTGCCTATGTCCAAGTATTAGTGATTTAGGGAGTAAGTACCTGTGAGAGAAGATTTGGGATTTGTTTTCAGATAATTTTTCTGTTAGTTACTGTATGTGGGACTGTAAGGAAGAAGAGCTAGACAGCAAGGCAACACAGATATGAGCACATCCCCAAGCATTCAAGAGAGATGCACTAGAAGAATGCCTGCTTTTTAGTGAAGAGGTCAACAAGATATTTATAAATAACAACAATCAAAAGTATCAGTGAATGCATTGGCCCCTGGCTGATGCTCCTCAGAAAGAGGCGGGGGCAAAACAAGAATTTACTAGGCCAACATGAAGCTGAATCACAGGAGGCTGGAACTACACACAGATTGTTGGCCAACGCCAGAGAAGAAGGACTCTCTGTCAGTCAGAAGAACAATCATAGAGTGTGGTTGTTAAGAATATGGCCTCTGGAGCCATGAATTATGCCCCCTCCACTATAATTACGTGATTTTGGCAAGTTATTCAACTTGCCAATGTCTCTGTCTCTTCATCTGTTAAATGGGGATACTTACTATACCTACAACAAAATGTTGTGTGAGAACTAGATGAGTTAACTCACGTCAAACATTTAGAATAGTATTTGACACATGGCAAATGCACCAGTGTTAGCTAATGAGTCTCTCCTGCTGCAAGGAGTAGGTATTGCCTAGGTTAAGAGAGTTTCAAGAGGAGTTGATCTCCTTTCCCATCCATTATGCAACAAGGATGTCTAAGCGTTAGCTCATGGTTGTCATGAAAATTCATCTTTTATAATATTCTCAACAATAAACACTTCTATTCACATGTATTACTACGATAGAGGCTTAACCTTAAAACAGAGGAGAGCGCTCCGTAGGCAAGCAGGAACGCTTACAGTCTCTCCACTAGGTGCCTACATTCCAACAAGGATTTGATAACTATCTTAAAGGTAGAACTGGTTCGCAAGTCTAGACATCTGCAGATAGATGACTTTTGTCTTTCCTTGTGTTCCTTCCTTTAGCCTAGTTCAGAAATTCTCACCTGTAAGCGTGTGCAAATTGCCTCTCAGGGCTATATTTACTGAATCATGTTCACTGTACTCTTTGGGTGATTTAAAGGGTTCTCAAGAGTAACTTTGATCAAATATGTTTTTTTTGCCATGAGTACTGTTTTGGAACCCCTAACTTGCAAGACATGATTCTCCTGTCCTTATTCCAGATAAAGTTAAGAAGACAAAAGGCAACAACCCTTCCTCTCATAGTAGCTAAAGATCTGTGTTTCAGACATCCTCACATAGTAAAACAGAAGATCCAGATCATGGAAGGTCCCGTCAACCCTAATCTCTAGGTAACACAGCCCTCGGCTGAATTATCTATCATTAAAAAAATCTGTTGTGCAGATATAACAAATATCCCAGGTCCCACACAGTCCTCCTGTAGGTACTTACCAAGTACCACTGCTGATTCCACATCGGATCATTGAAGAGATCTAGTGCTGAGTCTCTTAGAACTGAACGTTTACTTCTCTCTTTTTCATACTGTTGTTCAGCCCATAGCACCTACAAGGAGTTTTAGAGCAAAAACATCAACCAATACCCGCCTCTGGCGTAATTATCTTCCCTCTAACTAGCTCTGGTACTCTCTCCATCAGAGTTCAGGCAGCCCCACGGTGTTTTCCTTTGACTATAGATCAAACTGGCAGCTCAGTGAGAAGAAGGGATTGCCCACTGGTGAGATGAACATGTCCTCTCTTACAGTAAAATGTACCTTTAGGGGGAGGAGAAGCAGTCAGTGAAGTGATGATTCCCTCAAATTATTTACACTGTGATTACAGTGGAAGTAAAAGTTCACCCTGCTTTCATCAGCGAATGGACCATATTACTCACTTTTATATTGAGGTTCCAGGGTTCTGTGGCAGAAAATTTGTGCATTTTCGTGGAATGAGTCAACAAGCTAAGAGATCCGAGAGACTGCTGTCATGTTGCTCTTACAGCTTAATTTCTCTTTCTTTATATACAAAAATAGAAATTGCAAATGTGACAAAAGACAAGAAAGGCGCTATGTCTTGGCAGATTTGAAATTCTGCCTCCTCTATTCTTCAACCTTCTGTTTAAGTGTATTTAATATGAGAAACAGATCCAGGATGATGAATGAGCACTACTGACCGTGCACACTTACCATTGATTTAGTTTCATGTATTATGCAAAGACACCTAACAATACAAAAATTACCTTCCCCACATTTATAGCATAATCCTATTATACTTGAGGCCCTGAGAGGGTGAGGGGCTGCCTTGTGGTTATATTCATTATGAGATAATACCATGCTCTAATTTTGCTGAGCAACATGACTCTTTCCTACCCAAAACATATCCTCTCTTCTGTACACATGATGATAGTCCATGGTGTGATAGGATATTTTTAATGTGAGAATACTAATGAGTCAGATCCAAAAATAAAAACTGAAAAATAATTTGCAACTAAAGGATAAAACCATCCACTAAGACTGTCCTGAATTTCCAATTAGAAAATATACTGCAAACCTATTATAAACATTGGGAGGGACTTGAGAGCTGGAAATCAGTCACTATAATTTATTTTTAAAGTGCCTGTATTTTCAAGCGTAAGTGTTTTGGCTTAAAATACCTCAATGCTTGGAATATACTGCCTGTCTTCTGAGTTGGTCTTTGGGAACTGGCTGCTAGGGAACAAGTACTAATCTTTGAGGGAGAGAGTCACTTTACAGTTGGAGATTTCATTAACAGACTTATAAAGATAGCTTACTGCTGCATTTCAGAGTGCTAATTTGAAAGAATATCATCCCTTTCAAAAAAAAAAGGAGCAATAAAATGAAAATCAAAAGCAATTTTTAAAAAATGGAATATAAGAGGAGACACTCTGTCATCTGATCTGATAAACATCCAATTGTTGGAAACAGTGTTATGATTAATGTCATTAACTCCAAATGCCATATTAATCTCTGTAAGAGCAGACCAAGTGGAACAGAGCAAATTAATGGTGTCCTTCTATTATGTATATAATAAGTATCATGTGCTTAATTGTAAATAATCCTTTTGATTTGAAAAGGGAATTAAAAGTCATCTAGTCTAACCTCCTACTGCAAGCTTCAGTGTGTTCTAGGGTTTTTCCTGAACTAAAGTTATTCTGGGTATAACTTTTCATAGGATTATATAGACCCCTTTTTTATGAAGTTATGCTGAAGAGTAAATTCTTAGCTCTTCTTCCTTATGCTTTGAGATTTCTCCCCCAAATCAATTATTAAGGAAATATCTAAAGAATAGAACTGGGCCATCTGTTCATTTTAGTGAGATACTGGGTAATAGTAACAGTTAGGTCTGCTCCACTCTATCCAATTTCCTCCTTATTAAGATGAGAAGGAAGGTCAGTTTTACTTTCTTGTGCATTAATGTCAGGCATGTATTTAGGCAGACAAGGAAATCTCTCTCTTGTTTTGCCCAAGGACTAAGCCTAGCCAGAGTGCTAGAAGTTGCCCTACTTTCAAAGCCCACATACAATTAGCCATCTGCCTTGGGACAGCGAAGAGAAGATTTCACTGGACAAGAAACGTTTAAAGTAATGTTCAGGGCCTCTGATTAGGTCTCTCACTTCTAGCCATTAACTTGGGTAAAAGCCAGCAATGGTTGTTTGTGAGCTGTGGTGTTGCTGTCTGTGGTCCTGATACAGCATTCTTGGTCTGGGTTTGGTTGCTTCTTTCATGTTTGAACACTGGTAACCCAGGCCCAGTCATTTCCTACTCTCTTAATCTGTCTTCCTTTTCTTCTTCTTCTTTTTTTTTTTTAAATTCTATCAGTTGCATAACAAATAAAATAGCAAATTATTTTACAGGGTTCACGAATTCCTGTACTTTAAACAGTTCTAGCACCTTTCTGTCACTTATACTTTTCTTTATGGGAAGTTGAAAGTATGTGTTGTATCTCTCACAAAGCTTCCAGAATTCTTTAGAATGTCCTAGACAACAGAAATCATGTACACAGATATCAGTCCAGCCAGGATAAGTTTTCACCAGTATGGCACATTCTTGTGAAAAGGCAACATTGTGTATGCAGATTCCAATACTTCAAATTTCTGTTTCATTTCAGCATTCTATTGGTGTGTTTGCTGACCTTGAAAACAGACTTCAAAATCAAAAGGTACATTAGATATACATGAAATTGGCTCCACACTTTACCTATATCCATTCTAGACATTTCCTGCTGTTGCCTAATCATTGAATATGTATACAGACCAGGATAAAAAGAGATCAAATGCTTTGGATCAGACTATACAATAATTACAGAAACATTTGCCTCATGAAGACACGGATTTAAAGCTCCTTCAAAAGCACTAGTTCCCTACATAACCAAACCAGACAGAACGGCAGAATGTTTTTTTCAGTTACACTGAAATATTAAGAACAGGGTTTATGTATTATATTTCTTTGGCATCATCACATCGGATATCAAAGTGCTTGGTACATAATAGGCATATAATAAAAGTTTGTTGATTGACTGTATTGTCAAACAGCTCATCAGTGCTGCCACTTGATTCTCATATTCATTTTCATGCTCTTAGACTGGATTTGTGAGCTAGTGTTTATATATATAGTGCGTGTGTGTGTATATATATATATATATATATATATATATATATATATATGTATAAAATTTAGTCAACCCAATCTGATCCAGTTATTATTATGTGCAATTATAACACTATGAAGATAATAAGAAACACTACAGATTTTGTGAACACAATAAAAAAAATCATATTTGCTTTTGCTCTTGTTAGCAATCACAAAGAAGGCAGATAAGTCATGTTACTGGTTTGAAGACAAATGCACAACACTTACACGATCATCGTCAGATAATCTCTTAGTGATATGAAGGGCACTCCTTCGAGACCTCCGAGGATGGTTTTTATGTTTGAATAAGTAGTGATTTTCAAGTGACCCAATCTATAAAAGAAAAAATTAAAATAAAAATCCTCTTTCCAAAGTAAGTATCTATAGGTTAGGTTGAAACACAGCTAACTTGGAGACAGGCAGCTTTTGTTAAATCCATTTCTTGTATTGAGGTTAACAATTTTTCTTCATGAGGAAGACACTGATAGAAGCCTTCCCTCTCAGTGTGTTGAGACGAGCTTCATGACATTATCACTTGGGCTCACAGCATATTTGGGAGCTGTTGATGCTTCTGTTCCATGTATTTCAGAGGAACTACATTTGCTTTTCTAGGTGATGTTATTGTGTAGATAGACATTTCTTAAAAAATATTCATTTTGTCAAATTTATTCTGTCAGAGAACAATAATTTGTGGAAGGCAGGCAAACCCTTTGGTACGATATATAGGCAGTGCCACATTCAGCTAGAATAATTTGTTACGAAATATAGCCATTGAATCCATAGTGATAATTATTATAAGCTACTAGTAGTGACCATCTGACTTTCCAATAGTTCAAGGCTTTGAGGAAGAAACCAGCATGCCACATTTAGGACAGGTGTTCCACCTTGGAGTGTGTAAACTTCTCTGGGTGACTGTCAATACATTTGGTCCATTTAGAACTAAGTTCATTATTCTTTGAAGCTAGTTTCCCTTTATTCAAAATAGTACTTAATTTGAACCTACCAAATTCTCTAGATGCCCTGTATGTTTTTAAACTGAGACAAACAACTGACAATGGGTTATTTCAGAAGAACTACATTCTTTAAATTGGTGTTTCTTATCACCTAGAGAATTTTTTAATAGAGATGCTTAGGGCCTGCTCCAAGCCTGAACCTCAGGGGCTGAATCTGCTATAAGCTTTACATGGAGTTGGGGAGAGAGAATATTAGCCATAAGAAAAGATCACCAGTGCTTCGCTCTGTTTCTGCTATCAACTGGTTTTGCTTCTTGTCACCCCTGCCCCCAATCCTAGCTTTTGAGGCCTTAAGGAGCTCAAGATAGCGATGCTAAGTTAAGTGTAAACAAAGGAAGAAACAAGCAGAGCCAGGAAAGCACCATCAGTCTTTTACAAAGAATTATTATTTTAAAAACATTTACTAGTAATGCCATTTAACTGGAAATATGCATATGCAAATCACATGCAAGTATAGATAGGTTTTCCCACTATTTTCTAAAGCCTCTTGTGACTATGCCACCCCTTCCTCGAAGATCCTACCAAGAGTACTGATTTATTGTTATTTATTTATTTATTGAGACTTGTGATTTTGAAAGACAGTCCACATAATGAATGGTCCGGGTTTGGATGTGTGTCTGGGGCTAATAAGGTGAGAAGATGAAGAGGGAGTTATTTTTTGCTCTCTCCTCCAATCTCCTTTCACACAATTACCAATGCTATTTAGCTGCCCAAAAGTTCCCAGTTTTTTTTTCCCTCATAGGACACACAAGATTTCCATGATGCCCACAGTACCCACCCATGCAGTTCTGCCCACTACTCACTCTCTTTTTAGATCCCAACAATGCCTTGCGGTTTCCAGACTTATAAGTAAGTCACTTTCTTTTTTATCTCCCTGGTTTCCCACAAGCTGTTTTCTATGCCTGGAGTGCCTTCTCCAATGTCCTCATGTTCTCCAGGGCAACCTTTGATTCTTCTTCCTAAACCTGTGCAAGTGTTTCCTCCTTGGGCTGTCTTCTTTCACCCCTCCCCAATTCCCTTCCATCCTCAATCCTTCAATCAACAAGTATTGAGACTCCAGGAACAGCTTCTTTTGCTATACCAATTGCTTGCAATTGCAGTCATTTGTTTCTAAACCAGTCTCTAGACTCTTGATTCCTTGAAAGTTTATTTTCCTCCTATTATTCCTCAGCCCCTAACACGGAGCCTAGCACAGAACAAGGACTGGACAAAAGCAGAAGTATGGGTCTGCTACTGGGACACGGAGAAGAGAATTCAATATGCGTATTGACTTCCCTGCTGGGGATTTCAGACAGTTTGGCTCATGAAGTTGGAGAATGAAGCCTCTGGGAAGGAAAGGCACATTCCCCAGTGGATCTGGATCTATGGAATTGCCAACGCCCACACCCCATTACTCATCCATGACTTCAGCTGCATCTCTACCACCACCTCTAGAAAAAACGCGCCAAAATGTTTTACAACTCCTTCCTCCCCCCCCCCCCCCCCCCCCCGCCCCCGTTTCCATGCACAGCAACTTACAAGGCAAGGAATGAGGGCTTGATTCTGAGCCAAGGGAAAGGAAGGCTCATATTAGAACTCACACCCCCCTGCGGTGCACAGCTAAGGAGCCCCCTACATAATGCCTTAACGTCCCGCCACCCCCCAGCTGTCTATTAACCCAGGCCTTGCTTGGACGGGCAACAGCTTTTTCACTGGATGAAACCCCTGGAAAGCTAATACGCATTTGGCTGGGGAACAAGAAAGATATCCTTTCCCCAGTCACTTCGGCAGCTTGACCCTTCAGGGGAACTGACCGAGCAAAGTTGTGAAGCTCGGACTTTGCAAGTTTCCATTGAGAATCCAGAGCTCGCGGTAGAGGCCCGGAGAGTTGGTCCCATGTCTTTCACCCACCTCATTCTGCCACTCCATAGCCCCCGAGCCCCCGGGTCGCGAGGCCCGGCCACTGACACTCTCCCGTTGCCCTGGGCATATCCTCGAAGGCTGCCGGCGAACATCTCCAAGCCTGCTTGGCCCCTTGAATCAGGACTTGGATCTGCTGCTGCCATATTGAAAAGAATGAAACAGCCAGCTCCTGACGCAGACCCGCTGAGTCTCAGGGGACAGAGCGCACTGCCTCTCCTCTGGGCACTGGTTAGTAAGAGCCTGCGTGCATCTCAAGTTCCGTGAACAAGCGTGGAGGGGTTTTTCTTCCAAACCGCGCGGGAACGGATTTCAATTCCAGAGCGGACAGCAGCAAGACTAAGCTGTACCCAGCTGCAGCGGCTTGGTTCTGCCTGGCTGCGCCCAGCCCAAACAATAAATAAGGCAAGCCTTCTCCAAGCGCGCCAGGGCCGAGAGCTGGAGAAGCTCCCGCTCCTTGCCTCTGTGCTCAGGAGAGTGCAACCTGGGACTCCCACATGGGAGATTACGCTCCAGTCCCGCCCTCGAGCCCCAGAAAGTTTTTTGAAAGTGCAAACTCTTACCTGACCCAAAAGGTCATAGCCCAGCTCCTCGGCTATCGCAGAGGCTGCCTCCGGTCCCCCGGGGATCTCCGCCGCCCATTCATTCACAAACTGCCTCTTCGCTTTTACATTATTCAGTGCACACCAAGCGCAAAAGAGAGCGAAAGCAGTACACTGCAGAGTCCAGGCTCTTGGCTCCATGGCTCTCCCACTCGCTCGCACACGAGTGGGAAGGAGAGGGGGAATGAGAAGCAAGATAGAAAAGCCAGAAAGGATCGCCCCTTCCACCCTCCGGCTCTGGACCACTTCTCGCTCCCGGTTGTTCTGCGACAAGACAGAGACGCGCAGGAGAGGCTGGGCGGCGGCGAGCGCTCAGTGCAGCGCTTCGGTCTCCCGGTCTCCCGGCAGAGTGGAGCCCCAGCCCTTCCGAGTCGGAATGGAAATCAGTGTTTACACGTCAAATCTACGAAAGCCATCTCTTGACGTCAGATCTACCTGGACTAAGATCTGGATGGTATTCCCAGCGGGATGGAGAAGCGGCTAAAATAAGCAGCAGAGAAGAAAAGGAAGGAAACGTTTGCTCGTATCGGTTAAGTCTGCTCCCGTTCTGATTGTAAATTCTGTAGCCGTGAGGAACACCTTCACTTCTCAAAGAGAAGTGCCCCATTTGAATATAACTACCACGAATCAAAGATCTGGCGTGCAGCACACTTTCCTTCCCTTCTGTCCGTTTTCTTTATCTTTACTTGATTATCTTGTGTAAGAGGAGAAGGGAGGGAGGAGGATTCTTATAACGGCCCTGTGGATATCGGCACCTGCTATGAAGAACAGGGCTTTTCAGTCTTTCAAATCGGACAGAGGCTGGGAGGGCAGAGAGAAGGGAAGCTTCTACTGCCCGGATTCTAACCTAAATCGCCTGGGATAAACGAGCACTTCTGGAAGACAATGCTAAAGCAATACTTTTAAAAACGTATTTTTAACCGTTCAAACCACCTTAGTTAACAAGTTTACATCCTTCTCTCCTCCGTTTCTCAACCTCAGTAAAACAATATCTAAATTTCTATTCCAGATATTGCAGGACCCACTACCACCCACTTTACAGTCCTTATCAGAAAAAAAATGCTTAATCTCGTGACTTTAAAATTTTATTTATTTTTATTCACATGATTTTTAAACACAGAAAATTATTTCCTTTATTTATAAACAAGGGAGTGTAGGGACCCAAGTGCTGTTGTGTTGACTCAGGGAGAGAAAGAGCAGGTTTCATTAACTCTGAACTTTCCATTCTTCCTTCAGTAGAGCTCTTCACTTTGGTGTTGAACTGAAGCTATGCCATTACTTTCCCATAAAATGCACAATTTCTTTTTGTGGAAGGGTGTTTTCCCGTGGAAAGAGAATAAGCAGACGTCTAAATGGTTCTCCCCGCCACCCACCCCTCCCCCACGATCCCAGAACAGGGAAATGGGTACAGTGCACTGTGGCTGAACCTATTCTGATCCTGAGGGGTTGAACCCGGCGGGAAATGCCAGGATCTCCATTCAGCACCGAGGAATGGACAGCGCCACAAGCGCTGGTTGCTGGAGCTGCCCTTCTGAGCTCCAAAAACTGTCGTCCTCCCGCAACCGCCTAGAACCAAACTGTTTCTCTTTTGACTGGTGACTTTCCTCTCTTTAAAATGGAAAAATAAGAAATTGACCTCAAGGGAAAAGGACGGTTAGGTAATGATCGTGACTACCTCCGTCGGAGTTCGCGGGAAAGCGACGGCCTCAGCCCAAAAGTAAAATTGCAGGGGATTCAAAGTCTTGCCTGAGAAAGGTCTTTTTCTTTTTTTAAGCTCACAGCCGCCGGGGGGCGCAGCCTATTCTAAAAGAAGAAAAGAGATAAGAGTGGAAGAAAGCATATGAGCTTGTGGAGAAAGGAAGCAAGAGATAACTTTTTACCGGAAGCAAGTGAGATGGAGGCTTGGTGGAGGATAAGGCTGAGAAACGCATTTGCCTCCATGTTTGCAGAAATGTGGAGTAGATTGATAATTTCTTTAAACATAAAGCTTCTTAACAAAAACAAATTCCAACGTTAATAAGCCATGTGATGCAGTTAAGTCTATTACTATAATGTAACTCTCACATGAGGTGCTGTAGAATGGGCTCAGATTGACAGTTCTTCTGTCAGCTCCGTAAATTCACATGTGTGAATGTTGATGGTTGGGTGAACTGTCTTCTTTTCTCTTCGTGCCTCAGCCTGAGTTGTGGCTTCAAGCTCTCTAGCGTGTTTCATTCTCACAACAGACAGATGCTAACTGTGTGCTAGCAAAGCAAAAGAAACTTGTGGCAAATATTTAATAATGGTCTTTCATTATTAAATATTTTAAAATATTTAATTTTATTTAATAAATATTTAATATTATTTAATAAATATTATTAAATATTTACTGTCAATTTGACAGTTCCCTACACACCTGGAATAAACATTTGGTTGATATATTTAATAGGGCAAACTAAATTCTCACAGTAAAAAGATAATATCCCTATCCAAACTATATACTATATATATATATATATATATCAGTAATTTATTTTGAAATTCTCTGAATCTTATCTGATGGACCTTATTTGCCACAGTTTCTGGGATGCAGAAGAAATGAATGTTTACCGAGGCTGGAGGGTGCAAATAGATGTAGAATTCATCTTAACTTTGTCATATCAAGGGCTAGTCTTATCCTGCTATGTGGATCATAGTAATAACCTCCAGGCCCATCACTGTCATATTTTATATCATGAATTAGAAGAGCCAGTTATCACCCTTAAGTTGGTTTTAACAGCATTTGATTCATCTGATTAATTTATGTAGAAAACAGGATAATTCAGAAACTGAGGAGGACTGTGTTTCTATTATGAATTATTAAGTAAGTGTCATGCCTTTCATGACTGCTCCCAACTGCCCAGTGATACAGTTAATCATTTATTAGGTTTTCTTGGAAAGTAATAAGAGCAAGGCTATTATGAACAGGAAGTAAGAATATGTTCAGAGATGACCGTATCTCTTTAGTCTTAGAAAACAAAATGTTTAAACCTTTTGTTACAGTGAAATAAACTATGCACACTAAAGTGCACAAAGCCAGGTGCTCAATGATTTATCACAGCGTGAACACTATATAACCATTCAGGTCAAGAAAAAGAGCATTGCTAGCCCTCCAGAATAATATTCCAGGTTTTTTTTCAAGAGGCATAGGAGAAGGAGTGAGGAAATAACTTAGGTTTAACATTTTCCAATTGTTATGTAGACTTACCTGTTTTCTTTGGGTAATAGTAGCTATATATTAAGACAAGTATATAATTAATTTGTCCGTATACTAGAAGATATTTGGTAACAGTACATATTATAGAGGGAAATCTGCCTATAGCAGTGTTCCCCCAAATAGAAAATTACAATATTTGTATGACACACTGGGGTAAAACTGGAGGAAATTTGGGAATATCTGTATGGTACTTAGTAAAGGTATTCATTACATTTTTTTATATGATACAGTTTTGACAAGAAAATAAAATACAATATTTGGAGCAATATATTAAAATTGAATATAGATAACATTAAATTGAGAACTGTGAATATACTTCCATCAATATAACTTTTTATCTCAGGTTTTATGCTTGAAAGCCTATATACCATTTCTAATCAAAACAGTAAGGCTTTTTGAATTGTTGATGGTTGCTGTCAATGAAAAAAAAATTTTGTACAAGAGAATAAAAATTTTGAAACAAGTTTTACAACCATTAAACAATTTGCAACATTTGATTTTAAATATAGCAACTCTTCCTTTTAGCTCCTTGTGGGATTTACCATTGGAATTTCATAAGAGGATGCTATAGATTTAGAATTTACCTAAACTTTATATGTCAAGTATTACAAAATCATTTTTCTAAATTGAAAAGTACACATACCTTTTAGAGATGTTACCATGCACTTACTTTGCCACAAATGGATAAAAGTATTTAATGTATGGGAAGACTGATATCGGGATCATCACCTAAAGATACACCTGCCGAAAACCTCTTTCTTTCTCATTGTCTATCCTCCCATGGCCAAATTTTGGTGGGCATGCTATGCTAGTGAAGCACTTAAGACCTGAACTTCTCCAGCAGATCCACAGAGCCTTCTCCTAAGATAAAAACGGACATGCTTGCAGCAAGTTGCTGAAGTTGATATCAAGATGATAGACACTTGGCTTGGTTGAGCTCAATGTCTTGAGGCCAGACTAATGAGTGCTAGGTGTCACTCACTAATCGTGATTGACTAATTGCCAATCTGGTTGGGTCTTCTTCCCAGGAGCCCAGGATCAAGCTACTTGGCTGGCCTTCCCAAAGGATAAGAAGACCGAATATCTTGAAGGACATCTATAGTTCTACCAGCTGGAAAGCCCTAATCTATAGAAATGAAGGTAAGAGAATAATAAAGCAAAGTCAGTACACTGAAAGGCTCTGAAGTGGATGGATAATTATAAAGGACTTCTGTTGAGTGAACTAGACAAACACTAAAAGTCTTGAATTTAATATAGATTTGGATTATTAAAATTGAAGAAATGAGTGCTATTAATTCTGATTATTGAACATGACTCGTCACTTCTAATGAAAGTGGATAATTAAATGTAGTCATATACAAGTATTTATTAACAATTTTTCTTACCTTAGAACAGGTTCCTTAAAAATATGCATTTACTGAGTAAGTTTTGTAGTATGGCTGCTTCTGTCTCCAGGCAATGCTCCTGCTTCCTCTATGTGCTCCAACACTGCCATTTTCATATGGAAAACACAGTACATAACTGCTTTCTTTGTTCCTGAAGTGTATTTTTTTAATGAAAATTATAGACTCTCAGTATCAAAAAGTAACCTTAACAAGTTATCTGGTTCCTTGCTTCTCAAAGTGTGGTCCATATACCACATGATAGGCATCACTTTGGAGCTTGTTAGAAATTTAGTCTCTCAGCCCCCACCCCAAAACTACTGAATCAGAATCAGTTTTTCTAATTAGTCCATGTCAATTCACATGCAATTAAAGTTTGAGAAGCACTGATCTAGTTAACACATCCCTAAATACATAACACTCCTCAGGAATAGTCCTTTTCACCATTGAGAATGATGTTAGCTGTGGGTTTGACATTTATGGCCTTTATTATGTTGAGGTAAGTTCCCTCTATTCCCACTTCTGGAGAGCTTTTATCATAAGTGGGTGTTGAATTTTGTCAGAAGCTTTTTCTGCATCTATTGAGATGATCATATGGTATTTATTCTTCAGTTTGTTAATGTGGTTTATCACACTGATTGATTTGCTTATATTGAAGAATCCTTGCATCCCTGGGATAAATCCCACTTGATCATGGTGTATGATCCTTTTAATGTATTTCCGGATTCGTTTTGCTAGTATTTCATTGAGTATTTTTGCGTCTATGTTCATCAGTGATATTGACCTGTAATTTTTGTGTGTGTGTGGTATCTTTGTCTGGTTTTGGTGTCACAGTGATGGTGGCCTCATAGAATGAGCTTGAGAGTGTTCCTTCCTCTGCAATTTTTGGGAAGAGTTTCAGAAGGATAGGAGTTAACTCTTCTCTAAATGTTTGATAGACTTGGCCTGTGAAGCCATCTGGTCCTGGACTTTTGTTTGTTGTAAGTTTTTTAATCACTGTTTCAGTTTCAGTACTTGTGATTGGTCTGTTCATATTTTCTCTTTCTTCCTGGTTCAGTCTTGGAAGATGGTATCTTTCTAAGAATTTGTCCATTTCTTCTAGGTGGTCCTTTTTTTTGGCATATAGTTGCTTGTAGTAGTCTCTTATGATCCTTTGTATTTCTGTGGTGTCAGTCGTAACTTCTTTTTCATTTCTAATTTTATTGATTTGAGTGGATAAAGAAGATGTGGTACATATATATGATGAAATATTACTCAGCTATAAAAAGGAATGAAATAATGCCATTTGCAGCAACATGGATGGACCTAGAGATTATCATACTAAGTGAAGTAAGTCAGACACAGAAAGACAAATATCATATGATATCACTCATATGTGGAGTCTAATAAAAAATTAAAGATCCAAATGAACTTATTTACAAAACAGAAACAGACTACAGATATTGAGAACAATCTTATAGTTACCAAAGTGGAAACGTCGAAGGGGGGGAGGGATAAATCAAGAACTTTGGTGAACACACACACACTACTATGTATAAGATAGATAACCAACAAGGGCCTACTGTATAGCACAGGGAACTCTACTCAGTACTCTGTAACAACCTATATGAGAAAAGAATCTAAAAAAGAATGAATATATGTATATGTATAACTGAATCACTTTGCTGTACACCTGAAACTAACACAACATTGTAAGTCAACTCTACTCCAATAAAATTGAAATTTTTTAAAAAAGGAATATTTCTATCAAGTGGTTAGGTAATTCAAGGTCTCCCAAAACAGCCCATTCTTTGGTTTGGGTTGGCTCAAATAGTTACAAAGCCCTTCCTTATAATGACATAAATCTTCCCTCATTATCTGCCTCTAGTCATGCTAACTTTGCCCTATAGTACCATACTGATAGGTCTCAAGCTCTTTTCTTTATGACAGCTCTTCTGACCTGGAAGACAGATTATTTTGTCTTGTCTAAGTTTTTCTACTCTAGGTTAAACATCCCCAATCTTTTTAATGATTTTGCATCCTGGTTACTCTTGTCTGAACAGGGTCTTTTTACCACACTTTTAAAAATATGGCACCCAGAATTAAATGTAATATAGTTGGCCAAACCTGTGTTGATTAGAGCAAGAATTTTACCTCTTTTTGGAAACTATCCTTTTGCCACTATAGCCTAAAACTGAGTTAGCTTTACTTTTTTCTTATTGAACAAATAATTTACTAGAATCTCTATTTGTAGTCACATGTGCTGCTATTAAGTTACATTTCCACCCTGATTTGCACAGTTTTTATGTTTTTGTTATCTGTGTATATAGAGGCAGGGGGTTAAGTGTTTTCCTTGTTGAGTTTCAGCCTCTCAGGATTTTTGGAATCTTGATTTTTTCATCCATTGATTTGCTCCTAGCTTTATGCTATATACAAATGTAGTCAACTTTCCATTAGTATCTTCATTCAAGTTATTAATAAAAAGATTTAAATTAATTAATTAAAAGACAGGAGAAAAGATAGAACCATTAGAAACTTCCCTACAAGTTAATTGATTTAATAATCATTATGCTTTAGAATCAGTTACAAATTTATCTTGCCGGTGACTGTTCAAAAGGAAAGCAAAAAGACCTTGTCACATGATATGCAGAAGTCCAGATATATAGTGGCTATAGGACTGACTCTATGTCATGCTGGGTGTCAGTGATCAAAATTTATTTTGTGAGTAATAAAAACCAAAACTTTAATAATTTGTTCTGAAATTGATGGTAGTCCACTGATCTAGTTCATAGAACTTACTTCTTTTTCATTCTTGGAACTGAGAATTTTTGACTCTCTCGTCTTTCAGTACGAATCTTTATTCTGCTTTCTAATATTCCTCAGTGATCTTTGACACTGGTTCAGGTGTCTCATGTTTAGAATAAATTTATTCTTAATTGAAGTTTACCCATATTATCTGTCCCCTCCCCTTGAATTAGTCCTAAGTAGTAGTGGTATAAACAGAATCATCTGATACATGTAACAGTTTTGTCTATCAAAACAAAAGTAATCTTGGATGAATCAAAATTATTTTGGTTTCAAAAGACAAAGAGCTGTATCCTAACTAAAACTAGCTTAAACAAGAAAAAGGAAATACATTGGCTTATGTTATTAAAGCTTGAAAAAAGAAAGATAGAACTGGCCCAGGAGACTGGAATCAGAGACTTAAACAGCATTATCGAGTGCCCTCCCCACCCACTCTCTCCTCACTTCTCAGCCTCTACATCTTCTTAGCTCTTGTTTCTCAGGCTTTTCCAAAGGGTAAAATACACAACTTGTTGGTACTTCTGGGATCACAGCTTTCCAGTTCATAACCCAAGGAGAAAAAGAGGACCTCCTTTCCATCCTCAACATGAAAGTCCCAGAACAAAACTCTGGGTGCTAGGTAGGTTTGGGTGATATGTTCTCCCTGGGCCAATCACTGTGGTCAGGAAGTTTTAGTGTTGTGATTGGCCAGATGTAGGCCATGTGGCCAACGTTGTATTTGAAAGTGGGAGGAGGGTATTAGCTTTACTACGATTTGTAGCCACATCATTATTTCAGTGTTTTCAGTAAGGAAAGAGCAATTCCCCAAAGGAAGGGTGAGGTGGAGGTCCCTATAATAAAGGAAGAAAAAGTGTTTAGAAACAAAAGGAAGTTCCCATAATAAAAGGAGAAAAAGTGTTTAGAAACATAAACAATCACCATGCCCTTCAGTAGGCAGAAAGCAAGTAAAGAATAGTCATTGACAATTCATATTTTCCCATTCTGCATATTATCTGTCCTGTGATTGATGCATTTAAGCATCATTTAACATTTAAAAGCAAATATCAATGCTGAATTAGTTAATTTAGACAAAATAATATAAATATAGCATGTGATAAATTTAAATCCTTAAAAATTGTTTAAAGAAGACTTAGCGGTAAGGTTATAAAAACAAGATAATATCTTTTCTAACTTTTCATCTTGAAAGTTTAGATTTACAAAAGGTTACAAAAACAGTACATAGAACTCTTATGTACCCTTCACTCAGCTTTCCCACCTTATGTATCTATAGTACAATTAGCTAAACCAAGACATTAACATTGATACAATACTATTAACTATTCTACAGAATTTCTTCAAATTTTCTCATGATTAGATTGGAATTATGCATTTTTTAGTAGGAAGTGATGTTATGTCATTTTCATTCCTGGTATCAGGAGGTACAGATATCCATATGTCTAATTACTAGTGATGCGATCTCTGATCACTTGAGTAAAGTGGCATTGGCCATGTTATCCTCCACTATAAAGTTACTATTTGAGAAAGACTATTTCCATGCAAAAATAATTGTTGAAGTCATGATAAAAAGAAACAAAGTAAATTAATAATATCCAAATTTATTTTTTTGAGAAAATAAAAATAATTTCACTTCCACGGACTCTTGTACTTATGATCCTCATTATTTATTTTTCCACGTTCCAGGAGATTGCTTTTCAGCCTTACTGATTGTATTTCTTGCTTGTCATGTCTGAGATCAGGGTTGGCCCACTCTTATAACCACAATTAGAGACAATTGTTTGAGGCCTGCTTCTCCTCACCTGTTTACAGCAGCTTCAGTGCAATCCTTCCTGGATTACATTTGTTTAAACAATAAGCAGATTAATTCCAGCATTCACTGGAGGGAGATGAGAAGCAAAGGAAAAGTTAGGTTCAGTCCATTGTTGTTTATCCCTCACTGAGGATGACCAATCCTAAAGCTGATGCTGGGGGATGGAGGAGGGTCTTAAATTGCCACCCTAGCACAGATGACTCAGTTCTCAGCTGCTCTCCTGGGCCTCTTTGACCACTGCTCTCTGACTGGAAAGAGAAAGCAAATCTGTGAAAGCAGAATCGGTCCATAGCACATTACTTTAAAATTCTGAACTGGTTTCTGACGCTCAAGCTCAGGAGATGTCTAATGCAAATAGGGTTTTCTGGCTTCTTTTAAAAACTAGAAAATATGGGTCTGAATTCCCACCATTCTCAGACACTGAGACAAAGTGTCAATTTCTGCCATTACGTTTACCCCCGCTTTTGTTTTCTTATGATAGAGTTCAGGTATCCTTAACTGTATCGAAAGTGGGAAAACAAAGCACAGCAGAAAGAATCAAGTTTTTAAAGACAACTTTCTCTTATGCCTGACTTACTCGTTCAGCTATGGTATCTGCCTATCTCCTCTGAGAATTTGTGTCTGCAACCTTTTCCCTGGAGCCTCCTGAAGACTCTTTCCTGTATTGTCCAGAACTGGCCACACTGCAGCCATAGCTCTTTACTCACAAGAAGAAAGAGGCAAAGGACAGCAGGTCCAGTAGCTTAAGAAAACGTGTAATTGGCCAGGTCTGGGTTGTTACATCCCAGGAAGAAACTAATAGGTGGCAAGAGTTCATTCCCAGCCCATGAACTTGGGAAAGAGATGGACTTGTGAGTGGGTGTGTTGGTGGGGATGGAGGTGGAAGGTATGTTAGCAAGGTGAAGGGGTCAATTCAAGGATGCTCATGGTTTTCTGACTCTCCAGTCCAGGTTAATCAGGATTCTAGGGTGGGGTCACACCTACACATGGGGAAATGTGGGGTTTGGCACTGGGAAAGCTGGGGAAAAATGGGCATGAGAAAGTGTTTTGTGGTGTGTCGTGGCTGGTGATCCATTTTCTCCTTCCTGGTACTCTATCGCTAGACCAAGCAGAAGCACGGCCTTTAATTTTATTTGCAAGGTTAGTTGAGAGTTGACTGGAAAACTGACACCATTTGACAGACTGGCCCCAAACTCTACATGGGCACTGTTTTGAAAAGTAATAAGCACAGAGGTAAGAACAGGCTCTGAAGCAGACTGCCTGGGTTTGAATCCCAGTTCTGCCACTTATTAGCTGGTGATGTTTGGACATGTTTCTGACCCTTCTGTGCTTTAGTTTCTTCATTTGTAAAAAGGTCTATAATAGTAACTTACCTGATGCAGGTATATAATATACCTAGTGCAAGTAAATGATAGTTATTTTTATTGAGAAAAGAGCACATTGGATATACCACAGTTTGCTATAAAACTGTCTTTTCAATGCGGAGGAGGTTGTGGGGCTGTGGAAGCACACTGGTTGTGTGATTGCAGTGCTTAAACCTGCCTGGCTCTGGCACCCAATTCGCACATCACTCTCTCTTCTGTTCCTACTCACTGTTTTTCAGTGTGCTTCCCTCCCTCTTTTCTCTCTTTCTATCATAATCTTGCATATTCTCGGTAGTTTTTTCCCATAATCCTGTTGAGAGGAGCAAGACAGATTTGATTAACTCTACTCCACTGAGATGGAGAAGAGTGAAGTAATTTACCTTGGGCTCATGCAGCTGACATCACACATTTGACTTTGGGTACCAGCTCCTTCCTCTTTGAGCACTTGGCATTTGATTTCATGGTGGAGAATAAACAGTCACTGAGTTAAAGGTATTGGGAAGAACTAGAAAGTTACTCCTCTAAACACAGTCTCTAAAAATGGCACTTTAAAAAAAATGAGGTACTATGTTGACTTGATATGTTAAGTATGATGAAAATGTATTGTGTGGGGCTTCCCTGGCGGCGCAGTGGTTGAGAGTCCCCCTGCCGATGCAGGGGACACGGGTTCGTGCCCTGGTCCGGGAGGATCCCACATGCCGCGGAGCGGCTAGGCCCGTGAGCCATGGCCGCTGAGCCTGCGCGTCCGGAGCCTGTGCTCCGCAACAGGAGAGGCCACAACAGTGAGAGGCCCGCTTACCGCAAAAAAAAAAAAAACAAAAGTATTGTGTGAAAGCTTGAGCCAGTGTATTCTACAGTCAGTATCAGGAGTAGTGGTCAGAGTTTGAGGCACACAGAGAAAACAGTCAAAGGGGCACCTTTTTAAAAACTTTACTTCACCCCTCCACCTTGTCCTCCTGCTATTAGAACCAACCTATGATTCTACCTGTGTGATTGAATAGTAACAAAATTACTTCATTTCTATTTTCTAACTTCGGGAAGATTTAGATCTGGCCCACGTGTACCATGATTACAGGAGTATAATGATAACTGGCATTTATATGGTACCTTATACTCTTGATAAAGAGTTAACATCTACTAGCTTCTCACTACACCAATACCACCAATCCCATTTTACAGACAAGTAACCTGAGTCATAGGCAGCTGAGGCCACCAGAGTTTGCATAATTAATCTGGTAGAGCTAAAATGAGAACGCAGGCCTGCAGTACTTCTATCTTCCTTTGCATGGAATACTTTGATGTTTAATAGTTTGAGCAGTTGAGGATATGAGTCCTCTTACTTAAACTGAAACTTCAGTTTCCTCATCTGTGCAGTAGGGGAAATAATACTGACTACTCTTTATAAGAACTGAAGGTTCTCAGTCATGTAAATCGCTTAGAACAGGGCTTGGTGCAGCATGGTAAGTGCTCAGTAAAGGCTACCTGTCATGACTGCTGGTCTGTCCTCTCTGGTCATTTTCTTGGCCTTGAATCAAAGAGAACTGCCCATGGTTTGAGAGTAATCCTGGAAACACTATGTCCCTAGGTTTATATTATCTTAAAATATTATTACCGTTTGTTACTTTTGCAAGACTGGGAGCTCGAAAAATAAATGAGTTAAATTGGACCGCATCCCTGGCATTAGTACCAGGCATATTTTAGGCCAGTAATTTTCAAACTGTTTATTTTACATAAAGCTCACCTGGGGTGCTTGTTTAAAATGCAAATTGCTAAGCACCCCTCCTCCCATTCTGATTCTTGGATAGTGTGGGGTGTAGGCATCTGCAAACTTTAACAAATACCCTTGGAGGTCATAAGAAACTCTGAAAGGCCCTTAACCAGTGTTGACTCCTACTCTGCTGTTGCTTCTCCTGCTTCTCTTTCTTCTGTTCCTTTTTTGTTTTTGTCACTGTGACCATTATCCTCTTCATCCCCTTGTCTTCTCTATCTTCTCATTTCTTTCTTCTTTTTTTAGCCTTTCAAACAGACTTCCTGAGGTTATTCTCCACTGTTAAGCTAGCTATATTATTATCTCTTTAGAGAAAATGCCACTGAACCTGGGGGAAAAATACAGAGTAATTACTCAAAGGGGGAAAATATATATATATATATATATATATATATATATATATAACTTCCCTGGAGCCAATTAGGAAGACAATTATTTAGTTGAAGTGATCATTTTGCTCTCACATGGCTGCTGGGCTCTGGCCCTGTCACAGAGTAAAATAGCCCATGTTTGTTTCCAGAGCTTATTAACGTTAGAACCAAATTTAATGCCCTGAAAGTCTTTAATGCCCTTAAAGTCTTTCCTATTAAGATGCATAACTAGGTATAGGATTATTATCCATACAATCCAATAGGAATCTTACTTACGTTGATTTTTTGCTTCAAATCAGCCAGGCATTCCAAGAAATATGTTCTTGGTCCTCTCTCCCCATCCCAACTCCCACCTTATTGAACCTTATTGCTGAGAAACCAGAAAAGAGAGCCAAGTGCCAACTATAAACCACTTAATCGAACAAGGTATGTTCACCTATTTGGATACTATATCTGTACCGCTTCAAAGAAAGAAGATATTCAGCGCTTACCAACTTTTAAAGAAATATAAATAGCTAATCCAAAGCATGAGTTTCAAAGTGTTTTTAGCCCAAATTATAGATGTGATTATCAGTGGTTGTCAGTTCTTGCTGCACATTTGGGTCATTTAGGTAGCTTTTAAACAATACTGATGCCATGGACCCACACCCAGAGATGATGACTGAATTAGTGTGTCCCAGAGCATGCTAGGAAGGAAATCTACTGAGCATCACAGGGTGGTTATTAATACACACAGATCAGATTTACTTGACAACCGCAGCTCTCTGCCTCCCTCTGTAAGGCATAGGTACGGATTAAGATTAGAAGTAAAATAAAGCAGAGAATTTTAAGAACGTTTTAGTCTCAATTCCTGCATATTTTAGGGAAAGTGAAATATTAGGCCTAGGACTTCTTAACTGCCTGAATTCTCCATTTCATTTTGCTAGGGTGTACTTGACCTTGTCAAAATACTCTTATCACCTAATAACATATGCAACTTCAAGGACATTCCAAGTGAATCTTAGCAATGTGAAGAATGAAGGTAAAAAGCAAGTTAAGTCTGCTGGTCAGTCATTTCTCATGGCTGAATCAGAGTAGTCATAGAAGTAGCCAGAAGGAGTTGAGAGTTTATTCACCCCCCCTCACCCTTTCTGGAGCTTGTGAAGATTAGCTGGAGAGATTTATGTAAAGAGACTATTTTTTTACACTGGTCTTCAATTTCGGCTTAGGCCTTTTCAGCTCTCATTGAAAATAGGTGCATTGAGATCGTGATTTGCCAATATGCCTCGCGTAACAGATTTTTCACTTTGTAGGTGCTAGGCATAAAATTTGTTTTATTTAGAAAGATCACTAATAAAGTTCTAGTACTTGCTGTCTGCCTAGATGTTCTGGCACTTGGGAATAAGCTTCTGTTTTCTATATTTTAAAGTTTAAAGACCTTTTAGAAGTTGAATTCTTTTCTGATTTTATCTCATGCTGCAAAATCTGCTGGCTTATATAATTTAAAATCTTTCTTTCAAAGATTTCCACCAAATCATTGTGTATAATAGATAAAGAAAAATCTTTTCTTTCTCATTTACAGTCTTTTTTTTTTTTTTTTTTTTTACTATTTCTGGAAAATTTTTCTTATATTCCAGCTCTTCCACTGAGTTCTTCATTTTCATTTTTGCCATCATATTGTTAATTTCCAAGAGATCCTTTTTGTTTTACGAATGTTCCTTTTTATTTGTCCTTGTTTTTCTCTCATCGTTGCAAAATGTCCTCGTATCTTTGAGAATATTCCTGCCAGTTTTTTGCTTTTTTGAAGTTTCCTCCCCCTGTGCAGCCACTAAGTTTTTTTGGTTTTTGTTTTTTTCTGTTTCTGCTCTGTCAAAGCAAACGCATTCCTCAGATATCTGGCGATCCTTGATTGCCAGACCTTGTTTAAGAGTGAGGCAAGGAAAGGATGGTTGGAAGTTGTGATCCTTTCAAAGGGGACTGACAAGTGAGAACTTTGCTATAGGGCGGTCTAGCAGACAGTCGAGGTGAGAAGACTGATGCCGGAATCTTTTAAGTCTTTCCTCTTGGGTTGGTCAGGTGCCACAGAGAAGACACCAACCTCCAACCCCCAGTCTGGAGGGAGAGAGGGTGGCTGCAGAGGGAAAAGAACCCTGGGGAACTCAGCATCCATTATGCCTCACGTAGCTCCATAGGAAAACTCCACCTTTAGTTGTGCTTGTGTCCTGGTAAATCCCTGTTTTACTCTCTGTAGGGAAGAAACCTTTAGTCTTTGGCTGGGGTGGCAAAAGAGTGGATTCCTGGTAGTGAAAAGGGGATCTGGGGGTATAGTTGCTTCAGAAGCAGGCTTTAGAGTAATCCATTTTATTTTAGCATCTCTTTACATCTCAGCTTCCAGAGCCATTTGGTGCCATGAATTCCCAAGCCTTAGGGGAATTCTGAGATGTAGAAAGGGTTAGTTCTTAGTTTTCCCTGCTGCTGGCTTAAGATTCAATTTTCTTGGGTCTGCCAAAGTATTTGCTTTTCTGCTTCCATAATTCTATTGCTATCGCTTCCACTCCTGTTCTCATTACAATGAGTTTATACCTTAAAAAAATCCCTTCCCTGTAGTTTTTGAGGGGTTTGGGGAGGGAGTGCATGTAGACACATGCATTTAATCAGCTAACTTTACCTGAAAGGATAATAGCCAAACAAATAAACACAATCTAAATGACCCCCAATATTTGACTAGTTAATAAACCGTAGGACTCTCATAAAATGGAAGATTATCTAATCATTAAAAAATTATGCCAATGAATAGTTATTGACATAGAAATATATCAATTTCCATGTGGAAAATGACAGATTAATAACATTAATAATAGTAGCTAACAAAGTACTTTCTCTGTCCTCACCCTTTGCTAAGGACCCTAATGAATTTTTTTCATGTAATTTCACACACAAAAAATGCTATAAGGAAACTATCTTTATTATCCATTTTATAGATGAGGAAACTGAGGCTTAGATAGACTAAGCAATTTGCCCAAGGTCACAGTATCTTTGGCCCAGATTTGAGAAGACTGTAACTGGGTTCAAAAATGACAGAAATAGAACTCATAGGCACCAGTGAATTCTATTCACAAGCTGTATCCGGCGTCAAAAGGGTATGAGAACAATATTGACAAGGATGCCTCTGACCAAGAATAGCCTCTGGTGTTCCTCTTCTTCCCCCAGGGATAAAGCAGTGGTCAGCAGCTTGAGCAGGTGAGAAATCTGACAAGTCTGAGAGGCCCAGGGCAAACAGTGGTCAGGCTTACTTCCTTGTATGCTTTCCAGGCCATTTCAATCCCCAGAAACAATTTATTCTACCATGTAAGGTAATACTTAGCAATCGTGCTACCTGGCTATGTCCAGGTTCTAGGCCCAGAGATTCTTATTATGACACACTTTTGTGATTTACTTTATTCTACACCTGCACCGTGGGAGTCTTCCACTTATGTGTATTCAGTGGCTCTCCATAAGTAGGCCTGGTCACAGCCTATTTTGTAGAGTTAATAAGCAAAGTTTATAATATATGATTCAATTTCTGTAAAATGAAAAGAAACATGCTGGTTTCTGAGAAAAGATGAACCCAGTTCTCATTGTTCTATGTGAAATTGGGGTGGGGAGTAAGGGGTGCTGGGATTCTATTTGGAATTGCAAAATAATTTTGTGTCCAAAAGAACATCACAGAACTCCTGGGATTACCTCCCTACCAGAACCCTTCATTGAGTCTACATAAGAAACCCGTCCTTCTGTTGTTAACTTGACTCTTTATTATGGTATAAGAACCATTTACTCATGACCCTGGGTTACATCACAAAGTACCCTACCATTAACATGACTTCGAAGGATACCACGGCCAGTTGCTTCTCTCTAATTTCTTGGCCTTCTTCCATGTTTGAAAAAAGAAAGGACTGGGTAGGCCCATCACTCTTACGGGTGTGGCAGGATAAAATTTTGAGATATTAGCCAGGGTCCAACATCCTCTCCTATTCAGTCAGTAGCAAACACTGCTTCAGAGAAGATGTGGGGTTTTATACCAAGAACACAAAAAGAAAATAAGCAGTCAGTGCTCAGCTTTTGAATGTCTAAAAATAAAATTTCAACCTCACTGCAAAGAAAGTAATCTATAAAGTCAAGGGTATAGATATTCCAGTTTCTTTTGAGCTGCAAGAGGCCAAGCCCCGAAGGAAACTGAGCATAAAGTTTGTGCTATAAACAATAGAATGGGAAGAGAATACAGAAAGAGTCAGAGTGCCCCATCCTGGAGACCAGATAAAGGTTATCTAGACTTGGGGAAAAAGTTACCTTGAAGAAAAAGCAACAGTGGAATATGGGCATGAGACTTCAGCTCCTGTCCCCATCAGAACAACATCTAAGAGAGAGAAGTGACTGAGCTTTCTATCATTTCGGAGATTTGAGAGTATAGTCATCATTCAAAGTATTTAACATAGCACAAAGATTGGCCAGTTAGAAAAGATACACAATCAAACCAACTGATCATTCTGGTGCATGTTGGCTAAATAACAGACCTGGACAGAGTGGAGTAATGCCTGATTCCCATTTGAGAGTTCAGGGTGGCAGAGCCTTGTGTATGTGTTTCATAGGCCCGTGGCAAGAGAGGAATAAAATAAAAAAGTTAAGGCATGAGAAAGCATGAGATACCTCTCTGAGTTTCCTTCAGGCTTCCAGCAATATGGTGACAGCTGAAAGCGTGCAGCCCCAAGGGGTCTTGGAAGTGGTTGAGGACACCAGTGGCCTCTAAGAAGCTTGAGCCCGTGTTAGGACCTCAGGCAGTAGCAGAACTGAGGAGCGTAAGGGCCTATTTCCAAAGGGTAGGCAAGACAATTTACATAGCAGCTGACGCCAGCAGAGAATAAAGAATGCCTATTGACCACACATACATGCACACCCCTGCCAAGCCCTCTTCAGAATTTAAATATCGTTCAGGGGAGAAAATAGAGAAAGGCAGAACCTTAAAATTGTCTGAGTTTGAAATTAGGATAGCTGAGCAATAATTTTACTATCCACTTGGGAAAATTTGATCACATTTTCTGCTTTTAGACAGAAATGTGGATTTATGATAGACACTACATTTATTTACAGATAAATAAAGATGTATTTTACCCATTGGGTGCCTAATGAGGTGTGTGTGCGCACATACACGTGCACATGTATATAAAATCCAGATGTCAGCCGAGGGGCCCTGTTCTTTGAGATTCTAATTAAATTGGCTCACATGCTGTCCGTCGTGCGGTGAGACCACATACCTGTTCCAGTCTCTCCAGAAAATACGCAACAAGAAGTGAAACGGCTGCTCTGCTAGAACAGCACATGTCTACATCAGTGGTTTCATTTTAACGGTAGAGATGTCCTGTTGGATGGAACTCTCATCTGTAAAAAAAGATAAAAGCAGGGCCCTCCTGGCTGAGTGGAGAGGAGGGACCAGGAAGCAACTCAGGGCCCCTGTCTGGAGTATTTTCATGGGATAGGACTGCCCCTGTATAAAGAACATCATTTTGAAAACCATTGCTCTACTATTGCGGCGCTGGGTGTGTTACAGAGAGTGTATTAACAGGTGTGGGGGCTATTAATCTTTTTTTAAAAAATTAATTAATTAATTTTTGGCTGTGTTGGGTCTTTGTTGCTACGTGTAGGCTTTCTCTAGTTGTGGTGAGCAGGGGCTACTCTTCGTTGCGGTGCGTGGGCTTCTCGTTGTCGCGGAGCATGGGCTCCAGGCACGCAGGCTTCAGTAGTTGTGGCACGTGGGTTCAGTAGTTGTGGCTCGCGGGCTCTAGAGCGCAGGTTCAGTAGTTGTGGCGCAGCGGCTTAGTTGCTCTGCAGCATGTGGGATCTTCCCAGACCAGGGTTCAAACCCGTGTCCCCTGCATTGGCAGGTTGACTCTTAACCTGCGCCACCAGGGAAGCCCGGGGCTATTAATCTTAAAGGCCTAGGTTTAATTCCAAATGGAACAGGAAATTTGTGCATAAAATGTTTCTAATTATGTCCCTTGGGCTTATAGCTTCATCTGAGTCCTTGCCTTGCTGGATTTAAAGAAGTGATAGAAAGTAACCAAATGTTTTACTCTGGCATATGCAGACCATCCTGTCAGCCGTCGCAAAAGAATTTGCTATATTTCATTCATTCATTCATTCATTCATTCATTCAACATATGTTTATTATGCTTTCACCAAATACCAAGCACTGTGCTTGGAAACAGTTTCCCTGCCCTCAATTGACTATGATATCTTTACATATATCCTTGGAACTATAGATCCTTCTGCTGCTTGCTGCATTTCAGATCAGAACAAGCTGTGAATATTTGGATGTGTTTCTAACAGTGCTTAAATTCTCAAAGCTCTTAGTGCATTTAGTCCCTTCGGAAAGATCAACCCAGAAACTCAAAATATCTAGAGCTTGCCCAGGTTGTCATGTTCACATGAGGAAGGAATCTGGTCTAAGACACAAGGACACAAAGATAGTATCACTGATCAAAAAAGGTAGGCCAGCAGAGACCCTCAAAAACATTTCTGTTTGCTGCTTAATTGATTCATATGCCATTTAAAAATGCAACCATTCCCTAGACCTAGACTCCTTGATAAATGGTGAAGAAAAATAGTACCTTTAAAAATATTTGGCATTTTATTTGTATAAAGTTATACATGTAATTAGATCAACTACTTCTGCTGGACTCATGAAATGAGGAGTCCTCTGCCCTCCATAGTCTGTTCCATTTCCAGTTCCTCCAAAACTACCCTTTCTGCTTTCTTAGCTTTCAGTATTTTATCTTCATTTTATTTCCACATCTCTATATTATCTTATTTTCTGCTTTCTTGATTTTTTTTTCCATTTTAAGCATTATCTAGCCTAAAAGCACCTAGTTTTCTTTAACCACACTTGCACTCCAGCCATACACAGTAACTTTTGTCTCTTCATACAGTTATATCACAATCTTGTTTAAACACATATTCAGTGTTTACATGATTAGACTGTGTAAAGTCTTTTCACCCATGAGGCATATTGTCTACTATGATTACTTTTCCCTTCTTATATACTTTGCCAGGTGTGTTCTTTGCTTAGTGTTTTATGTGTTTATCACCAATTCATCTCTAAATTCTCCCCCATTTGTCTAAATCTCCTCTCGTTATGTTCAGATCCATCAACTAATCTGTCCATCTCATCTTCCTGGGGATATTCTCCCAGAACCGCCTGGCCTGTCTGGACAGGATTCTTCTCTTCATGCCTGGTGTATCTTGTACACTTTCATCATCATCAGGGATTCTCTTCACCACCCTCTTGAGTTAGAGCCAATTTCTTGGATTCTGTCTCTTTTGCCTTCTTGGTATTTTCCCTTGTGTTTATAGAGTACTTCTAAAAACACAATTCTGAAAAAGTGTAGTACATGTCTGAAAATGCCTTCAATTTACCCTCACATTTAACTAAGAATTTAATTGGATGTATCATTTCATGTTGGGAAAATGTTTTCCTTGGAATATTTTAAATATTACTCTAATTTCATACTACTGCCAAATGTTTTGTTGAGAAGTTCAAAGTTATTATGATTCCTGTTGTTTGGTTTTTTTATTGCTGGAGGTCTAACATTTTTAAAAAAAAATTATCCCAGTGTTCTGAAATTTCACAGTGAAGTACCTCAGTGCAGATCTATTTTCATCCATTGTACTGGACATTTAGTGTATCTTTCAATCTGAAAACTCATGTGTGTCAGGAAATCTGAAGGACAATCTGGAAACTCATTTTCTTGCCATCAATATTCCTTATTCTCTCTTTCTGGGACTTGTATCTGTTATTTGGATGCTGGACCTCCTGGACTGGTCATTCTTATGGGCAGGAATTATTTCATATTCATATTTTTATCTCTCAGAGTCCCAGGTATCTTATCCTTAGCAGTTGCTCAGCAAATGATGGCTGAATCAGACTAAACTGAAGGAGTTCACATTAAGAAAATTCTTTCCTGCTGGGCTGCCCTCCTTCTTCATTTACTGACATTCTGCCTTTCCTGCAAGATCTGACCTATGTCCTCTCTTCTGATTCTTCTACTCTTTCCCTGCAGTACTCCAGTGCACCTATCATTTACTTCTGTGGCATATATTTAACTCTTTATATGAATTCTACATAAGCTTAGATTGCAAACCCCTGAACAGCAAGGACCTAGTCATACATCTTTGCGTACCACCTATTACCTACATATAACCTCAAGAATCTAACTCAGTGCTTACCACTACATAGTTTTTAATAAACGTCTGTTGAACAATGAATAAATGAAAGTGAGGAAATTGATGTATTTTTAAACATCCTGTCACAGAAATAACAAGTAGCTAAGGAATGACTTCAGCCAATGAACAGCCATGACCCCCAACAGCTATAGAGAAAAAAAACCCAACTGTTTATTTCAGCTAAGAAAGAATGAATACAGAAAAATGGCCCTCCAAAGTATGATGAAATGTAAATCCTCAAAGTTATTATTTCTGAATCTCAAAACATAGCAGAAAGAGCTATTTAAAAATGCCAGTTGAAAACTTAACCAAGGAGGTGAAAGACCTATGCTCTGAAAACTATAAAACACTGGTGAAGGAAATTGAAGATGATACAAAGAAATGAAAAGATATCCCATGGTCTTGGATTGAAAGAATAAATATTGTTAAAATATCCATACTACCCAAAGCAATCTACAGATATAATTCAATCCCTATCAAAATACCCATGACATTTTTCACAGAACAAGAATAAATAATCCTAAAATTTACATATAATCACAAAAGACCCTGAACTGCCAAAGCAATCTTGAGAAAAAAGAACATGACTGGAGGTAGCATGCTCCCTGACTTCAGACTATACTACAAAGCTACAGTAATTAAAACAGCATGGAAAGACAACTTACTGAACAGGAGAAGATATTTGCAAATGACATGACCAATAAGAGATTAATATCCAAAATATATAAAAAGCTCATACAACTCAATATCAGAAAACCCAACTGAAAAATGAGCAGATGACCTGAATAGACATTTTTCCAAAGAAGGCATACAGCTAGCTAACAGACACATGAAAAGATGCTCCACATTGCTTATTATTAGAGAAATGCAAATAAAAACCACCATGAACTATCATCTCACACCTGTCAAACCTCAAAAAGTCTACAAATAACAAATGTTGGTGAGGATGTGAAGAAACTCTGAAGGAGTTTCTTCAGAAGACTAAAAATAGAACTGCCATATGATTCAATAATTCCACTTCTGGGTATATATACAAAAAACCAAAAACAATAATTTGAAAATATATATGCACTCCAGTGTTCAAAGCAGCATGATTTAAAATAGTCAAGATATGGAAGCAACCCAAGTGTCCATCAACAGGTGAATGGATAAAGAAGTTGTGGTATCCTAAAGATGCCACCAGAAAACTACTAGAACGAATCAATGAATTTGATAAAGTTGCAGGATACAAAATTAATGCGCAAAAATCTCTTGTGTTTCTATACACTAACAGTGAAAGATCAGAAAGGGAAATTAAGGAAACAATCCCATTAACCATTGCAACAAAAAGAATAAAATACCTAGGAATAAACCTACCTAAGGAGGTAAAAGACCTGTACTCAGAAAACTATAAGACACTGATGAAAGAAATTAAAGATGACACAAACAGATGGAGAGATATACCATTTTCTTGGACTGGAAGAAGAATCAATATTGTGAAAATGACTATACTACCCAAAGCAATCTATAGATTCAATGCAATCCCTATCAAATTACCAATGGCATTTTTTACAGAACTAGAACAAAAAAATCTTAAAATTTGTATGGAGACACAAAAGACCCCAAATAGCCAAAGCAATCTTGAGTGAAAAAAACAGAGCTGGAGGAATCAGACTCTTTGACTTCAGACTATACTATAAAGCTACAGTAATCAAGACAATATGGTACTGGCACAAAAACAGAAATGTAGATCAATGGAACAGGATAGAAAGCCCAGAGATAAACCCACACACCTATGGTCAATCTATGACAAAGGAGGCAAGGATATACAATGGAGAAAAGACAGCCTCTTCAATAGGTGGTGCTGGGAAAACTGGACAGCTACATGTAAAAGAATGAAATTAGAACACTCCCTAACACCATACACAAAAAAAACCTCAAAATGGATTAAAGACCTAAATGTAAGACTGGACACTATAAAACTCTTAGAGGAAAACATAGGAAGAACACTCTTTGACATAAATCACAGCAAGATCTTTTTTCATCCACCTCCTAGAGTAATGGAAATAAAAACAAAAATAAACAAATGGGACCTAATGAAACTTCAAAGCTTTTGCACAGCAAAGGAGACCATAAACAAGATGAAAAGACAACCCTAAGAATGGGAGAAAATATTTGCAAATGAATCAATGGACGAAGGATTAATCTCCAAAATATATAAACAGCTCATGCAGCTCAATATTAATAAAACAACCCAATGAAAAAAAGGGCAGAAGACCTAAATAGACATATCTCCGAATAAGACATACAGATGGCCAAGAGGCACATGAAAAGCTGCTCAGCATCACTAATTATTAGAGAAATGCCAATCAAAACTACAATCAGGGGGCTTCCCTGGTGGCGCAGGGGTTGAGAATCTGCCTGCTAATGCAGGGGACATGGGTTCGAGCCCTGGTCTGGGAAGATCCCACATGCCGCAGAGCAACTAGGCCTGTGAGCCACAACTACTGAGCCTGCACGTCTGGAGCCTGTGCTCGACAAGAGAGGCCGCGATAGTGAGAGGCCCGCGCACCGCGATGAAGAGTGGCCCCTGCTTGCCACAACTAGAGAAAGCGCTGGCACAGAAACGAAGACCCAACACAGCCCTAAATTAATTAATTAATTAAGAAAAAAGAGTAAATCCTATTTAAAAAAACAAACAAACAAAAAAAACCTACAATGAGGTATCACTTCATACCAGTTAGAATGGGCATCATCACAAAATCTACAAACAACAAATGCTGGAGAGGGTGTGGAGAAAAGGGAAACCTCATGCACTGTTGGTGGGAATGTAAATTGATACAGCCACTATGGAGAACAGTATGGAAGTTCCTTAAAAAACTGAAAATAGGATTACCATATGACCTAGCAATCCCACTACTGGGCATATACCCAGAGAAAACCATAATTCAAAAAGACACACGCACCCCATTGTTCATTGCAGCACTGTTTACAATAGCCAGGTCATGGAAGCAACCTAAATGTACATCGACAGACTAATGGATAAAGAAGATGTGGTACATATATACAATGGAATATTACTCAGCCACAAAAAGGAACAAAATTGGGTCATTTGTAGTGAGGTGGATGGACCTAGAGTCTGTCATACAGAGAAAAACAAATATCGTATATTAACCCATATATGTGGAATCTAGAAAAATGGTACAGATGAACTGGTTTGCAAGGCAGAAATAGAGACACAGATGTAGAGAACAAACGTATGGATGCCAAGGGGGGAAAGTGGCGGGGGGCGGGTGGTGGTAGTGGGATGAATTGTGAGATCGGGATTGACATATATACACTAATGTGTATAAAATAGATAACTAATAAGAACCTGCTGTATAAAAACTTCAAAATAAAACCCTAAGGTATGTATAAATTGGTTAGAATGAATAAGGGAAATTATCGAAGTTGAAGATACAAAAATCAATTATATTTCTATATACTGGGAATGAACAATTTTAAAAAATGAAACAAAAAACTCAATTTGTGGGGCTTCCCTGGTGGTGCAGTGGCTGAGAGTCCACCTGCCGATGCAGGGGACGCGGGTTTGTGCCCCGGTCTGGGAAGATCCCACATGCTGCGGAGTGGCTGGGCCCGTGAGCCATGGCCGCTGAGCCTGCGTGTCCGGAGCCTGTGCTCTGCAACAGGAGAGGCCACAACAGTGAGAGGCCCATGTACTGCAAAACAAACAAACAAACAAACAAACAAAAAACTCAATTTATAATAGCACCCAAAATAATATACTTGGAAATAAATTAAATAAAAGATGTTCAAGACTTGTACAATGAAAATATCAAAATGTTACAAAATAAATTTAAATAAAGTGTAAAACAAAATGAATATGTGGTATATATAGAAAATGGAATACTACTCAGCCATAAAAAAGAATGAAATTCTTCCATTTTGCAACAATATGGATGGACCTAGAGTGTATTGTACCTAGTGAAATAAGTTGGACAGAGAAAGGCAAATACTCTATGCTAACATTTATGTGGAATCTAAAACAATAACACAAATGTATATGACAAAGCAGAAACAGACTCACAGATATAGAGAACAAACTAGTGGTTACCAGAGAGGAGAGGGAAGGGGTGAGGGGCAAGATAAGGGTATGGGATTAAGAGATACAAACTACTATATATTAAATAAATAAACAATAAGGTTATATTGTGCAGCATAGGGAAATATAGTCATTGTTTTGTAATTACTTTAAATGGAATATAATCTTTAAAAATTTTGAATCACTATGCTGTACACCTAAAACTAATATCACATTGTAAATCAACTATATTTCAATTAAAAAAATTTTAAATGCCAGTTGGATAATTATCTGTTATTTTTCACCATGTATACGCATAAATCCAGTTTTGATCCCGTTTTGCGTTGACTCAAGCACAGTTATTAATTGTATTTAAGGAGAAGCAGTAAGGTTTATAATTGGCGAACAAAATTATTTTCCAGATTAACTTTATTTTGCCACTACCTATGTATGGTGAACTTAACAGAGTTCTTCTAGAGAGGACTGTAAGTAAAGGAAACTATGAATTTTAATTCTATTTAAGGGAATAGAATTCCTTTACAAAATCAAGAGTGGAACAATATAAAAAAGAAAATGGCTATCCTGGCTATATTACAATAATGTGTCAATGCAGCTGCAGGAGGTATTTGGGGCCTCACCATAAAGCACTGTTGGGGGAGATCCAAGTGTGATTTTTCTATTGACCATGACAGTCTGAGCGAGGTCTGAGTGTGTAATTGTTTCCAGCCTATATGTCGTATGATTCATTGACCTTTCAGGTAACTAGACTCAATCAAAAGCACTATCAGAAGACTTCGGCAGCAACTAAAAACCTAAATCTAAAAATAATTCTTCAGTATGCAAAAACATCCATGAAACACAATGGGCAAAGTGATGCATCTGTTGGTCCACACTAGAGATGTTTCCAAGCTGCAAAAGAGAGAATTCGGGAAATCATCTAGATGAATCAAGACAATAAAAAAAAATGCAAACCGGCCTTCCTTAGTTCTAATGAGCAGGACTTTTGATCTGGAATGCCTGCATAATTTCTTCAAGATTTCTCTCCAATTTGTATCCTTAGAAATGCTTTTCTGACTTTGCCTAATTCTCCAAATATAATTTTTTCTTTCTCAACTATGATGTAAGAAGAGGCCTTGGAGCTATCGTAGACTATCTATGTGCTATCCTAAAAAATAGCTCCAAATTATTGCAGCCCTACAACGTAACAACCATAATATATTTGCTACCTCATTAGTCCTGATAACATCTCTATGAGAAAGGTATTATCAGACCCATATTACAGACAAGGAAACCAAAGCCAGAGAGATTAAATAACCTGGCCAAGATCTGAAACCAGCGAGTTCCTAAGCATATATCAGAACATAGATCCAAAGTTAATTCCCTTTAAAAATTCTACAGTGCTACTTTCACGTCGTTATAACACAAAAGAGGTGTTGGTGATTGATTCACTGTCAACAGGCCCAGCACTATGATTTTATTGTCCCGGAGCTCAGCCATCTTACTGTGCCCGAATCTTTGCAACCAAAAGAAGCAATTTTGTGGATGTCTGGCAGAGGCAGGGTGCAGTTGAAGTTGTAGATGTCAAGGTGGCAATTATGGGGTGTCTGTCCTGCTCCCAGCTCTGTGCTGACCCTAATGGGACACACAAAATACTGAAATGTCCAGTCTACTTCCTTGGTACACTAAATAGACATTGTTTCTTTGAAAAATTCCCCTATTTCCCAAATGTTTCACCAGTGGCAATTGAAATGATTTTAGGTGGTCCACTGACCCCTGAATTAAGTAATATTGAATCTCAAAGGGAATATTGTATTCCCTTTTCTATCCTTCCAATAATCATCAAGAAGAATGGCTTAGCTTGGTGCTAGTATGCTTTTTTTTTTTTTTTTTTTTTGCGGTACGCGGGCCTCTCACTGTCGTAGCCTCTCCCGTTGTGGAGCACAGGCTCCGGACGCGCAGGCTCAGCGGCCACGGGATCCTTCCGGACCGGGGCACGAACCCGCGTCCCTTGCATCGTCAGGTAGACTCTCAACCACTGCGCCACCAGGGAAGCCCGGTGCTAGTATGCATTTAAAGCTCCTGCTAATCTCTTTTACCGATAAAGTGAAAGCAGGCGTTTGGTTCAGAGGTTTTGGCAAGCAACAGAGCATTTATTTTATTAGTAGCTTCTATTTATGACAACTGATGCTAACTTTCCGTTTGTGATAGTGATATAAATTGTCCTTTCTAAATGAATTTAGGCTAAAAGTGAGCCAATTGAAATAATGATATTTTAAAAGTAATAATACAGGCATATGGTGATAATACATGTTAAAAAAAAATAGTACAATGATATGGCAAGGTAGCCAACCCTGGAAACGGACTGGAATACAACCAAAAGAGAATAGGCAGGGTCTCAGGCAGCCCAGCCTGCAGTAGGTCCTGAACTAGGCTCTGCCCCTGCTCAGTTGTAGGGAGAAGCTACCTCCAACCTCTTTTATAGAGATTAACAGGTGGAAAGTTCTTTTTCATAGAAGAGAAATTGTGCATTAAAAAAAATTACTCCTGTAAGCCTCATTCAAGGTCATAAATAAACAGAGTGACCAATAGGTGACTTTTTTTCTAGGCAAACTATAAATAACCCCTGGAAATAAGATGAAGTTGTTTATAAAAAGATACAGATAATGAAGCTTGACATCATGGTTCTACTAATTAAGAGAATTTCATTTGAGGGGTTGAAACCAGAATACGCAGGTAATACATCTGCCACTTAGTTGTCACAACTAAGGAGCATCTTGCCTCCTGTACAAACTTTCTCCTTAGGATGCAGATATGGGCAACTTAATGATGGCCCTCCTACCCAACACCAGCCGAGAATGTACACTCCACTAAAGCACACATCCCAGATCCAAAGCTTGGTGATTTCACCCCATCATCTGGCTTTAAACACCTTCTGTGTGCTCATGCTCCTGTGTCAGTTCCGTCAGGGTGATATTTTGTCTCTGTCACTGGAACATGTGGAAGCAGTCCTGAATATGTGCTGATTGAATTAATGCAGGCTGCCACTTAAGCTCCTGATTTTCTATAGTCATTCCAGACAGAAATTATCCTGTACTGTTTTTCACCCCTCCGCAATCTCTGAAACAGAGCAGACTGTCTATAACATGACACGCATTACCTCTATGTATCACGGTTGTCAGTATGAAAATTAAATAACTAAGGCACAGCTACACAGACACTGACCTCCTCAGGTTCTATGAGCATGAAGCTGTTTCCCTCACCTAATAGCCCGGGTTGATAAACCCTGTAAACTCTTGCCACTACTTTTTAATGTTTTTCTTTCTCTACCATTGTTACAAGACTGTCAGGTATCATTATTATTCATTGTCAAAGTACCTGACTTCAGCAGGCTTCTTTAAACCTTCTAGAATGGCTGCTTCTAGATAACCAGGCTTGTTAGAACTCTGCGATATGTAAGTATAAATGCGTATACATATAAAAACACACGTATTCACACATACATACATACACATATAATTTTTCTGGTTGGAATCCAGTGCTCTGGAGAAGCGGGGGGACGCTTTTCCACGACACGGTTAGTAGAGTGCTGCACGAGCTTAATACGCGGGCTTTGTGACATTTGTTTTAGCTGCCGAGAACCATTTTCTTTTCTTCTTCATTCCCAGTTGTGATCAGTCTAGTCAAAGTTTCCAGATAAATGGCCTCTGAATAAGTGGGGTGCTGGTGTAAACAATAAATATATACAGCCTAATAATACTTTGAAGCTCGTTTATCTTTTACAGTTTGAGATTAGCCTGTGCCAAGTTATTTCCCAAGGTAATACCTGTTTTACCCAATTACATCATTTCAGAGATAATGGATACTCATGTTCCAGTCTCCATGAGCTCTGCTGATTCATTTCAGTTTGCCATACATAATTGATTCTTTTAATTAAAAGTTTTGATTCCTATTAAAATAAAAATCCACCTTCACCAAGAAAGGTAATGTATTAACTCCCACCAGTGAGTTTAGTTTAACACAAAAACATTCCAATCCTTTCTTGAAAGCAAGTTTTGGTGATTATTATGGACCTATTCCTTGTCAGGTGGGCCTCAGGGCCTTTGCTATTGTTCCTCTCCCCCCCCCCCCCCCCGGCACATTCTTCTGCCAAATGTCCACATGACCTGCTCCCTCACTTTTCTTCTGGTCTCTGCTCAAATGTCACTTTGTCAGTGAGGCCTGCCCTAAACACTTTACAGAAGGAGCACTCAGCCCCCTTATCCTGCTCTACTTTTCTCCATAACATTTGTCACGGTCTTGCGTACTACTTAGTTATTAACTTAATTTCTGTCACCCTGCACTAGAATTTAAGCTCCAAGAAAACTGGGACTTAATTTTGTATACTTTTGCATCCCCAGTACCCAGAACAGTACTTGGCACTATAAGTCCTCAATAAATGTCTGTGAATGGATAAATCATACGCCATATACACTGGAAACAATTACACATTCAGACCTTGCTCAGACTGTCATGGTCAATAGAAAAATCATCCTTGGATACAGGATGCTCTAGAAATATCTGACCCAGACTTGGCACATCATGGAAGGCTTTTTGGAAGAGGCCACATTTAATGTTAGCCCTGAAGGATAAGTAGGAGATGTTGGGCTGTAAAGGGATGATGAATGTGTGTGTGTGTGTGAATGTGAATGTGTGAATGTGTATGTAATAGCCTGGAGGCAAATGAGAGCATGATAGCTTCAAGGATCTGAGAAGTTTCTATATGGCTATAGCAAAAATGAATTAAATGAGATAGAAATAAATCAGTAAGAAGAGTTTGGAACTGTGGAAAGCTGGGTTATGCATATTGTTATAAGGTCACGGGAATGCTGGGCTAGTATTTGCAGATCTTCTAACTTTTCAAGAGAAACTGGATTTTGAAAGATTGCCTCAAATTTATAAAAATGCTATATAGACTAAACAAAACAACCACATATTAGGTGTAGCTCCTGACAATTCCCTTTTAACCTCTGCCTTCCACAGTAAGATACACATTTTTAGCCCTCCTTAAGCTCTCCACTAACCATGTTTGCAACTTTATCTTTAATTCTTCCTGAGTCCAAATCCCATCCTATGTCTTATGAATTGTCTTTCGAACTCAGCATGTGTTCCTACCTGCACAACTTCGTACAAGTGAGTCCCTTAGAATTCCTGACTCTTTTCCCTTCCTATCTGAATCACGTTTCCTTTAAGGGATCGAATGGTCCCTTGTCTCCCCGAACTCAGAATGGATCAGTTACTGTCCTCCATCTGGAAGCCACCCCTCCCAGCCAAGGGATTCTGTTGGGACATGCACTGACAAAGGTCACCTAGGTAGGGAGCTGTACTTTTTCTCTGTGCTGGGTTTATAACTCCTTTGTGCAGCTCACAGTTGGGCTTTAAATCTTAATGCATTTCATCTTTCTTATGTTACTGATTTTGCTCTGGAAAATTGATTTTAAATTTCCTTTCATGATATATATTTACATGAAAGGAAATTGTCAAGATAAGTCTTATTCCCTGTTTTCATGGGTTAACAGCTTGTCCAGTGCCCTGTCAGTAAGCTACGGACCAAGGGCCAAAACTGCTCAGCCGCCTATTTGTATACAGTTTGAGAGCTAAGAACGGTCATTACGGTTTTAAATAGTTGAAACATCAAAAGAGTAATAATATTTTGTGGCACATGAAAATTTTATGAAATTCATATTTGTGTCCATTAATAAAATTTTATTGGAAAGCAACTACACTTACTTGATTAGGTGCTATCTAGGGCTGCTTTTCACTACAATAGCAGAGTTGAGTAATTGCAAAAGATATCATATGGCCTACAAAGCCTAAAATATTTACTATCTAGATTTTACAGAAATTTAAATCTAGAGAAGTAATTCCTAGACTTTGGGATTTCCTGGATTAGTAAAATTAAAGAATTGGAGAGGAGAGTAAATAAACAGAGCTGCCAACTTGTAGTGTCTTACCAAGTAAAGACACTTAAATGTTGCCGTTATCACCAGAATTTAATAAAAGAAAATGTATTATAGCCCAAAGAAACAAGAATGAACATGCTCTTAGAATAAGGAAAATATTGTGCATTTAAGAGCATGGGGCCTTAGAATTAAACCTAACTGGTTTGAGTCCAGGGTCCAGCTTCTTCTATATGTGGGAAATAGGCCTCATTACTTTACCCTTTCAATCTTTAATTTGCTTAATTTAAGGGATGTCATAAACACTTTCAGAATTAATCATTTTTTTAGTATTATTTCAACAAAATGACAAGTTTCTAGGTTATCCCATTTTGCCATGTTATCTTTACCCAGCTCACATCCTCAGATCTCACCGTACTGAGAATGCCTATAACATGAGGATGTAGCCCATGTTTTGGCATTTATTATTCATCACCTTAATTTATGCATTCCAGTACCAGATTAGTTTTAATATCCTCAAAGGCAGAGACTACAATTTATAATTTTTTTCATTTTTTAGTGCCTAATGGGATACCAAAAATATAGTTAGTGCTCCTATACCATATACAGTTAGTCCTCTTGATGGAGCAGGCTCCTGGCTCTCCACACTGTCTCTTTTGCTTTATCCACAGAAAATACTGAGGTTGAGAAACAAATAAAATCATCAGTCTTTTCTACTTACTAGAAATAAATGACTGCTCTCCAGGGCTGCTTAGGGTGGTCCAGTGTTGGCAATGCAAACATGGCAGAATGCCTCCTCTTATCTTTTTTTGTATAATTCATTTCTCCTTTGGTCATATAGATCACAAGTTCAGGGGCATCCTGCATATCAACCATGTGGCACAAAGTCAAGTGAGGTTCCTATCAAAATGGGTAACTGGGTCAATAAAGCCTGTGCTTATTGAGAGGAAAATTAATATAGTAGTTGAAATATATAATTTGCTGGCTTAGGAAAAATGGGCTGTGATGGCTCTTTTTTTAAAAAAAAATTAACTAATTACAGCAGGATTCAGCTGCTTAAGCTTTAATTCGGCAGAGCACCAAAGAGCCCTCAGGACTCCCACAGAGTTTTCTCTCTCCCTCTCTGCTGGAGCTAAACCTTTGAAGTAATTAAGAAATAATTTTAGAGTAGCCACACATGTAGGCAATCAGACCCAATATAAGAAACACCTGTTTTTACTTCAGTTCTGGCCTGCTTACTAATAGGGCATATTTGTCTTGGGACATTGTGTTTGCTTGTGTAATTGTGCATAGCACATTTTCAGATTTTACCACAGATGGGTCCTGGAAGCAGCTCTGAGTGAGTGTGTCTGAGTAAGCAAGACAAAAAACGTTCCTCATCTTCTGTACATACAGACGTAAGCAGAATGAGGCCTTGCCCTACCCTCTGCCCACATCATGCAGGGCAAACAGGAAGCTGTCCGTGAACAGCTTTGGTTTTTCCAGGCTTAGCAACAAGCCTTCTTTTGTTTGGTTAACAATTCCAGACCTATCCAACCAAAAGGGGTGGAAAATATACACAGTAACAGCTAAACATTGAAAGTGCTGACAATGGCCCTGATGTCACAGAAGTAGAAGAGGCTCTGACCCAGTGGGAGGATATGTTTCGAGTGTTTGGAGTTTCAATATCGTGCATATTAGCTGCACTTCGACGAATGTTTTCATGATCTAGCCCGGAAGAAGGATGTTCTGAGAAGCACAAAAGAATGGGAAGAGTTCCTTGAAGACATGGAGAACATAGAGACAGAAGAATTGCAAGGAGAACATGATCAGAGGAGAAATAAAACTCAAGTCCAAAGAAGTAGATAAGAATGGAACATGGTATCCAGTAGCCTTGTTTATATCTGTGAATGGAAATGAAGTGGAGAACAGAGGCAATGGGATGGAAAAAGCTATGCTTGCAAAAAGTAGCTGCCTATTCATGGTAAAAGTATTTTCAGGCTTGAATTATCTTTTCCTCAATTTTATACTTTGTTTTGAACGGAGAGAGCTATATAAAAATATTAACCATATTCATGACTTCTGTATAAACTGTATGTCATTAGACATAATTTCTTAGATAGAAGTTATACTGAGGTATAATTCACATACTGTAAAATTTACCCTTTAAAAGTGTACAGTTCAGTGGGGCTTTTCTCATATATTCCCAGAGTTGTGCAACTCTCACCACTACCTAGTTTTAGAACATTATATCCCTCCTCCCCCTAGAACCCTATGCCCCGTAGAAGTCACTCTCCATTCTTGCCCCCAACCTCTTCAATCACTAATCTGATTTCTGTCTCTATGGATTTGTCTGTTGTGGACATTTAATATAAATGGAATCATATAATATGTGATCTTTTGTGTCTAGCTTCTTTCACTCAATATGATGTTTTCAAGATTCCTCCATGTTTTAGCGTAGATCATTACTTTAGGTCTGAATAATATTCCAGTGTATGGATATCTCACATTTTGTTTATCAGTTCATTGACATGTGGATTGTTTCCTTTTTTTTGGCTATTATGAATAATGCTACTATGAACATTCATGTGCAAGCTTTTGTGTGGACGTATGTTTTCAGTTATTGGGTACATAGGAGTGGAATTATTGGATCATGTGGTAACTATATGTTTAATTCTTTGAGGAACTTCACCTTCCAAAATGATTGTCCCATTTTCCATTCCCTTCAGGAAGGTTCCAAGAGGGTTCCAATTCCTCTACATCCTCTCCAACACTTGCTATTGTCCATCTTTTTGATTATAGCCATTCTAATGAAGTGATTAGACACAGTGATTCTTAGTAGCCTTCCAGAATGGCCTAGTACAGGTCAAACAGGTCTGGGTCTTTCATCAGGTTTTACCATCTAATCCATATTATTTTGGGGCTGCAGACTAAATTAATTAAACTAAAAATATATATTTTATCCTAATTTGGGGCTGGTTTTACCCAAGACTAAACCATTAGTGGATATCATTTAATATGGGTCATGTTTTAATAATTATCATGGGCATCATACATGCATGCTTTCATTTTCAAAGTCAAGTTTTCTGTTAAGTGCTGATATATACCAACTGATTAAGCTGATAACCAAATAGAAGTAGATGAGCGCCCCATCTGCTGGGGTGTGGCCAATACTGACTGTAACTGCTTAATAACCAAACAGAGCAGCACAGGTAAACAACCTTAATAATGAATGATGAGGCCTTTTCTAATGGAGGTACAATGAAGCAATACAGCATGAGGTATTGAAAAGAGCCCTGGCCTGGGATTCAAGGGGATCTGGATTCCAGTTCTGTGAATGAACTGTATCCTACCCTGTTCCCCAGAACTGACTCTTTCCTACCAGGTTAGACATGTCTGCTCTTTGGTTACCACACTCTCTCCATACTGACCCTAAGAGTGCACTTAAAATGTTTTACACTATTGCTTCCTTAATTGATTGCCTGTGGCCCCTGGATTGTAAGCTCTATGAAGTCAGGGAATCCTTTCTGTTGTGTCTACCATTTCATTTTCAGTGCTTCAGCCCAGTACTTGACTTAAAGCAGCTGGTTAGTAAATATTGTAGAGATCTTGTACAAGTCACTGAACTACATCTTCAACTTAATATTAGAACGGAGTGCTATCATTTACCTAAATAGTACCTCTCTCTACAGATAAGATTCCTTATCTGTAAAATGTAAGATGGGATATTAGTAGTACCTACTTAATTGTGTCATTACAGGTCTAAATTAAATATAAGTTAACACCCTAAAATTGGTGGCACACAGTAAACAATCAGTAAATATTCATTGTTATCATTATTTTGATTCTCACTCTGAGGTATCAATTTCTCAATGAAAATTAAAAAGGTCTGAATAAGCGTCTCTCTAACATGCCTCTCAGTGCCAATATTTTGATAATATGTTTGTTAGCATGATAATCCCTACCCATCGTGGTTCTGAATATTTCATTCCTGGGGAAAGTGGTATGGTTGACACATGTATGTAGGAGCTTGATAACAATGGAAGTGCCCAAATTTCATTCATGGAGACAAAATTCCATTTGATAATTTATATTTTTCTCTAATTCATTCGTGTTTTGGAACTCAGCTTCATTTTTCTCTTGTACATTGATGATACAGAGTGAAATATTAGGGTGAGTTTAGAAAAGTTTAAGAAAATGTCGTGTCCTTTTTGGTGAAATCAAATCCTGTGGGTTGGTTGCTTTTTGATTTGGAAAAGGTTATTACCATAGACCATTTCAAATCCCAAAGTAACTTTCAGAGCACATTGCTCCTTGGGGGAACCACATTATAGGAAAAATACCAGTCCTTTCTGTGAATCCCTGATCTTATCTAGGAGGGAAACACAGTATTAATTCCTGTTCTTCTGAAAGTATTTTCTTGAAAATAATAAACCTCCAGTTAGAGAAAATGGCTGTTACTCAGATTTGTTTCATTCATACTGATACTGATTTGTGTTAAAGGATTTTCTAAATGGCTTTGTCAGTCATAAGTGGATTAATGGAGCATAGATGATAGTGCCTCAGTTGAGCCCCATCGGTAAATTTCACCCAATTTACCCAATCTATCTTTGTGTTTCTCCTTCCTCTTTCACCTCCCCTACCCAAGACTGAACTTTCCATGTCTCTTCTCCTTTATCTTTCTTTGTTTTACCTTCTATGATCACTTGACTTTTGCTTCACCTCCATCTCTTATTTTTTTCTGAAACTCTTGCCTCTTTAACCATTCTATTTTAACATGAGGACTCAGAAAGTGATAGGGAGAAAAGGGAGGAAAAAGTAGAAGGTGGGAAGAAAAATCTGGAGGAGTTGTAGAAACAAAGTTAATTGTAATTGAGGAGCATGAAATGAAAGAGAGGACAAGCTACCAAAGTACTTAAGAGAAACATATGTGATACATTTTCTGGGAAGGCAAGGATAGAGTGTTTAAAGAAAAAGTACCCAGGCTAGACATCAACACACTTTTCCCGACATTGAAAAAGAACTTCAGAAAATATCCTGGTAAAAGAAACATGCTATCTGACTTTTTAATAAATTCACTTCCTCTTTGAAACAGACAAAGTATTTTCCTAGGTTGTTTCTCTCCCATTATCACTTGTGAGCTCTTTTGTTCAGCCAAAAATGCCAGTACATACTCTCTCTGATATATTTGAATAGGGTTTCATGTTAAGAGTAGTTACTGTATTCAAGGACCAGGCCCTATACCGTGTGTGTGTGTGTGTGTGTGTGTGTGTGTGTGTGTGTGTGTTTTCCTTTTGGTAAAAGTCCTAGGTTTTACATTGTCCCTTCTTACATCTTAATGTCACTGTACTTGAGATAGCCATAGCTGATTCCACTCAGGTCAAAGAGCATATAGTCAAAATACCAAGTCACATATTACATGGCTTTGAGCCATTTGCAGTCCAAATACTTAATACCCACAAATGAATCTTGGTTGGAATGACAGAAAAAAAAATTTTTTTTAACAAATTTCGTTGTTTAAATATACCTTTTATTGTGAAACGTAACACAATAGAAATCATCTATTCCACAATAAAGTGAGTAAACCTAGATGTATAGCTTAATGTATATTGTAAACACCTGTGTAGTCATGACACAGGTCAAGAAATATAACATTGCCAGCTATAGATTTTTAGGAATCTTGACATCTGCTCTGGTCTGAATGTTTGTGAATCCCTCCTAAATTCATACCCTAGCCCCAAAGGTTATGGTATTAGTAGCTGGGGGCCTTTGGAAGGTGATTAGGTCATGAGGGTGGAGCCTTCAGGAATGGATTAGTGTTCTTAGAAAAGGTCCCACAGGGCTCCCTAGCCCCTTCCGCGATGTAAGGATACAAGTCTGCCACCCAGAAGGGGACCCTCACTAGACCATGCTGGCACCCTGATCTCAGACTTCCAACCTCCAGAACTGTGAGAAACGTATTTCCGTTGTTTATAAGCTCTCCTGGCTGTGATATTTTGTTACAGCTACCCAAATGGACTGAGACAACATCTAATAGGGCAAGTCCCCCCAACTTGTTCTTCTTGTGTGGCTTAGTTCTTTGCCACCATTTGTTGTTCCATTTACATTTTAGAAATAGGTTTTCAAGTTCTAACAAAAATACTGCTGGGGCTTTCATTAGGATTGCATTGGGTTTATAGATTGATATGGAGAACATAGTATATTTATCAGTTATTTATTTAAGCCTTTAGTTTTTTCATAGTTTTCGAATGATCTCTGTAGAAGTCTGGCATATACTTTAGAAGATTTATTCCAGGGTATTTGATCTTACAAAAATTGTGTCATAAAATTTTATAATTTTATGTGCAGAAATCTTGGACACACTTTGATAAAATTTTTCTCCTAGATATTTGATATTTTATAATACTGTAAATGCTATCTCTATTTATCTTACTCTTTTTATATTTCATCATTTAGAAAGAAAATTGATTTCTGTCTATGGATATTTTTATCCTGCTACTTGCCCGGCTATAGATTCCTTTAGACTTTTTTTTTTAATAAACATTTTATTATTTATTTAGTTTTTTGCGGTACGCGGGCCTCTCACTGTCGTGGCCTCTCCCATTGCGAAGCACAAGCTCCGGACGTTCAGGCTCAGCGGCCATGGCTCACGGGCCCAGCCGCTCTGCGGCATGTGGGATCTTCCCGGACCAGGGCACGAACCTGTGTCCCCTGCATCGGCAGGCGGACTCTCAACCACTGCGCCACCAGGGAAGCCCTCCTTTAGATTTTTTAATGTAAAAAACCATACATCTATAAATAATAATTTTTGCTCTTCATTTTAATCCTTATACATATTCTTTTCTTGCCATACAATACCAACTAGGACTTCCAGTGCAATGTGAAATAGAAGTGTTGTTCCTATCTTGAAAGGGAAACTTTCAGTATTCTTATCATTAAGCATAATGTATGTGACAGGTGTTTTGTCCAGCTAAGGACGTTTTGGGTTTTTTTTCCTCATTTGCTATGGGATTTAGTTTTTTAATCATGATGGATTTTGAATTTTGTCAAGATCTAGGTGCTAAGGTGCTCATTGTTACTGGAGTCTCCTTGCTTCTAGACCTTTTTAGTGAAGAGAGCTAGGAAATATAGGTATGGATGGATATACTCACACATATACATGAATCTATATCTATCTCTATATCCATCTCTGTGTGTGTGTATATACCTTTGAGTTCATAACTGGTACCTCCAATTCCAATTCATCTCCACAGGGTTCATTCTAGCCTTCCTCCTTGCCTTATTTGTAATATTTTCTCCAACGAGAAAAACCTGGATCCCATTATCCAAAATATATTTACTTATTTTTTCAATCCTAGAATACACATAAAGCAGTTTTAGATTTTCTAACCCATAACCCTGTAAAAAACGAATTTACTAACTAGAGTACTATATTTGTATATAGTTTCTTTTGTCCTTAGCCTTGGAGTTACTGTGAAAATATTGTTTTACTTAGGTTCCTTTTCTTTTTCCCCTACCCGCTTCAGTGTGATTTTTTTGTTGTTGATTTGTTTTATAGTTAGGCACATTTGTTATTCTTTGTATTCTGTTTGGAGTTGCTTTCACAAACTCACGTCAACGAATTTAAATTTTTGACATAAAACAAGATTAAGTTAATGGTTGTGAAACATTACCATGGTTCTAAAAGCCAGAACTGTATGAAAGGGTACACTCGGAGCAGTGTCACTTTGATCATTCCTCTTTTCTGTTTCAATTCTCCCATTCTTTCCATCCCGTTCTCACCCACCCTTTGTAGATAACCTATCTCATTATTTTCTCTTTTATCCTTTCTGTATTTTTTTGCACAGATGAGCAGATAAATACATTTTATCTCATATCCCATTTCCCTTACAAGATAGCTTACCACAGATACTCTTATATTTTGTTTTTTTATATTTAACAATATATCCTGGAACTCACACCATATCAATTCATAAATCTCTTCCTCATCCTTCTAATTACTGCTGCATAGTACTCCATAATTTATTCAGGTACTCTATAAGAGATTTATGATGTCTCCAGTATGTTTCAGTGCAAACAGTGCAACAATGAATAACCTCGTATGCATGTATTTTTGTATTGTTGAAGAGGTAAATTCCTAAAAGTGGACTTACTTGGTCAAGAGGTAAATGCATACGTAGATTTGTTAGAAATTGCCGAATTCTAGAATGGTTGTACCAGTTAATGCTTGCATCAGCAGTGTATAAGACTGTTTCCCTACAGCCTTGCCAAAAGAGTGCTTGTCATACATTTTAATAGTTGTTGATCTTATAAGCAAAAAATATTATCCTAGTGTTTTAATTTTTATCTAATTATTAGTAGTTTTGAACATCTTTTCATATGCTGAAGGGTTATTTTATATATATATATTTTCTGTCAACTGTCTTTCATGTCTTTTTCCCATTTTCCTATTTGCTTTCCATCTTTGTCCCACAAATTTTAAGAATTCTTTTTACATTAGGGGTGTAGTCCTTGGTCTATGATATATGTTGAAAATATTTTCTCTTAATGTTGAAAATATTTTCTCCTATGACTTTGATTATGGGTTTGTTTTTTTTGACACGTACAAATACTGTTGTTATCAAATTTATTAGTCATTTCTTTTATTCCCTCTAGATTTTAAGACATAGTTAGAAAAACTTCTCCTACAGTGAGATTAAAGAGAAATTCACCCATGTTTTTCTTCTAGTATTTGTATGGTTTTATTTTTGCATTTATGTATAATACTGTTTTTAGTATTTGTCCCTGATTTTCTTGGAGTTCATTCTTGTGTGTAGATCTAGTTTTATATTTTTCCAAATGACTACTCAGTTTCCTTAGCAAGCCCATCTTTCTATAATGCAGTGTCGTACCTTGGATTGGATCCTGGAACAGAAAAGAGCATTAACATCTGAGGCGCCATGTTCTCTTGAGCAAATTGTGGATGATATCACTTTTCAAAATACTGGTGTGCAACTTAAATTATGTAACCTATACACTACACTGGGCACTTAATAAATGCTAATTTCCTTCCTATTAAAGAGTTACTATCTGTTGGCTAAGTGTATCTAGATGAAACACTGTCTAGAGCAGCGGTCCTCAAATACTAGTGTTCATGAAAATCTCCTGGCATGCTGGCTAAAAGGCAGATTACTTGGCCCTATCCTTTGGATATTCTAACTTAGTGCGTCTGGTGTGGTTCAGGAATCTGCATTCTACCCAAGCCCATGTGTTACTTTGAAGACAAACCCCAAGAAGCATTAGCCTAAGGGGTGTGCCTATTTCATCCAATCCCATGGTAATGAGTACAAACATGAAAAATTTATAACCCAACTAGGGTCATAAATCACTATATTCATAAAACTATTTTACATCACTTATAGACCAATATTTGATAAAAATACTGAAGACTTAAAAACTACAAGTGCAATTAGAGTTGATTTTAGTTAGTTTGAAGTAGATAATTTTTGAGACAGATTATGAAGAAATTAGGAAGGAGGATGAAAAGAGAGCTGTTGTTTGTGTGTTTAGTAAATTTTGGGTATGTTAGTATGTTGCCCACACCAAAACATCCTCCCCTAGAATATGTCAAATGGAGCAGAAGGATAGAAAAAGCATCTTTTTATTGGCATTCCAAAGCTAATTAGACAAAATAAAAGATAAAGAGGATCTCTTCTAGAACAGATTCTTTTTGAGTTCCAGTTAAGCTAAAAATAATATGTGCTTGACTTACACACAAACTTAAATTTTATGCCAGAAAATGTCTCCCCAACTATTGACTTCAATAAATAGACTGATGCTAAAAGCACATGTACTGTTTAGAAGCCATTGCAAAAGAATTCTGTCTCTATGTCTCTTACTCCACTACTGATACAGGCAGCAGGTGACAGGGAGACCATAGCTATGATTCATTCACAGGTATTGTGTCTAAAAGTAATTTTTGTGGCAGCTCAACCACTGAGTGATTTCAAATTTCTAAATAGGTGGTAAAGTACATCAGCGTGATTAAATGCACTCCCCCAAGAACAAGTGTTTGTTCTCAATATCATCATGTAGCCTGTACAACTCTAATTTGAGAGTCTAGATGTTCAAAAACACCTGTCACAATATGTTGAACATGATTATGTTTTGTGTGGTGAGATGGTGTATGACGGTCAGGCTCTTGACTAAAAAGTAAAATACGAAGTGGCCTCCTTCCTCCAAAAAGGATTCAACTGCCAAGGTGATTTTTTTTTTCTTTTATCTAGGAATTTTTAAAGATTAGAAACCAACTTTGCCTTTAGAAAATTTGGTCACTTTATTCCAGTTGGGTCATTTCTCAGCTAGCTGACTTTTAAGGAGTCAAATACAAATTGAGATAAGGCCACCCCTTGTCTCATTCTAATGGAGAAAATAGAATGCATTGGAAATAACCGTCAAGATACTATACAAATAATACGCACTTATGTGTATACATGTATACATATGATTTACATCAGACACTGTTTTCTAGTTTGGTGATGATATGTAGTCTCTTGAAAACTATCTGTGTAAAGGAGCATCCCTCACAAAATAAGAGAGGAGAAAGGAACAAATAGATATATGTATTTTGTGTTTGTATAAAGTTTCCAAGAACTTTAAAATTACTATAAAGATGGTGTGAATTAAAATATAAAACATGAGTATCAATTTTTTATAAATCTGTGTTATCTCTGCCTCGTTCTATTACATTGCATTCAAGTCTGTATTATGATATCTCAGACTTCTTCAGTGTGGCCTTCTTTGGCAGGACCCAAGATTCCCCTGCCACGCCTACCCCCCACCCATTTCCCACTTCTCAAAAGGAAAAAGAACTAGGTGAAGAAAAGGAAGTATCACTATATAAGCAAATACATACAGGGAGAGAAAAACAGACAGAGACAGAAGGCATTCTGATTTTAGAAATGACAGAAGGGATGATTCACACTGAAACCATGTAACATAGATGCATAACATCTAGTCATTACAGAAATCATGGGTCATAGGCCAAAAATATTGTTGATGCACATATGTATCACCATACACTGTAGCATTAACCAAGCTACCACAGTAAATAAACAGATAATAATGGAGCTAAAATAATGATAAATTAGAATGGAAAGGCAAAAAGAACAGCATCTAAAATGACATCTATTTTAAGACAACAGTGGTGCTGCAGCAATACCAGGATTCTGACGTTCAAATTATGTGTATGCATGTAATATTCAAACTCTACCACATTTGATAGCACAGTGTGGTCTTCATAGTATAATACTGAATTTAAGTCCTCAGTATGCTTAGTTAATGTGCTAATTTTGCAAATATCAAATTTAAGTAACTCTAATAGCTCATCCATTAATTTAGCCATAAACAGCCTTAAGTCCTATGTGAAAATAAAAGTCTACGGTTTTGTGTATTCCTTACACGTAAGAACTGGGAAAGGAGGTACTTTTCGAGAGAGTGAAATATATTAGTAATCCACTTATGGCCTTGGAGCTTACTTTAAGAGTCACTGGTTACATGGCCAAAGGGAAAGTGCATATATTTTTTAAAAGCAGCCATAAATTAGTGTATGCAGATGTCACAAATTGTTGGGCCAGAGTTTCACACTGTTAAGAGCTTAATGAGATTCAGTGCTCAGTTGTCACTGGTTGGGCTGACCTCAGAGCCTCTTCGCACAAAAATACATTACAAAGTTGAAAAGGGCTTTGAGGTCGTGGAGAGAGGACATTCCTTCCAATAAGTCTGCAGCCGGATTAGACAGACTTGGAGGTCTTTGTAATTGTGTTAGGACCTGAAGGTTACAGTAGCCGTAAGTGACTTGACTGATATCGCAAGTCAGGTGGAAGACAGGTCAAATTTGCACGGTTCCATAATTTCTGAATGTTGAATCAGTAACTCCCAGAGTCATATTCCTAAGATATCAGCTGACAGAGAATAGAATATTTGCCAGAATATTTACCAGAAAATTCAAGCCATACCTCACCTTGAACTGTTACCAGGCCCTTTCCAGATTCTTGGATAACAATACCATAGAAATGAATATCGCTTCCCCAAGACCCTTAGGCAAGTAAAGCTTTTTATTAAAAGAGCTTGTGCACAAGGAAGAAGGTTGGGAAAAAAATGACAGCTCCTCGAGTAGAAGGGACAGGTTGCTTTTATAAAAAAATGGGAGGGTTTATCTCATGATCACTGATAATTTCCAGAAATCATCACACTTCTTTGATCAGCAGCAGGTGGCTCCATGGTGGTTGTCAGGAATAGGGAGTGCTTCTGTGAGGAGAAAGATGCGTGATAATTTTATGCAAGAAAGCACGGGAACAGATAAGGTGAAAATTTATAGTTGAGCTTCTTGTCTTGTGGCAACTAGGTATACTCATCAGTATAACTGAGATAAAGTTAATCTTTCATCCCTGCAAGCTTAGTTTTTTTTCCTCTGGGAGTCAGGCCCCCAGGGTCTTTGTTCTTTAGCTTGTAAGGCCTGTATTGCCCAAGGCCCGTCCCCAGTCCTTTTCCAAAATGGCTGTACTCTTGTCTGCCTGTGTCAGAACCAAAGTGTCCGCCTGAGACTACCATAATATCCTCAGATTTTCTCAGCCTCCAGCCAAAATTATGTTCCATTTTCTCTTTTCACAATCAAATTACAATGAAAAACATAATTTTGCTTCAAATGACTGAAAAAAGACCTCAGGTATGGTCAAAGGAGGTGGTATAACATGAATTGAGGTGTCTGGCATGTTGATATAAAAATGCCTGCTCTGGGCTTTCCTGGTGGCGCAGTGGTTGGGGGTCCGCCTGCCGATGCAGGGGACGCGGATTCGTGCCCCGGTCCGGGAGGATCCAACGTGCTGCGGAGCGGCTGGGCCCGTGGGCCATGGTCGCTGGGCCTGCGCGTCCGGAGCCTGTGCTCCGCGAAGGGAGAGGCCACAGCGGTGAGAGGCCACAGCGGTGAGAGGCCCGCGTACCGCAAAAAAAAAAAAAAAAAAAAAAAAAGCCTGCTCTACACAGACTGGAGAATTTAGGACTTACAGACACTGGCATTCTGTTAATCTGGAAAATGGATTTGCTTACACAGCATCTGTTTCCAATGGATTCCTGACTCTCACCAAATTTTAGAGCCAGCTTCTTTGAGACCAAGATAAAACCTTAAGTTATCCTTTCAAATTGAATGTGGTGTGTGTGTGTGTGTGTGAACTTTTCATTTGCATGTTGGACTGGTTACGTCTTTAAATTTAGCTTGCATTTTTTTCATTATTTCTCAGAAGTTCAGCTAAAGACACATTTAACCTCATACGAGCCTTATTCCGGACAACTATCCACAGCTATTATTTTCAAGTTATCTACAACACCTTCCAACCTCTAGCTTTTACTCTATAATGGAAAATGAAATCTTTTGCTTCACTGAGGTACACTCTGAATTTCTTGAGACTCTGATTTAGGCAAGAGAATGTCCTTAACTCTTCCCCTGGGTTTTAGCGGTCTGTTTCATCTAGCACCAAGCACTCAGCCCCTCTCTTCAAACTGAGGTCCGCCACTCCTGTGCTCTTTAAACATCAAAATAAGAAAGAGCTACCAGCAGACCGGAGTGGAGTAAATTTTTATATGAAAGCAAAGGAAAGGTACATACAACTGTGGAACTGCCTGAAAATCCAAGGCTGAGGGTTTGGAAGGATAGCAAATTGAAGGTATTCTTCAGTTCTTCCCTCCCATGTTTATGGAAGACATCTTTGCTTCCTCAGAGCACTCTTTCCAGTATCAGCTCTATGGAGACAAGGATTGTCT